>NW_027362766.1:4955912-5555912 GCF_046119375.1 Phyllobates terribilis | reverse complement strand
GCAATTCCCCACTGCATGTTCTTCTGCTTCAACATTGCAATTCCCCACTGCAGGTTCTTCTGCTTCAACAATGCAATTCCCCATTGCAGGTTCTTCTGCTTCAACAATGCAATTCCCCACTGCAGGTTCTTCTGCTTCAACAATGCAATTCCCCCCTGCAGGTTCTTCTGCTTCAACAATGCAATTCCCCACTGCAGGTTCTTCTGCTTCAACAATGCAATTCTCCACTGCAGGTTTTTCTGCTTCAACAATGCAATTCCCCCCTGCAGGTACTTCTGCTTCATCCATGCAATTCTACACTGCAGGTCCTTCTGCTTCAACAATGCAATTCTCCACTGCAGGTTCTTCTGCTTCAACAATACAATTCTCCACTGCAGGTTCTTCTGCTTCAACAATGCAATTCTCCACTGCAGGTTCCTCTGCTTCAACAATGCAATTCTCCACTGCAGGTTCTTCTGCTTTAACAATGCAATTCTCCACTGCAGGTTCTTCTGCTTCAACAATGAAATTCCCCACAGCAGGTTCCTCTGCTTCAACAATGCAATTCTCCACTGCAGGTTCTTCTGCTTCAACAATGAAATTCCCCAATGCAGGTTGTTCTCCTTCAACAGTGCAATTCTACACTGCAGGTTCTTCTACTTCAACAATGCAATTCTCCACTGCAGGTTCTTCTGTTTCAACAATGCAATTCTCCACTGCAGGTTCTTCTGCTTCAACAATGCAATTTTCCACTGCAGGTTCTTCTGCTTCAACAATGCAATTCTCCACTGCAGGTTCTTCTGCTAAAACAATGCAATTCCCCACTGCAGGTTCTTCTGCTTCAACAATGCAATTCCCCACTGCAGGTTCTTCTGCTTCAAAAATGCAATTCCCCACTGCAGGTTCTTCTGCTTCAACAATACATTTCCCCACTGCAGGTTATTCGGCTTCATCAATGCAATTCCCCACTGCAGGTTCTTCTGCTTCAACAATGCAATTCCCCATTGCAGGTTCTTCTGCTTCAACAATACAATTCTCCACTGCAGGTTCTTCTGCTTCAACAATGCAATTCTCCTCTGCAGGTTCCTCTGCTTCAACAATGCAATTCTCCACTGCAGGTTCTTCTGCTTTAACAATGCAATTCTCCCCTGCAGGTTCTTCTGCTTCAACAATGAAATTCCCCACAGCAGGTTCCTCTGCTTCAACAATGCAATTCTCCACTGCAGGTTCTTCTGCTTCAACAATGAAATTCCCCACAGCAGGTTCCTCTGCTTCAACAATGCAATTCTCCACTGCAGGTTCTTCTGCTTCAACAATGCAATTCTCCACTGCAGGTTCTTCTGCTTCAACAATGCAATTCTACACTGCAGGTTCTTCTGTTTCAACAATGCAACTGTCCACTGCAGGTTCTTCTGCTTCAACAATGCAATTCCACACTGAAGGTTCTTCTGCTTCAACAATGCAATTCCCCAATGCAGGTTGTTCTCCTTCAACAGTGCAATTCTACACTGCAGGTTCTTCTACTTCAACAATGCAATTCTCCACTGCAGGTTCTTCTGTTTCAACAATGCAATTCTCCACTGCAGGTTCTTATGCTTCAACAATGCAATTTTCCACTGCAGGTTCTTCTGCTTCAACAATGCAATTCTCCACTGCAGGTTCTTCTGCTAAAACAATGCAATTCCCCACTGCAGGTTCTTCTGCTTCAACAATGCAATTCCCCACTGCAGGTTCTTCTGCTTCAAAAATGCAATTCCCCACTGCAGGTTCTTCTGCTTCAACAATACATTTCCCCACTGCAGGTTATTCGGCTTCATCAATGCAATTCCCCACTGCAGGTTCTTCTGCTTCAACAATGCAATTCCACACTGAAGGTTCTTCTGCTTCAACAATGCAATTCCCCAATGCAGGTTGTTCTCCTTCAACAGTGCAATTCTACACTGCAGGTTCTTCTACTTCAACAATGCAATTCTCCACTGCAGGTTCTTCTGTTTCAACAATGCAATTCTCCACTGCAGGTTCTTATGCTTCAACAATGCAATTTTCCACTGCAGGTTCTTCTGCTTCAACAATGCAATTCTCCACTGCAGGTTCTTCTGCTAAAACAATGCAATTCCCCACTGCAGGTTCTTCTGCTTCAACAATGCAATTCCCCATTGCAGGTTCTTCTGCTTCAACAATGCAATTCCCCACTGCAGGTTCTTCTGCTTCAACAATGCAATTCCCCCCTGCAGGTTCTTCTGCTTCAACAATGCAATTCCCCACTGCAGGTTCTTCTGCTTCAACAATGCAATTCTCCACTGCAGGTTTTTCTGCTTCAACAATGCAATTCCCCCCTGCAGGTACTTCTGCTTCATCCATGCAATTCTACACTGCAGGTCCTTCTGCTTCAACAATGCAATTCTCCACTGCAGGTTCTTCTGCTTCAACAATACAATTCTCCACTGCAGGTTCTTCTGCTTCAACAATGCAATTCTCCACTGCAGGTTCCTCTGCTTCAACAATGCAATTCTCCACTGCAGGTTCTTCTGCTTTAACAATGCAATTCTCCACTGCAGGTTCTTCTGCTTCAACAATGAAATTCCCCACAGCAGGTTCCTCTGCTTCAACAATGCAATTCTCCACTGCAGGTTCTTCTGCTTCAACAATGAAATTCCCCAATGCAGGTTGTTCTCCTTCAACAGTGCAATTCTACACTGCAGGTTCTTCTACTTCAACAATGCAATTCTCCACTGCAGGTTCTTCTGTTTCAACAATGCAATTCTCCACTGCAGGTTCTTCTGCTTCAACAATGCAATTTTCCACTGCAGGTTCTTCTGCTTCAACAATGCAATTCTCCACTGCAGGTTCTTCTGCTAAAACAATGCAATTCCCCACTGCAGGTTCTTCTGCTTCAACAATGCAATTCCCCACTGCAGGTTCTTCTGCTTCAAAAATGAAATTCCCCACTGCAGGTTCTTCTGCTTCAACAATACATTTCCCAACTGCAGGTTATTCGGCTTCATCAATGCAATTCCCCACTGCAGGTTCTTCTGCTTCAACAATGCAATTCCCCATTGCAGGTTCTTCTGCTTCAACAATACAATTCTCCACTGCAGGTTCTTCTGCTTCAACAATGCAATTCTCCTCTGCAGGTTCCTCTGCTTCAACAATGCAATTCTCCACTGCAGGTTCTTCTGCTTTAACAATGCAATTCTCCCCTGCAGGTTCTTCTGCTTCAACAATGAAATTCCCCACAGCAGGTTCCTCTGCTTCAACAATGCAATTCTCCACTGCACGTTCTTCTGCTTCAACAATGAAATTCCCCACAGCAGGTTCCTCTGCTTCAACAATGCAATTCTCCACTGCAGGTTCTTCTGCTTCAACAATGCAATTCTCCACTGCAGGTTCTTCTGCTTCAACAATGCAATTCTACACTGCAGGTTCTTCTGTTTCAACAATGCAACTGTCCACTGCAGGTTCTTCTGCTTCAACAATGCAATTCCACACTGAAGGTTCTTCTGCTTCAACAATGCAATTCCCCAATGCAGGTTGTTCTCCTTCAACAGTGCAATTCTACACTGCAGGTTCTTCTACTTCAACAATGCAATTCTCCACTGCAGGTTCTTCTGTTTCAACAATGCAATTCTCCACTGCAGGTTCTTATGCTTCAACAATGCAATTTTCCACTGCAGGTTCTTCTGCTTCAACAATGCAATTCTCCACTGCAGGTTCTTCTGCTAAAACAATGCAATTCCCCACTGCAGGTTCTTCTGCTTCAACAATGCAATTCCCCACTGCAGGTTCTTCTGCTTCAAAAATGCAATTCCCCACTGCAGGTTCTTCTGCTTCAACAATACATTTCCCCACTGCAGGTTATTCGGCTTCATCAATGCAATTCCCCACTGCAGGTTCTTCTGCTTCAACAATGCAATTCCCCATTGCAGGTTCTTCTGCTTCAACAATGCAATTCCCCACTGCAGGTTCTTCTGCTTCAACAATGCAATTCCCCCCTGCAGGTTCTTCTGCTTCAACAATGCAATTCCCCACTGCAGGTTCTTCTGCTTCAACAATGCAATTCTCCACTGCAGGTTTTTCTGCTTCAACAATGCAATTCCCCCCTGCAGGTTCTTCTGCTTCATCAATGCAATTCTACACTGCAGGTCCTTCTGCTTCAGCAATGCAATTCCCCACTGCAGGTTCTTCTGCTTCAACAATGCAATTCCCCACTTCAGGTTCTTCTGCTTCAACAATGCAATTCTACACTGCAGGTTCTTCTGCTTCAACAATGCAATTCCCCACTGCAGGTTCTTCTGCTTCAACAATGCAATTCTACACTGCAGGTTCTTCTGCTTCACAATGCAACTGTCCACTGCAGGTTCTTCTGCTTCAACAATGCAATTCCCCACTGCAGGTTATTCTCCTTCAACAATGCAATTCTACACTGCAGGTTCTTCTGCTTCAACAATGCAACTATCCACTGCAAGTTCTTCTGCTTCAACAATGCAATTCTCCACTGCAGGTTCTTCTGCTTCAACAATGCAATTCTCCTCTTCAGATTCTTCTGCTTCAACTATGCAATTCTCCATTGCAGATTCTTTTGCTTCAACAATGCAATTACCACTGCAGCTTCTTCTGCTTCAACAATGCAATTCTCCACTTCAGGTTCTTCTGCTTCAACAATGCAACTCTCCACTGCAGGTTCTCCTGCTTCAACAATGCAACTCTCCACTGCAGGTTCTCCTGCTTCAACAATGCAATTCTCCACTGCATGTTCTTTTGCTTCAACAATGCAATTCTCCTCTGCAGGTTCTTCTGCTTCAACAATGCAATTCTCCACTGCAGGTTCTACTGCTTCAACAATGCAATTCTCCACTGCAGGTTATTCTGCTTCAACAATCCAATTCTCCACTGCAGGTTCTTCTGCTTCAACAATGCAATCCTCCACTGCAGGTTCTTCTGCTTCAACAATGCAATTCTCCACTGCAGGTTCTTCTGCTTCAGCAATGCAATTCTCCATTGTAAATTATTCAGGCTCAACAGTGCAATTCTCCACTGCAGGTTCTTCTACTTCAACAATGCAATACTCCATTGTAAATTATTCAGGCTCAACAGTGCAATTCTCCACTGCAGGTTCTTCTGCTTCAACAATGCAATTCTCCACTGCAGTTTCTTCTGCTTCAACAATGCAACTCTCCACTGCAGGTTCTCCTGCTTCAACAATGCACTTCTCCACTGCAGGTTCTTCTGCTTCAACAATGCAACTCTCCACTGCAGGTTCTCCTGCTTCAACAATGCAACTCTCTACTGCAGGTTTTTCTGCTTCAACAATGTAATTCTCCATTGTAAATTATTCAGGCTCAACATTGCAATTCTCCACTGCAGGTTCTTCTGCTTCAACAATGCAATTCTCCACTGCAGGTTCTTCTGCTTCAACAATGCAATTCTCCACTGCAGGTTCTTCTGCTTCAACAATGCAACTCTCCACTGCAGGTTCTTCTGCTTCAACAATGCAACTCTCCACTGCAGGTTCTTCTGCTTAAACAATGCAATTCTCCACTGCAGGTTCTTCTGCTTCAACAGTGCAATTCCCCACTGCAGGTTCTTCCGCTTCAACAATACATTTCCCCACTGCAGGTTATTCTGCTTCATCAAAGCAATTCCCCACTGCAGGTTCTTCTGCTTCAACATTGCAATTCCCCACTGCAGGTTCTTCTGCTTCAACAATGCAATTCCCCATTGCAGGTTCTTCTGCTTCAACAATGCAATTCCCCACTGCAGGTTCTTCTGCTTCAACAATGCAATTCCCCCCTTGCAGGTTCTTCTGCTTCAACAATACAATTCCCCACTGCAGGTTCTTCTGCTTCAACAATGCAATTCTCCACTGCAGGTTTTTCTACTTCAACAATGCAATTCCCCCCTGCAGGTTCTTCTGCTTCATCCATGCAATTCTATACTGCAGGTCCTTCTGCTTCAACAATGCAATTCTCCACTGCAAGTTCTTCTGCTTCAACAATACAATTCTCCACTGCAGGTTCTTCTGCTTCAACAATTCAATTCTCCACTGCAGGTTCCTCTGCTTCAACAATGCAATTCTCCACTGCAGGTTCTTCTGCTTTAACAATGCAATTCTCGACTGCAGGTTCTTCTGCTTCAACAATGCAATTCCCCACTGCAGGTTCTTCTGCTTCAACAATGAAATTCCCCACAGCAGGTTCCTCTGCTTCAACAATGCAATTCTCCACTGCAGGTTCTTCTGCTTCAACAATGAAATTCCCCACAGCAGGTTCCTCTGCTTCAACAATGCAATTCTCCACTGCAGGTTCTTCTGCTTCAACAATGCAATTCTCCATTGCAGGTTCTTCTGCTTCAACAATGCAATTCTACACTGCAGGTTCTTCTGCTTCAACAATGCAACTGTCCACTGCAGGTTCTTCTGCTTCAACAATGCAATTCCACACTGAAGGTTCTTCTGCTTCAACAATGCAATTCCCCAATGCAGGTTGTTCTCCTTCAACAGTGCAATTCTACACTGCAGGTTCTTCTACTTCAACAATGCAATTCTCGACTGCAGGTTCTTCTGTTTCAACAATGCAATTCTCCACTGCAGGTTCCTCTGCTTCAACAATGCAATTTTCCACTGCAGGTTCTTCTGCTTCAACAATGCAATTCTCCACTGCAGGTTCTTCTGCTTCAAAAATGCAATTCCCCACTGCAGGTTCTTCTGCTTCAACAATACATTTCCCCACTGCAGGTTCTTCTGCTTCATCAATGCAATTCCCCACTGCAGGTTCTTCTGCTTCAACATTGCAATTCCCCACTGCAGGTTCTTCTGCTTCAACAATGCAATTCCCCATTGCTGGTTCTTCTGCTTCAACAATGCCATTCCCCACTGCATGTTCTTCTGCTTCAACAATGCAATTCCCCCCTGCAGGTTCTTCTGCTTCAACAATGCAATTCCCCACTGCAGGTTCTTCTGCTTCAACAATGCAATTCTCCACTGCAGGTTTTTCTGCTTCAACAATGCAATTCCCCCCTGCAGGTTCTTCTGCTTCATCAATGCAATTCTACACTGCAGGTCCTTCTGCTTCAGCAATGCAATTCCCCACTGCAGGTTCTTGTGCTTCAACAATGCAATTCCCCACTGCAGGTTCTTCTGCTTCAACAATGCAATTCCCCACTTCAGGTTCTTCTGCTTCAACAATGCAATTCTACACTGCAGTTTCTTCTGCTTCAACAATGCAATTCCCCACTGCAGGTTCTTCTGCTTCAACAATGCAATTCTACACTGCAGGTTCTTCTGCTTCACAATGCAACTGTCCACTGCAGGTTCTTCTGCTTCAGCAATGCAATTCCCCACTCCAGGTTCTTCTGCTTCAACAATGCAATTCCCCACTGCAGGTTATTCTCCTTCAACAATGCAATTCTACACTGCAGGTTCTTCTGCTTCAACAATGCAACTGTCCACTGCAAGTTCTTCTGCTTCAGCAATGCAATTCTCCACTGCAGGTTCTTCTGCTTCAACAATGCAATTCTCCTCTGCAGATTATTCTGCTTCAACTATTCAATTCTCCACTGCAGATTCTTTTGCTTCAACAATGCAATTACCACTGCAGCTTCTTCTGCTTCAACAATGCAATTCTCCACTGCAGGTTCTTCTGCTTCAACAATGCAACTCTCCACTGCAGGTTCTTCTGCTTCAACAATGCAACTCTCCACTGCAGGTTCTTCTGCTTAAACAATGCAATTCTCCACTGCAGGTTCTTCTGCTTCAACAGTGCAATTCCCCACTGCAGGTTCTTCCGCTTCAACAATACATTTCCCCACTGCAGGTTATTCTGCTTCATCAAAGCAATTCCCCACTGCAGGTTCTTCTGCTTCAACATTGCAATTCCCCACTGCAGGTTCTTCTGCTTCAACAATGCAATTCCCCATTGCAGGTTCTTCTGCTTCAACAATGCAATTCCCCACTGCAGGTTCTTCTGCTTCAACAATGCAATTCCCCCCTTGCAGGTTCTTCTGCTTCAACAATACAATTCCCCACTGCAGGTTCTTCTGCTTCAACAATGCAATTCTCCACTGCAGGTTTTTCTACTTCAACAATGCAATTCCCCCCTGCAGGTTCTTCTGCTTCATCCATGCAATTCTATACTGCAGGTCCTTCTGCTTCAACAATGCAATTCTCCACTGCAAGTTCTTCTGCTTCAACAATACAATTCTCCACTGCAGGTTCTTCTGCTTCAACAATTCAATTCTCCACTGCAGGTTCCTCTGCTTCAACAATGCAATTCTCCACTGCAGGTTCTTCTGCTTTAACAATGCAATTCTCGACTGCAGGTTCTTCTGCTTCAACAATGCAATTCCCCACTGCAGGTTCTTCTGCTTCAACAATGAAATTCCCCACAGCAGGTTCCTCTGCTTCAACAATGCAATTCTCCACTGCAGGTTCTTCTGCTTCAACAATGAAATTCCCCACAGCAGGTTCCTCTGCTTCAACAATGCAATTCTCCACTGCAGGTTCTTCTGCTTCAACAATGCAATTCTCCATTGCAGGTTCTTCTGCTTCAACAATGCAATTCTACACTGCAGGTTCTTCTGCTTCAACAATGCAACTGTCCACTGCAGGTTCTTCTGCTTCAACAATGCAATTCCACACTGAAGGTTCTTCTGCTTCAACAATGCAATTCCCCAATGCAGGTTGTTCTCCTTCAACAGTGCAATTCTACACTGCAGGTTCTTCTACTTCAACAATGCAATTCTCGACTGCAGGTTCTTCTGTTTCAACAATGCAATTCTCCACTGCAGGTTCCTCTGCTTCAACAATGCAATTTTCCACTGCAGGTTCTTCTGCTTCAACAATGCAATTCTCCACTGCAGGTTCTTCTGCTTCAAAAATGCAATTCCCCACTGCAGGTTCTTCTGCTTCAACAATACATTTCCCCACTGCAGGTTCTTCTGCTTCATCAATGCAATTCCCCACTGCAGGTTCTTCTGCTTCAACATTGCAATTCCCCACTGCAGGTTCTTCTGCTTCAACAATGCAATTCCCCATTGCTGGTTCTTCTGCTTCAACAATGCCATTCCCCACTGCATGTTCTTCTGCTTCAACAATGCAATTCCCCCCTGCAGGTTCTTCTGCTTCAACAATGCAATTCCCCACTGCAGGTTCTTCTGCTTCAACAATGCAATTCTCCACTGCAGGTTTTTCTGCTTCAACAATGCAATTCCCCCCTGCAGGTTCTTCTGCTTCATCAATGCAATTCTACACTGCAGGTCCTTCTGCTTCAGCAATGCAATTCCCCACTGCAGGTTCTTGTGCTTCAACAATGCAATTCCCCACTGCAGGTTCTTCTGCTTCAACAATGCAATTCCCCACTTCAGGTTCTTCTGCTTCAACAATGCAATTCTACACTGCAGTTTCTTCTGCTTCAACAATGCAATTCACCACTGCAGGTTCTTCTGCTTCAACAATGCAATTCTACACTGCAGGTTCTTCTGCTTCACAATGCAACTGTCCACTGCAGGTTCTTCTGCTTCAGCAATGCAATTCCCCACTCCAGGTTCTTCTGCTTCAACAATGCAATTCCCCACTGCAGGTTATTCTCCTTCAACAATGCAATTCTACACTGCAGGTTCTTCTGCTTCAACAATGCAACTGTCCACTGCAAGTTCTTCTGCTTCAGCAATGCAATTCTCCACTGCAGGTTCTTCTGCTTCAACAATGCAATTCTCCTCTGCAGATTCTTCTGCTTCAACTATTCAATTCTCCACTGCAGGTTCTTTTGCTTCAACAATGCAATTACCACTGCAGGTTCTTCTGCTTCAACAATGCAATTCTCCACTGCAGGTTCTTCTGCTTCAACAATGGAACTCTCCACTTCAGGTTCTTCTGCTTCAACAATGCAACTCTCCACTGCAGGTTCTCCTGCTTCAACAATGCAACTCTCCACTGCAGGTTCTCCTGTTTCAACAATGCAATTCTCCACTGCATGTTCTTTTGCTTCAACAATGCAATTCTCCTCTGCAGGTTCTTCTGCTTCAACAATGCAATTCTCTACTGTAGGTTCTTCTGCTTCAACAATGCAACTCTCCACTGCAGGTTCTTCTGCTTCAACAATGCAATTCTCCACTGCAGGTTATTCTGCTTCAACAATCCAATTCTCCACTGCAGGTTCTTCTGCTTCAACAATGCAATTCTCCACTGCAGGTTCTTCTGCTTCAACAATGCAATTCTCCACTGCAGGTTCTTCTGCTTCAACAGTGCAATTCTCCACTGCAGGTTCTTCTGCTTCAACAATGCAATTCCCCACTGCAGGTTCTTCTGCTTCAACAATGAAATTCCCCACAGCAGGTTCCTCTGCTTCAACAATGCAATTCTCCACTGCAGGTTCTTCTGCTTCAACAATGAAATTCCCCACAGCAGGTTCCTCTGCTTCAACAATGCAATTCTCCACTGCAGGTTCTTCTGCTTCAACAATGCAATTCTCCACTGCAG
Organism: Phyllobates terribilis; assembly: GCF_046119375.1. Classification (NCBI taxonomy): domain Eukaryota; kingdom Metazoa; phylum Chordata; class Amphibia; order Anura; family Dendrobatidae; genus Phyllobates; species Phyllobates terribilis. The sequence continues at coordinate 5,545,459 of NW_027362766.1, read as the reverse complement.
GTTCTTCTGCTTCATCAATGCAATTCTACACTGCAGGTTCTTCTGCTTCAACAATGCAACTGTCCACTGCAGGTTCTTCTGCTTCAACAATGCAATTCCACACTGAAGGTTCTTCTGCTTCAACAATGCAATTCCCCAATGCAGGTTGTTCTCCTTCAACAGTGCAATTCTACACTGCAGGTTCTTCAACTTCAACAATGCAATTCTCCACTGCAGGTTCTTCTGTTTCAACAATGCAATTCTCCACTGCAGGTTCCTCTGCTTCAACAATGCAATTTTCCACTGCAGGTTCTTCTGCTTCAACAATGCAATTCTCCACTGCAGGTTTCTCTGCTTCAACAATGCAATTCTCCACTGCAGGTTCTTCTGCTTCAACAATGCAATTCTCCACTGCAGGTTCTTCTGCTAAAACAATGCAATTCCCCACTGCAGGTTCTTCTGCTTCAACAATGCAATTCCCCACTGCAGGTTCTTCTGCTTCAAAAATGCAATTCCCCACTGCAGGTTCTTCTGCTTCAACATTGCAATTCCCCACTTCAGGTTCTTCTGCTTCAACAATGCAATTCCCCATTGCAGGTTCTTCTGCTTCAACAATGCAATTCCCCACTGCATGTTCTTCTGCTTCAACAATGCAATTCCACCCTGCAGGTTCTTCTGCTTCAACAATGCAATTCCCCACTGCAGGTTCTTCTGCTTCAACAATGCAATTCTCCACTGCAGATTTTTCTGCTTCAACAATGCAATTCCCCCCTGCAGGTTCTTCTGCTTCATCAATGCAATTCTACACTGCAGGTCCTTCTGCTTCAGCAATGCAATTCCCCACTGCAGGTTCTTGTGCTTCAACAGTGCAATTCCCCACTGCAGGTTCTTCTGCTTCAACAATGCAATTCCCCACTTCAGGTTCTTCTGCTTCAACAATGCAATTCTACACTGCAGTTTCTTCTGCTTCAACAATGCAATTCCCCACTGCAGGTTCTTCTGCTTCAACAATGCAATTCTACACTGCAGGTTCTTCTGCTTCACAATGCAACTGTCCACTGCAGGTTCTTCTGCTTCAGCAATGCAATTCCCCACTCCAGGTTCTTCTGCTTCAACAATGCAATTCCCCACTGCAGGTTATTCTCCTTCAACAATGCAATTCTACACTGCAGGTTCTTCTGCTTCAACAATGCAACTGTCCACTGCAAGTTCTTCTGCTTCAGCAATGCAATTCTCCACTGCAGGTTCTTCTGCTTCAACAATGCAATTCTCCTCTGCAGATTCTTCTGCTTCAACTATTCAATTCTCCACTGCAGATTCTTTTGCTTCAACAATGCAATTACCACTGCAGCTTCTTCTGCTTCAACAATGCAATTCTCCACTGCAGGTTCTTCGGCTTCAACAATGGAACTCTCCACTTCAGGTTCTTCTGCTTCAACAATGCGACTCTCCACTGCAGGTTCTCCTGCTTCAACAATGCAACTCTCCACTGCAGGTTCTCCTGCTTCAACAATGCAATTCTCCACTGCATGTTCTTTTGCTTCAACAATGCAATTCTCCTCTGCAGGTTCTTCTGCTTCAACAATGCAATTCTCCACTGCAGGTTCTACTGCTTCAACAATGCAATTCTCCACTGTAGGTTCTTCTGCTTCAACAATGCAACTCTCCACTGCAGGTTCTTCTGCTTCAACAATGCAATTCTCCACTGCAGGTTATTCTGCTTCAACAATCCAATTCTCCACTGCAGGTTCTTCTGCTTCAACAATGCAATTCTCCGCTGCAGGTTCTTCTGCTTCAACAATGCAATTCTCCACTGCAGATTCTTCTGCTTCAACAGTGCAATTCTCCACTGCAGGTTCTTCTGCTTCAACAATGCAATTCTCCATTGTAAATTATTCAGGCTCAACAGTGCAATTCTCCACTGCAGGTTCTTCTGCTTCAACAATGCAATTCTCCAATGCAGTTTCTTCTGCTTCAACAATGCAACTCTCCACTGCAGGTTCTCCTGCTTCAACAATGCAATTCTCCACTGCATGTTCTTTTGCTTCATCAATGCAATTCTACTCTGCAGGTTCTTCTCCTTTAACAATGCAATTCTCCACTGCAGGTTCTTCTGCTTCAACAATGCAATTCTCCACTGCAGGTTCTTCTGCTTCAACAATGCAATTCTCCACTGCAGGTTCTTCTGCTTCAACAATGCAATTCTCCACTGCAGGTTCTTCTGCTAAAACAATGCAATTCCCCACTGCAGGTTCTTCTGCTTCAACAATGCAATTCCCCACTGCAGGTTCTTCTGCTTCAAAAATGCAATTCCCCACTGCAGGTTCTTCTGCTTCAACAATACATTTCCCCACTGCAGGTTATTCTGCTTCATCAATGTAATTCCCCACTGCAGGTTCTTCTGCTTCAACATTGCAATTCCCCACTGCAGGTTCTTCTGCTTCAACAATGCAATTCCCCATTGCAGGTTCTTCTGCTTCAACAATGCAATTCACAACTGCATGTTCTTCTGCTTCAACAATGCAATTCCCCCCTGCAGGTTCTTCTGCTTCAACAATGCAATTCCCGACTGCAGGTTCTTCTGCTTCAACAATGCAATTCTCCACTGCAGGTTTTTCTGCTTCAACAATGCAATTCCCCCTGCAGGTTCTTCTGCTTCATCAATGCAATTCTACACTGCAGGTCCTTCTGCTTCAGCAATGCAATTCCCCACTGCAGGTTCTTGTGCTTCAACAATGCAATTCCCCACTGCAGGTTCTTCTGCTTCAACAATGCAATTCCCCACTTCAGGTTCTTCTGCTTCAACAATGCAATTCTACACTGCAGTTTCTTCTGCTTCAACAATGCAATTCCCCACTGCAGGTTCTTCTGCTTCAACAATGCAATTCTACACTGCAGGTTCTTCTGCTTCACAATGCAACTGTCCACTGCAGGTTCTTCTGCTTCAACAATGCAATTCCCCACTCCAGGTTATTCTGCTTCAACAATGCAATTCTCCACTGCAGGTTCTTCTGCTTCAACAATGCAATTCTCCACTGCAGGTTCTTCAGCTTCAACAATGCAATTCTCAACTGCATGTTCTTTTGCTTCAATAATGCAATTCTCCACTGCAGGTTCTTCTGCTTCAACAATGCAATTCTCCACTGCAGGTTCTTCAGGTTCAACAATGCAATTCTCAACTGCATGTTCTTTTGCTTCAATAATGCAATTCTCCACTGCAGGTGCTTCTGCTTCAACAATACAATTCTTCACTGCAGGTTCTTCTGCTTCAACATTGCAATTCTCCACTGCAGGTTCTTCTGCTTCAACAATGCAATTCTCCACTGCAGGTTCTACTGCTTCAACAATGCAATTCTCCACTGTAGGTTCTTCTGCTTCAACTATGCAACTCTCCACTGCATGTTCTTCTGCTTCAACAATGCTATTCTCCACTGCAGGTTATTCTGCTTCAACAATCCAATTCTCCACTGCAGGTTCTTCTGCTTCAACAATGCAATTCTCCACTGCAGGTTCTTCTGCTTCAACAATGCAATTCTCCACTGCAGGTTCTTCTGCTTCAACAGTGCAATTCTCCACTGCAGGTTCTTCTGCTTCAACAATGCAATTCTCCATTGTAAATTATTCAGGCTCAACAGTGCAATTCTCCACTGCAGGTTCTTCTGCTTCAACAATGCAATTCTCCACTGCAGGTTCTTCTGCTTTAACAATGCAATTCTCCACTGCAGGTTCTTCTGCTTCAACAATGCAATTCCCCACTGCAGGTTCTTCTGCTTCAACAATGAAATTCCCCACAGCAGGTTCCTCTGCTTCAACAATGCAATTCTTCACTGCAGGTTCTTCTGCTTCAACAATGAAATTCCCCACAGCAGGTTCCTCTGCTTCAACAATGCAATTCTCCACTGCAGGTTCTTGTGCTTCAACAATGCAATTCTCCACTGCAGGTTCTTCTGCTTCAACAATGCAATTCTACACTGCAGGTTCTTCTGCTTCAACAATGCAACTGTCCACTGCAGGTTCTTCTGCTTCAACAATGCAATTCCACACTAATGGTTCTTCTGCTTCAACAATGCAATTCCCCAATGCAGGTTGTTCTCCTTCAACAGTGCAATTCTCCACTGCAGGTTCTTCTGCTTCAACAATGCAATTCTCCACTGCAGGTTCTTCTGCTAAAACAATGCAATTCCCCACTGCAGGTTCTTCTGCTTCAACAATACAATTCCCCACTGCAGGTTCTTCTGCTTCAAAAATGCAATTCCCCACTGCAGGTTCTTCTGCTTCAACAATCCATTTCCCCACTGCAGGTTATTCTGCTTCATCAATGCAATTCCCCACTGCAGGTTCTTCTGCTTCAACATTGCAATTCCCCACTGCAGGTTCCTCTGCTTCAACAATGCAATTCCCCATTGCAGGTTCTTCTGCTTCAACAATGCAATTCCCCACTGCATGTTCTTCTGCTTCAACAATGCAATTCCCCCCTGCAGGTTCTTCTGCTTCAACAATGCAATTCCCCACTGCAGGTTCTTCTGCTTCAACAATGCAATTCTCCACTGCAGGTTTTTCTGCTTCAACAATGCAATTGCCCCCTGCAGGTTCTTCTGCTTCATCAATGCAATTCTACACTGCAGGTCCTTCTGCTTCAGCAATGCAATTCCCCACTGCAGGTTCTTCTGCTTCAACAATGCAATTCCCCACTGGAGGTTCTTCTGCTTCAACAATGCAATTCCCCACTTCAGGTTCTTCTGCTTCAACAATGCAATTCTACACTGCAGTTTCTTCTGCTTCAACAATGCAATTCCCCACTGCAGGTTCTTCTGCTTCAACAATGCAATTTTACACTGCAGGTTCTTCTGCTTCACAATGCAACTGTCCACTGCAGGTTCTTCTGCTTCAGCAATGCAATTCCCCACTCCAGGTTCTTCTGCTTCAACAATGCAATTCCCCACTGCAGGTTATTCTCCTTCCACAATGCAATTCTACACTGCATGTTCTTCTGCTTCAACAATGCAACTGTCCACTGCAAGTTCTTCTGCTTCAGCAATGCAATTCTCCACTGCAGGTTCTTCTGCTTCAACAATGCAATTCTCCTCTGCAGATTCTTCTGCTTCAACTATTCAATTCTCCACTGCAGATTATTTTGTTTCAACAATGCAATTACCACTGCAGCTTCTTCTGCTTCAACAGTGCAATTCTCCACTGCAGGTTCTTCTGCTTCAACAATGCAACTCTCCACTGCAGGTTCTCCTGCATCAACAATGCAATTCTCCACTGCAGGTTCTCCTGCTTCAACAATGCAATTCTCCATTGCATGTTCTTATGCTTCAACAATGCAATTCTCCTCTGCAGGTTCTTCTGCTTCAACAATGCAATTCTCCACTGCAGGTTATTCTGCTTCAACAATCCAATTCTCCACTGCAGGTTGTTCTGCTTCAACAATGCAATTCTCCACTGCAGGTTCTTCTGCTTCAACAATGCAATTCTCCACTGCAGGTTCTTGTGCTTCAACAGTGCAATTCTCCACTGCAGGTTCTTCTGCTTCAACAATGCAATTCTCCATTGTAAATTATTCAGGCTCAACAGTGCAATTCTCCACTGCAGGTTCTTCTGCTTCAACAATGCAATTCTCCACTGCAGTTTCTTCTGCTTCAACAATGCAACTCTCCACTGCAGGTTCTCCTGCTTCAACAATGCAACTCTCCACTGCAGGATCTCCTGCTTCAACAATGCAATTCTCCACTGCATGTTCTTTTGCTTCAACAATGCAATTCTACTCTGCAGGTTCTTCTCCTTTAACAATGCAATTCTCCACTGCAGGTTCTTCTGCTTCAACAATGCAATTCTACACTGCAGGTTCTTCTGGATCAACAATGCAACTGTCCACTGCAGGTTCTTCTGCTTCAACAATGCAATTCCACACTGAAGGTTCTTCTGCTTCAACAATGCAATTCCCCAATGCAGGTTGTTCTCCTCCAACAGTGCAATTCTACACTGCAGGTTCTTCTACTTCAATAATGCAATTCTCCACTGCAGGTTCTTCTGTTTCAAAAATGCAATTCTCCACTGCAGGTTCCTCTGCTTCAACAATGCAATTTTCCACTGCAGGTTCTTCTGCTTCAACAATGCAATTCTCCACTGCAGGTTCTTCTGCTTCAACAATGCAATTCTCCACTGCAGGTTCTTCTGCTTCAACAATGCAATTCCCCACTGCAGGTTCTTCTGCTAAAACAATGCAATTCCCCACTGCAGGTTCTTCTGCTTCAACAATGCAATTCCTCACTGCAGGTTCTTCTGCTTCAAAAATGCAATTCCCCACTGCAGGTTCTTCTGCTTCAACAAAACATTTCCCCACTGCGGGTTATTCTGCTTCATCAATGCAATTCCCCACTGCAGGTTCTTCTGCTTCAACAATGCAATTCCCCATTGCAGGTTCTTCTGCTTCAACAATGCAATTCACAACTGCATGTTCTTCTGCTTCAACAATGCAATTCCCCCCTGCAGGTTCTTCTGCTTCAACAATGCAATTCCCCACTGCAGGTTCTTCTGCTTCAACAATGCAATTCTCCACTGCATGTTCTTCTGCTTCAACAATGCAATTCCCCCTGCAGGTTCTTCTGCTTCATCAATGCAATTCTACACTGCAGGTCCTTCTGCTTCAGCAATGCAATTCCCCACTGCAGGTTCTTGTGCTTCAACAATGCAATTCCCCACTGCAGGTTCTTCTGCTTCAACAATGCAATTCCCCACTTCAGGTTCTTCTGCTTCAACAATGCAATTCTACACTGCAGTTTCTTCTGCTTCAACAATGCAATTCCCCACTGCAGGTTCTTCTGCTTCAACAATGCAATTCTACACTGCAGGTTCTTCTGCTTCACAATGCAACTGTCCACTGCAGGTTCTTCTGCTTCAACAATGCAATTACCCACTCCAGGTTCTTCTGCTTCAACAATGCAATTCCCCACTGCAGGTTATTCTCCTTCAACAATGCAATTCTACACTGCAGGTTCTTCTGCTTCAACAATGCAACTGTCCACTGCAAGTTCTTCTGCTTCAACAATGCAATTCTCCACTGCAGGTTCTTCTGCTTCAACAATGCAATTCTCCTCTGCAGATTCTTCTGCTTCAACTATTCAATTCTCCACTGCAGATTATTTTGCTTCAACAATGCAATTACCACTGCAGCTTCTTCTGCTTCAACAATGCAATTCTCCACTGCAGGTTCTTCTGCTTCAACAATGGAACTCTCCACTTCAGGATCTTCTGCTTCAACAATGCAACTCTCCACTGCAGGTTCTCCTGCTTCAGCAATGCAACTCTCCACTGCAGTTTCTTCTGCTTCAACAATGCAATTCCCCACTGCAGGTTCTTCTGCTTCAACAATGCAATTTTACACTGCAGGTTCTTCTGCTTCACAATGCAACTGTCCACTGCAGGTTCTTCTGCTTCAGCAATGCAATTCCCCACTCCAGGTTCTTCTGCTTCAACAATGCAATTCCCCACTGCAGGTTATTCTCCTTCCACAATGCAATTCTACACTGCATGTTCTTCTGCTTCAACAATGCAACTGTCCACTGCAAGTTCTTCTGCTTCAGTAATGCAATTCTCCACTGCAGGTTCTTCTGCTTCAACAATGCAATTCTCCTCTGCAGATTCTTCTGCTTCAACTATTCAATTCTCCACTGCAGATTATTTTGCTTCAACAATGCAATTACCACTGCAGCTTCTTCTGCTTCAACAATGCAATTCTCCACTGCAGCTTCTTCTGCTTCAACAATGCAACTCTCCACTGCAGGTTCTCCTGCTTCAACAATGCAATTCTCCACTGCAGGTTCTCCTGCTTCAACAATGCAATTCTCCATTGCATGTTCTTATGCTTCAACAATGCAATTCTCCTCTGCAGGTTCTTCTGCTTCAACAATGCAATTCTCCACTGCAGGTTATTCTGCTTCAACAATCCAATTCTCCACTGCAGGTTCTTCTGCTTCAACAATGCAATTCTCCACTGCAGGTTCTTCTGCTTCAACAATGCAATTCTCCACTGCAGGTTCTTGTGCTTCAACAGTGCAATTCTCCACTGCAGGTTCTTCTGCTTCAACAATGCAATTCTCCATTGTAAATTATTCAGGCTCAACAGTGCAATTCTCCACTGCAGGTTCTTCTGCTTCAACAATGCAATTCTCCACTGCAGTTTCTTCTGCTTCAACAATGCAACTCTCCACTGCAGGTTCTCCTGCTTCAACAATGCAACTCTCCACTGCAGGTTCTCCTGCTTCAACAATGCAATTCTCCACTGCATGTTCTTTTGCTTCAACAATGCAATTCTACTCTGCAGGTTCTTCTCCTTTAACAATGCAATTCTCCACTGCAGGTTCTTCTGCTTCAACAATGCAATTCTACACTGCAGGTTCTTCTGCTTCAACAATGCAACTGTCCACTGCAGGTTCTTCTGCTTCAACAATGCAATTCCACACTGAAGGTTCTTCTGCTTCAACAATGCAATTCCCCAATGCAGGTTGTTCTCCTCCAACAGTGCAATTCTACACTGCAGGTTCTTCTACTTCAATAATGCAATTCTCCACTGTAGGTTCTTCTGTTTCAAAAATGCAATTCTCCACTGCAGGTTCCTCTGCTTCAACAATGCAATTTTCCACTGCAGGTTCTTCTGCTTCAACAATGCAATTCTCCACTGCAGGTTCTTCTGCTTCAACAATGCAATTCTCCACTGCAGGTTCTTCTGCTTCAACAATGCAATTCCCCACTGCAGGTTCTTCTGCTAAAACAATGCAATTCCCCACTGCAGGTTCTTCTGCTTCAACAATGCAATTCCTCACTGCAGGTTCTTCTTCTTCAAAAATGCAATTCCCCACTGCAGGTTCTTCTGCTTCAACAAAACATTTCCCCACTGCAGGTTATTCTGCTTCATCAATGCAATTCCCCACTGCAGGTTCTTCTGCTTCAACATTGCAATTCCCCACTGCAGGTTCTTCTGCTTCAACAATGCAATTCCCCATTGCAGGTTCTTCTGCTTCAACAATGCAATTCACAACTGCATGTTCTTCTGCTTCAACGATGCAATTCCCCCCTGCAGGTTCTTCTGCTTCAACAATGCAATTCCCCACTGCAGGTTCTCCTGCTTCAACAATGCAATTCTCCACTGCAGGTTTTTCTGCTTCAACAATGCAATTCCCCCTGCAGGTTCTTCTGCTTCATCAATGCAATTCTACACTGCAGGTCCTTCTGCTTCAGCAATGCAATTCCCCACTGCAGGTTCTTGTGCTTCAACAATGCAATTCCCCACTGCAGGTTCTTCTGCTTCAACAATGCAATTCCCCACTTCAGGTTCTTCTGCTTCAACAATGCAATTCTACACTGCAGTTTCTTCTGCTTCAACAATGCAATTCCCCACTGCAGGTTCTTCTGGTTCAACAATGCAATTCTACACTGCAGGTTCTTCTGCTTCACAATGCAACTGTCCACTGCAGGTTCTTCTGCTTCAACAATGCAATTACCCACTCCAGGTTCTTCTGCTTCAACAATGCAATTCCCCACTGCAGGTTATTCTCCTTCAACAATGCAATTCTACACTGCAGGTTCTTCTGCTTCAACAATGCAACTGTCCACTGCAAGTTCTTCTGCTTCAACAATGCAATTCTCCACTGCAGGTTCTTCTGCTTCAACAATGCAATTCTCCTCTGCAGATTCTTCTGCTTCAACTATTCAATTCTCCACTGCAGATTATTTTGCTTCAACAATGCAATTACCACTGCAGCTTCTTCTGCTTCAACAATGCAATTCTCCACTGCAGGTTCTTCTGCTTCAACAATGGAACTCTCCACTTCAGGTTCTTCTGCTTCAACAATGCAACTCTCCACTGCAGGTTCTCCTGCTTCAGCAATGCAACTCTCCACTGCAGGTTCTCCTGCTTCAACAATGCAATTCTCCACTGCATGTTCTTTTGCTTCAACAATGCAATTCTCCTCTGCAGGTTCTTCTGCTTCAACAATGCAATTCTCCACTGCAGGTTCTACTGCTTCAACAATGCAATTCTCCACTGTAGGTTCTTCTGCTTCAACAATGCAACTCTCCACTGCAGGTTCTTCTGCTTCAACAATGCATTTCTCCACTGCAGGTTATTCTGCTTCAACAATCCAATTCTTCACTGCAGGTTCTTCTGCTTCAACAATGCAATTCTCCACTGCAGGTTATTCTGCCTCAACAAACCAATTCTCCACTGCAGGTTCTTCTGCTTCAACAATGCAATTCTCCACTGCAGGTTCTTCTGCTTCAACAATGCAATTCTCCACTGCAGGTTCTTCTGCTTCAACAGTGCAATTCTCCACTGCAGGTTCTTCTGCTTCAACAATGCAATTCTCCATTGTAAATTATTCAGGCTCAACAGTGCAATTCTCCACTGCAGGTTCTTCTGCTTCAACAATGCAATTCTCCACTGCAGTTTCTTCTGCTTCAACAATGCAACTCTCCACTGCAGATTCTCCTGCTTCAACAATGCACTTCTCCACTGCAGGTTCTTCTGCTTCAACAATGCAACTCTCCACTGCAGGTTCTCCTGCTTCAACAATGCAATTCCCCACTGCAGGTTCTTCTGCTTCAACAATGCAATTCTCCATTGTAAATTATTCAGGCTCAACAGTGCAATTCTCCACTGCATTTTCTTCTGCTTCAACAATGCAATTCTCCACTGCAGGTTCTTCTGCTTCAACAATGCAATTCTCCCCTGCAGGTTCTTCTGCTTCAACAATGCAACTCTCCACTGCAGGTTCTCCTGCTTCAACAATGCAACTCTCCACTGCAGGTTTTTCTGCTTCAACAATGCAATTCTCCATTGTAAATTATTCAGGCTCAACATTGCAATTCTCCACTGCAGGTTCTTCTGCTTCAACAATGCAATTCTCCACTGCAGGTTCTTCTGCTTCAACAATGCAACTCTCCACTGCAGGTTCTTCTGCTTCAACAATGCAACTCTCCACTGCAGGTTCTCCTGCTTCAACAATGCAACTCTCCACTGCAGGTTCTTCTGCTTCAGCAATGCAATTCTCCACTGCAGGTTCTTCTGCTTCAACAATGCAATTCTCCACTTCAATTTCTTCTGCTTCAACAATGCAATTCTCCACTGCAGGTTCTTCTGCTTCAACAATGCAATTCTCCACTGCAGGTTCTTCTGCTTCCACAATGCAACTCTCCACTGCAGGTTCTTCTGCTTCAACAATGGAACTCTCCACTGCAGGTTCTCCTGCTTCAACAATGCAACTCTCCACTGCAGGTTCTTCTGCTTCAACAATGCAATTCTCCATTGTAAATTATTCAGGCTCAACATTGCAATTCTCCACTGCAGGTTCTTCTGCTTCAACAATGCTATTCTCCACTGCAGGTTCTTCTGCATCAACAATGCAATTCTCCACTGCAGGTTCCTCTGCTTCTACAATGCAATTCTCCACTGCAGGTTCTTCTGCTTCAGCAATGCAATTCTCCACTGCAGGTTCTTCTGCTTCAACAATGCAATTCTCCACTGAAGGTTCTTCTGCTTCAGCAATGCAACTCTCCACTGCAGGTTCTTCTGCTTCAACAATGCAACTCTCCACTGCAGGTTCTTCTGCTTCAACAATGCAATTCTCCATTGTAAATTATTCAGGCTCAACATTGAAATTCTCCACTGCAGGTTCTTCTGCTTCAACAATGCAATTCTCCACTGCAGATTCTTCTGCTTCAACAATGCAATTCTCCACAGCAGGTTCTTCTGCTTCTACATTGCATTTCTCCACTGCAGGTTCTTCTGCTTCAACAATGCAATTCTCCACTGCAGGTTCTTCTGCTTCAACAATGCAATTCTCCACTGCAGGTTCTTCTGCTTCAACAATGCAATTCTCCACTGCAGGTTCTTCTGCTTCAGCAATGCAACTCTCCACTGCAGGTTCTTCTGCTTCAACAATGCAATTCTTCACTGCAGGTTCTTCTGCTTCAAAAATGCAATTCTCCACTGCAGGTTCTTCTCCTTCAAAAATGCAATTCTCCACTGCAGGTTCTTCTGCTTCAACAATGCAATTCTACACTGCAGGTTCTTCTGCTTCAACAATGCAACTGTCCACTGCAGGTTCTTCTGCTTCAACAATGCAATTCCACACTGAAGGTTCTTCTGCTTCAACAATGCAATTCCCCATTGCAGGTTGTTCTCCTTCAACAGTGCAATTCTACACTGCAGGTTCTTCTACTTCAACAATGCAATTCTCCACTGCAGGTTCTTCTGTTTCAACAATGCAATTCTCCACTGCAGGTTCTTCTGCTTCAACAATGCAATTTTCCACTGCAGGTTCTTCTGCTTCAACAATGCAATTCTCCACTGCAGGTTCTTCTGCTTCAACAATGCAATTCTCCACTGCAGGTTCTTCTGCTTCAACAATACAATTCTCCACTAAAGGTTCTTCTGCTTCAACAATGCAATTCTCCACTGCAGGTTCTTCTGCTTCAACAATGCATTTCTCCACTGCAGGTTCTTCTGCTTCAACAATGCAATTCTCCACTGCAGGTTCTTCTGCTAAAACAATGCAATTCCCCACTGCAGGTTCTTCTGCTTCAACAATGCAATTCCCCACTGCAGTTTCTTCTGCTTCAAAAATGCAATTCCCGACTGCAGGTTCTTCTGCTTCAACAATACATTTCCCCACTGCAGGTTATTCTGCTTCATCAATACAATTCCCCACTGCAGGTTCTTCTGCTTCAACAATGCAATTCCCCACTGCAGGTTCTTCTGCTTCAACAATGCAATTCCCCATTGCAGGTTCTTCTGCTTCAACAATGCAATTCCCCACTGCAGGTTCTTCTGCTTCAACAATGCAATTCCCCACTGCAGGTACTTCTGCTTCAAAAATGCAATTCTCCACTGCAGGTTTTTCTGCTTCAACAATGCAATTCCCCCCTGCAGGTTCTTCTGCTTCATCAATGCAATTCTACACTGTAGGTCCTTCTGCTTCAGCAATGCAATTCCCCACTGCAGGTTCTTGTGCTTCAACAATGCAATTCCCCACTGCAGGTTCTTCTGCTTCAACAATGCAATTCCCCACTGCAGGTTCTCCTGCTTCAACAATGCAATTCTCCACTGCAGGTTTTTCTGCTTCAACAATGCAATTCCCCTTGCAGGTTCTTCTGCTTCATCAATGCAATTCTACACTGCAGGTCCTTCTGCTTCAGCAATGCAATTCCCCACTGCAGGTTCTTGTGCTTCAACAATGCAATTCCCCACTGCAGGTTCTTCTGCTTCAACAATGCAATTCCCCACTTCAGGTTCTTCTGCTTCAACAATGCAATTCTACACTGCAGTTTGTTCTGCTTCAACAATGCAATTCCCCACTGCAGGTTCTTCTGCTTCAACAATGCAATTCTACACTGCAGGTTCTTCTGCTTCACAATGCAACTGTCCACTGCAGTTTCTTCTGCTTCAACAATGCAATTACCCACTCCAGGTTCTTCTGCTTCAACAATGCAATTCCCCACTGCAGGTTATTCTCCTTCAACAATGCAATTCTACACTGCAGGTTCTTCTGCTTCAACAATGCAACTGTCCACTGCAAGTTCTTCTGCTTCAACAATGCAATTCTCCACTGCAGGTTCTTCTGCTTCAACAATGCAATTCTCCTCTGCAGATTCTTCTGCTTCAACTATTCAATTCTCCACTGCAGAATATTTTGCTTCAACAATGCAATTACCACTGCAGCTTCTTCTGCTTCAACAATGCAATTCTCCACTGCAGGTTCTTCTGCTTCAACAATGGAACTCTCCACTTCAGGTTCTTCTGCTTCAACAATGCAACTCTCCACTGCAGGTTCTCCTGCTTCAGCAATGCAACTCTCCACTGCAGGTTCTCCTGCTTCAACAATGCAATTCTCCACTGCATGTTCTTTTGCTTCAACAATGCAATTCTCCTCTGCAGGTTCTTCTGCTTCAACAATGCAATTCTCCACTGCAGGTTCTACTGCTTCAACAATGCAATTCTCCACTGTAGGTTCTTCTGCTTCAACAATGCAACTCTCCACTGCAGGTTCTTCTGCTTCAACAATGCATTTCTCCACTGCAGGTTATTCTGCTTCAACAATCCAATTCTTCACTGCAGGTTCTTCTGCTTCAACAATGCAATTCTCCACTGCAGGTTATTCTGCTTCAACAATCCAATTCTCCACTGCAGGTTCTTCTGCTTCAACAATGCAATTCTCCACTGCAGGTTCTTCTGCTTCAACAATGCAATTCTCCACTGCAGGTTCTTCTGCTTCAACAGTGCAATTCTCCACTGCAGGTTCTTCTGCTTCAACAATGCAATTCTCCATTGTAAATTATTCAGGCTCAACAGTGCAATTCTCCACTGCAGGTTCTTCTGCTTCAACAATGCAATTCTCCACTGCAGTTTCTTCTGCTTCAACAATGCAACTCTCCACTGCAGATTCTCCTGCTTCAACAATGCACTTCTCCACTGCAGGTTCTTCTGCTTCAACAATGCAACTCTCCACTGCAGGTTCTCCTGCTTCAACAATGCAATTCCCCACTGCAGGTTCTTCTGCTTCAACAATGCAATTCTCCATTGTAAATTATTCAGGCTCAACAGTGCAATTCTCCACTGCATTTTCTTCTGCTTCAACAATGCAATTCTCCACTGCAGGTTCTTCTGCTTCAACAATGCAATTCTCCCCTGCAGGTTCTTCTGCTTCAACAATGCAACTCTCCACTGCAGGTTCTCCTGCTTCAACAATGCAACTCTCCACTGCAGGTTTTTCTGCTTCAACAATGCAATTCTCCATTGTAAATTATTCAGGCTCAACATTGCAATTCTCCACTGCAGGTTCTTCTGATTCAACAATGCAATTCTCCACTGCAGGTTCTTCTGCTTCAACAATGCAATTCTCCACTGCAGGTTCTTCTGCTTCAACAATGCAACTCTCCACTGCAGGTTCTTCTGCTTCAACAATGCAACTCTCCACTGCAGGTTCTCCTGCTTCAACAATGCAACTCTCCACTGCAGGTTCTTCTGCTTCAGCAATGCAATTCTCCACTGCAGGTTCTTCTGCTTCAACAATGCAATTCTCCACTTCAATTTCTTCTGCTTCAACAATGCAATTCTCCACTGCAGGTTCTTCTGCTTCAACAATGCAATTCTCCACTGCAGGTTCTTCTGCTTCCACAATGCAACTCTCCACTGCAGGTTCTTCTGCTTCAACAATGGAACTCTCCACTGCAGGTTCTCCTGCTTCAACAATGCAACTCTCCACTGCAGGTTCTTCTGCTTCAACAATGCAATTCTCCATTGTAAATTATTCAGGCTCAACATTGCAATTCTCCACTGCAGGTTCTTCTGCTTCAACAATGCTATTCTCCACTGCAGGTTCTTCTGCATCAACAATGCAATTCTCCACTGCAGGTTCCTCTGCTTCTACAATGCAATTCTCCACTGCATGTTCTTCTGCTTCAGCAATGCAATTCTCCACTGCAGGTTCTTCTGCTTCAACAATGCAATTCTCCACTGAAGGTTCTTCTGCTTCAGCAATGCAACTCTCCACTGCAGGTTCTTCTGCTTCAACAATGCAACTCTCCACTGCAGGTTCTTCTGCTTCAACAATGCAATTCTCCATTGTAAATTATTCAGGCTCAACATTGAAATTCTCCACTGCAGGTTCTTCTGCTTCAACAATGCAATTCTCCACTGCAGATTCTTCTGCTTCAACAATGCAATTCTCCACAGCAGGTTCTTCTGCTTCTACATTGCATTTCTCCACTGCAGGTTCTTCTGCTTCAACAATGCAATTCTCCACTGCAGGTTCTTCTGCTTCAACAATGCAATTCTCCACTGCAGGTTCTTCTGCTTCAACAATGCAATTCTCCACTGCAGGTTCTTCTGCTTCAGCAATGCAACTCTCCACTGCAGGTTCTTCTGCTTCAACAATGCAATTCTTCACTGCAGGTTCTTCTGCTTCAAAAATGCAATTCTCCACTGCAGGTTCTTCTCCTTCATAAATGCAATTCTCCACTGCAGGTTCTTCTGCTTCAACAATGCAACTGTCCACTGCAGGTTCTTCTGCTTCAACAATGCAATTCCACACTGAAGGTTCTTCTGCTTCAACAATGCAATTCCCCATTGCAGGTTGTTCTCCTTCAACAGTGCAATTCTACACTGCAGGTTCTTCTACTTCAACAATGCAATTCTCCACTGCAGGTTCTTCTGTTTCAACAATGCAATTCTCCACTGCAGGTTCTTCTGCTTCAACAATGCAATTTTCCACTGCAGGTTCTTCTGCTTCAACAATGCAATTCTCCACTGCAGGTTCTTCTGCTTCAACAATGCAATTCTCCACTGCAGGTTCTTCTGCTTCAACAATACAATTCTCCACTAAAGGTTCTTCTGCTTCAACAATGCAATTCTCCACTGCAGGTTCTTCTGCTTCAACAATGCAATTCTCCACTGCAGGTTCTTCTGCTTCAACAATGCAATTCTCCACTGCAGGTTCTTCTGCTAAAACAATGCAATTCCCCACTGCAGGTTCTTCTGCTTCAACAATGCAATTCCCCACTGCAGTTTCTTCTGCTTCAAAAATGCAATTCCCGACTGCAGGTTCTTCTGCTTCAACAATACATTTCCCCACTGCAGGTTATTCTGCTTCATCAATACAATTCCCCACTGCAGGTTCTTCTGCTTCAACAATGCAATTCCCCACTGCAGGTTCTTCTGCTTCAACAATGCAATTCCCCATTGCAGGTTCTTCTGCTTCAACAATGCAATTCCCCACTGCAGGTTCTTCTGCTTCAACAATGCAATTCCCCACTGCAGGTTCTTCTGCTTCAAAAATGCAATTCTCCACTGCAGGTTTTTCTGCTTCAACAATGCAATTCCCCCCTGCAGGTTCTTCTGCTTCATCAATGCAATTCTACACTGTAGGTCCTTCTGCTTCAGCAATGCAATTCCCCACTGCAGGTTCTTGTGCTTCAACAATGCAATTCCCCACTGCAGGTTCTTCTGCTTCAACAATGCAATTCCCCACTTCAGGTTCTTCTGCTTCAACAATGCAATTCTACACTGCAGTTTCTTCTGATTCAACAATGCAATTTCCCACTGCAGGTTCTTCTGCTTCAACAATGCAATTCTACACTGCAGGTTCTTTTGCTTCACAATGCAACTGTCCACTGCAGGTATCTTCTGCTTCAACAATGCAATTCCCCACTGCAGGTTATTCTCCTTCAACAATGCAATTCTACACTGCAGGTTCTTCTGCTTCAACAATGCAACTGTCCACTGCAGGTTCTTCTGCTTCAACAATGCAATTCTCCACTGCAGGTTCTTCTGCTTCAACAATGCAATTCTCCCCTGCAGGTTCTTCTGCTTCAACAATGGAACTCTCCACTTCAGGTTCTTCTGCTTCAACAATGCAACTCTCCCCTGCAGGTTCTCCTGCTTCAACAATGCAATTCTCCACTGCATGTTCTTTTGCTTCAACAATGCAATTCTCCTCTGCAGGTTCTTCTGCTTCAACAATGAAATTCTCCACTGCAGGTTCTACTGCTTCAACAATGCAATTCTCCACTGTAGGTTCTTCTGCTTCAACAATGCATCTCTCCACTGCAGGTTCTTCTGCTTCAACAATGCAATTCTCCACTGCAGGTTATTGTGCTTCAACAATCCAATTCTCCACTGCAGGTTCTTCTGCTTCAACAATGCAATTCTCCACTGCAGGTTTTTCTGCTTCAACAATGCAATTCTCCACTGCAGGTTCTTCTGCTTCAACAATGCAATTCTCCACTGCAGGTTCTTCTGCTTCAACAATGCAATTCTCCACTGCAGGTTCTTCTGCTTCAACAATGCAATTCTCCATTGTAAATTATTCAGGCTCAACAGTGCAATTCTCCACTGCAGGTTCTTCTGCTTCAACAATGCAATTCTCCACTGCAGTTTCTTCTGCTTCAACAATGCAACACTCCACTGCAGGTTCTCCTGCTTCAACAATGCACTTCTCCACTGCAGGTTCTTCTGCTTCAACAATGCAACTCTCCACTGCAGGTTCTCCTGCTTCAACAATGCAACTCTCCACTGCAGGTTCTTCTGCTTCAACAATGCAATTCTCCATTGTAAATTATTCAGGCTCAACATTGCAATTCTCCACTGCACGTTCTTCTGCTTCAACAATGCAATTCTCCACTGCAGGTTCTTCTGCTTCAACAATGCAATTCTCCACTGCAGGTTCTTCTGCTTCAACAATGCAACTCTCCACTGCAGTTTCTTCTGCTTCAACAATGCAACTCTCCACTGCAGGTTCTTCTGCTTAAACAATGCAATTCTCCACTGCAGGTACTTCTGCTTCAACAGTGCAATTCTCCACTGCAGGTTCTTCTGCTTCAACAATGCAATTCTCCATTGTAAATTATTCAGGCTCAACAGTGCAATTCTCCACTGCAGGTTCTTCTGCTTCAACAATGCAATTCTCCACTGCAGGTTCTTCTGCTTCAACAATGCAATTCTCCCCTGCAGGTTCTTCTGCTTCAACAATGCAACTCTCCACTGCAGGATCTCCTGCTTCAACAATGCAACTCTCCATTGCAGGTTTTTCTGCTTCAACAATGCAATTCTCCATTGTAAATTATTCAGGCTCAACATTGCAATTCTCCACTGCAGGTTCTTCTACTTCAACAATGCAATTCTCTACTGCAGGTTCTTCTGCTTCAACAATGCAATTCTCCACTGCAGGTTCTTCTGCTTCAACAATGCAACTCTCCACTGCAGGTTCTTCTTCTTCAACAATGCAACTCTCCACTGCAGGTTCTCCTGCTTCAACAATGCAACTCTCCACTGCAGGTTCTCCTGCTTCAACAATGCAACTCTCCACTGCAGGTTCTTCTGCTTCAGCAATGCAATTCTCCACTGCAGGTTTTTCTGCTGCAACAATGCAATTCTTCACTGCAATTTCTTCTGCTTCAACAATGCAATTCTCCACTGCAGGTTCTTCTGCTTCAACAATGCAATTCTCCACAGCAGGTTCTTCTGCTTCAACAATGCAACTCTCCACTGCAGGTTCTTCTGCTTCAACAATGCAACTCTCCACTGCAGGTTCTCCTGCTTCAACAATGCAACTCTCCACTGCAGGTTCTTCTGCTTCAACAATGCAATTCTTCATTGTAAATTATTCAGGCTCAAATTTGCAATTCTCCACTGCAGGTTCTTCTGCTTCAACAATGCTAATCTCCACTGCAGGTTCTTCTGCTTCAACAATACAATTCTCCACTGCAGGTTCTTCTGCTTCAACAATGCAATTCTCCACTGCAGGTTCTTCTGCTTCAGCAATGCAATTCTCCACTGCAGGTTCTTCTGCTTCAACAATACAATTCTCCACTGAAGGTTCTTCTGCTTCAGCAATGCAACTCTCCACTGCAGGTTCTTCTGCTTCAACAAAGCAACTCTCCACTGCAGGTTCTTCTGCTTCAACAATGCAATTCTCCATTGTAAATTATTCAGGCTCAACATTGAAATTCTCCACTGCAGGTTCTTCTGCTTCAACAATGCAATTCTCCACTGCAGATTCTTCTGCTTCAACAATGCAATTCTCCACAGCAGGTTCTTCTGCTTCAACATTGCAATTCTCCACTGCAGGTTCTTCTGCTTCAACAATGCAATTCTCCACTGCAGGTTCTTCTGCTTCAACAATGCAATTCTCCACTGCAGGTTCTTATGCTTCAACAATGCAATTCTCCACTGCAGGTTCTTCTGCTTCAGCAATGCAACTCTCCACTGCAGATTCTTCTGCTTCAACAAAGCAATTCTCCACTGCAGGTTCTTCTGCTTCAACAATGTAATTCTCCACTGCAGGTTCTTCTGGTTCAGCAATGCAATTCTCCACTGCAGGTTCTTCTGCTTCAACAATGCAACTCTCCACTGCAGGTTCTACTGCTACAACAATGGAACTCTCCACTGCAGGTTCTTCTGCTTCAAAAATACAATTCTCCATTGTAAATTATTCAGACTCAACATTGCAATTCTCCACTGGAGGGTATTCTTCTTCAACAATGCAATTCTCCACTGCAAGGTGTTCTGCTTCAACAATGCAATTCTCCACTGCAGGTTCTTCTGCTTCAACAATGTAATTCTCCACTGCAGGTTCTTCTGCTTCAACATTGCATTTCTCCACTGCAGGTTCTTTTGCTTCATCAATGCAATTCTCCTCTGCAGGTTCTTCTGCTTCAACAATGCAATTCTCCACTGCAGGTTCTTCTGCTTCAAAAATGCAATTCTCCATTGCAGATTCTTCTGCTTCAACAATGCAATTCTCCACTGCAGGTTCTTCTGCTTCAACAATGCAATTCTCCACTGCAGGTTCTTCTGCTTCAACAATGCAATTCCCCACTGCAGGTGCTTCTGCTTCAACAATGCAATTCCCCACTGCAGGTTCTTCTGCTTCAAAAATGCAATTCCCCACTGCAGGTTCTTCTGCTTCAACAATGCATTTCCCCACTGCAGGTTCTTCTGCTTCATCAATGCAATTCCCCACTGCAGGTTCTTCTGCTTCGACAGAGCAATTCCCCACTGCAGGTTCTCCTGCTTCAACAATGCAATTCTCCACTGCAGGTTCTCCTGCTTCAACAATGCAATTCTCCACTACATTTTCTTTTGCTTCAACAGTGCAATTCTCCTCTGCAGGTTCTTCTGCTTCAACAATGCATTTCTCCACTGCAGGTTCTTCTGCTTCAACAATGCAATTCTCCACTGCAGGTTCTTCAGCTTCAACAATGCAACTTTCCACTGCAGGTTCTTCTGCTTCAACAATGCAACTCTCCACTGCAGGTTCTCCTGCTTCAACAATGCAACTCTCCACTGCAGGTTCTTCTGCTTCAGCAATGCAATTCTCCACTGCAGGTTCTTCTGCTTCAATAATGCAATTCTCCACTGCAGGTTCTTCTGCTTCAACAATGCAATTCTCCACTGCAGGTTCTTCTGCTTCAACAATGCAACTCTCCACTGCAGGTTCTCCTGCTTCAACTATCCAACTCTCCCCTGCAGGTTTTTCTGCTTCAACGATGCAATTCTCCATTGTAAATTATTCAGGCTCAACATTGCAATTCTCCACTGCAGGTTCTTCTGCTTCAACAATGCAATTCTCCACTGCAGGTTCTTCTGCTTCAACAATGCAACTCTCCACTGCAGGTTCTCCTGCTTCAACAATGCAACTCTCCACTGCAGGTTCTTCTGCTTCAACAATGCAATTCTCCATTGTCAATTATTCAGGCTCAACATTGCAATTCTCCACTGCAGGTTCTTCTGCTTCAACAGTGCAATTCTCCACTGCAGGTTCTTCTGCTTCAACAATGCAATTTTCCACTGCATGTTCTTCTGCTTCAACAATGCAATTCTCCACTGCAGGTTCTTCTGCTTCAGCAATGCAATTTTCCACTGCAGGTTCTTCTGCTTCAACAATGCAATTCTCCACTGAAGGTTCTTCTGCTTCAGCAATGCAACTCTCCACTGCAGGTTCTTCTGCTTCAACATTGCAATTCTCCACTGCAGGTTCTTTTGCTTCATCAATGCAATTCTCCTCTGCAGGTTCTTCTGCTTCAACAATGCAATTCTCCACTGCAGGTTCTTCTGCTTCAAAAATGCAATTCTCCATTGCAGATTCTTCTGCTTCAACAATGCAATTCTCCACTGCAGGTTCTTCTGCTTCAACAATGCAATTCTCCACTGCAGGTTCTTCTGCTTCAACAAAGCAATTCCCCACTGCAGGTGCTTCTGCTTCAACAATGCAATTCCCCACTGCAGGTTCTTCTGCTTCAACAATACATTTCCCCACTGCAGGTTCTTCTGCTTCATCAATGCAATTCCCCACTGCAGGTTCTTCTGCTTCGACAGTGCAATTCCCCACTGCAGGTTCTCCTGCTTCAACAATGCAATTCTCCACTGCAGGTTCTACTGCTTCAACAATGCAATTTTCCACTGCAGGTTCTTCTGCTTCAACAATGCAATTCTCCACTGCAGGTTCTTCTGCTTCAACAATGCAATTCTCCACTGCAGGTTCTTCTGCTTCAACAATACAATTCTCCACTAAAGGTTCTTCTGCTTCAACAATGCAATTCTCCACTGCAGGTTCTTCTGCTTCAACAATGCAATTCTCCACTGCAGGTTCTTCTGCTTCAACAATGCAATTCTCCACTGCAGGTTCTTCTGCTAAAACAATGCAATTCCCCACTGCAGGTTCTTCTGCTTCAACAATGCAATTCCCCACTGCAGTTTCTTCTGCTTCAAAAATGCAATTCCCGACTGCAGGTTCTTCTGCTTCAACAATACATTTCCCCACTGCAGGTTATTCTGCTTCATCAATACAATTCCCCACTGCAGGTTCTTCTGCTTCAACAATGCAATTCCCCACTGCAGGTTCTTCTGCTTCAACAATGCAATTCCCCATTGCAGGTTCTTCTGCTTCAACAATGCAATTCCCCACTGCAGGTTCTTCTGCTTCAACAATGCAATTCCCCACTGCAGGTTCTTCTGCTTCAAAAATGCAATTCTCCACTGCAGGTTTTTCTGCTTCAACAATGCAATTCCCCCCTGCAGGTTCTTCTGCTTCATCAATGCAATTCTACACTGTAGGTCCTTCTGCTTCAGCAATGCAATTCCCCACTGCAGGTTCTTGTGCTTCAACAATGCAATTCCCCACTGCAGGTTCTTCTGCTTCAACAATGCAATTCCCCACTTCAGGTTCTTCTGCTTCAACAATGCAATTCTACACTGCAGTTTCTTCTGATTCAACAATGCAATTTCCCACTGCAGGTTCTTCTGCTTCAACAATGCAATTCTACACTGCAGGTTCTTTTGCTTCACAATGCAACTGTCCACTGCAGGTATCTTCTGCTTCAACAATGCAATTCCCCACTGCAGGTTATTCTCCTTCAACAATGCAATTCTACACTGCAGGTTCTTCTGCTTCAACAATGCAACTGTCCACTGCAGGTTCTTCTGCTTCAACAATGCAATTCTCCACTGCAGGTTCTTCTGCTTCAACAATGCAATTCTCCCCTGCAGGTTCTTCTGCTTCAACAATGGAACTCTCCACTTCAGGTTCTTCTGCTTCAACAATGCAACTCTCCCCTGCAGGTTCTCCTGCTTCAACAATGCAATTCTCCACTGCATGTTCTTTTGCTTCAACAATGCAATTCTCCTCTGCAGGTTCTTCTGCTTCAACAATGAAATTCTCCACTGCAGGTTCTACTGCTTCAACAATGCAATTCTCCACTGTAGGTTCTTCTGCTTCAACAATGCATCTCTCCACTGCAGGTTCTTCTGCTTCAACAATGCAATTCTCCACTGCAGGTTATTGTGCTTCAACAATCCAATTCTCCACTGCAGGTTCTTCTGCTTCAACAATGCAATTCTCCACTGCAGGTTTTTCTGCTTCAACAATGCAATTCTCCACTGCAGGTTCTTCTGCTTCAACAATGCAATTCTCCACTGCAGGTTCTTCTGCTTCAACAATGCAATTCTCCACTGCAGGTTCTTCTGCTTCAACAATGCAATTCTCCATTGTAAATTATTCAGGCTCAACAGTGCAATTCTCCACTGCAGGTTCTTCTGCTTCAACAATGCAATTCTCCACTGCAGTTTCTTCTGCTTCAACAATGCAACACTCCACTGCAGGTTCTCCTGCTTCAACAATGCACTTCTCCACTGCAGGTTCTTCTGCTTCAACAATGCAACTCTCCACTGCAGGTTCTCCTGCTTCAACAATGCAACTCTCCACTGCAGGTTCTTCTGCTTCAACAATGCAATTCTCCATTGTAAATTATTCAGGCTCAACATTGCAATTCTCCACTGCACGTTCTTCTGCTTCAACAATGCAATTCTCCACTGCAGGTTCTTCTGCTTCAACAATGCAATTCTCCACTGCAGGTTCTTCTGCTTCAACAATGCAACTCTCCACTGCAGTTTCTTCTGCTTCAACAATGCAACTCTCCACTGCAGGTTCTTCTGCTTAAACAATGCAATTCTCCACTGCAGGTACTTCTGCTTCAACAGTGCAATTCTCCACTGCAGGTTCTTCTGCTTCAACAATGCAATTCTCCATTGTAAATTATTCAGGCTCAACAGTGCAATTCTCCACTGCAGGTTCTTCTGCTTCAACAATGCAATTCTCCACTGCAGGTTCTTCTGCTTCAACAATGCAATTCTCCCCTGCAGGTTCTTCTGCTTCAACAATGCAACTCTCCACTGCAGGATCTCCTGCTTCAACAATGCAACTCTCCACTGCAGGTTTTTCTGCTTCAACAATGCAATTCTCCATTGTAAATTATTCAGGCTCAACATTGCAATTCTCCACTGCAGGTTCTTCTACTTCAACAATGCAATTCTCTACTGCAGGTTCTTCTGCTTCAACAATGCAATTCTCCACTGCAGGTTCTTCTGCTTCAACAATGCAACTCTCCACTGCAGGTTCTTCTACTTCAACAATGCAACTCTCCACTGCAGGTTCTCCTGCTTCAACAATGCAACTCTCCACTGCAGGTTCTCCTGCTTCAACAATGCAACTCTCCACTGCAGGTTCTTCTGCTTCAGCAATGCAATTCTCCACTGCAGGTTTTTCTGCTGCAACAATGCAATTCTTCACTGCAATTTCTTCTGCTTCAACAATGCAATTCTCCACTGCAGGTTCTTCTGCTTCAACAATGCAATTCTCCACAGCAGGTTCTTCTGCTTCAACAATGCAACTCTCCACTGCAGGTTCTTCTGCTTCAACAATGCAACTCTCCACTGCAGGTTCTCCTGCTTCAACAATGCAACTCTCCACTGCAGGTTCTTCTGCTTCAACAATGCAATTCTTCATTGTAAATTATTCAGGCTCAAATTTGCAATTCTCCACTGCAGGTTCTTCTGCTTCAACAATGCTAATCTCCACTGCAGGTTCTTCTGCTTCAACAATACAATTCTCCACTGCAGGTTCTTCTGCTTCAACAATGCAATTCTCCACTGCAGGTTCTTCTGCTTCAGCAATGCAATTCTCCACTGCAGGTTCTTCTGCTTCAACAATACAATTCTCCACTGAAGGTTCTTCTGCTTCAGCAATGCAACTCTCCACTGCAGGTTCTTCTGCTTCAACAAAGCAACTCTCCACTGCAGGTTCTTCTGCTTCAACAATGCAATTCTCCATTGTAAATTATTCAGGCTCAACATTGAAATTCTCCACTGCAGGTTCTTCTGCTTCAACAATGCAATTCTCCACTGCAGATTCTTCTGCTTCAACAATGCAATTCTCCACAGCAGGTTCTTCTGCTTCAACATTGCAATTCTCCACTGCAGGTTCTTCTGCTTCAACAATGCAATTCTCCACTGCAGGTTCTTCTGCTTCAACAATGCAATTCTCCACTGCAGGTTCTTATGCTTCAACAATGCAATTCTCCACTGCAGGTTCTTCTGCTTCAGCAATGCAACTCTCCACTGCAGATTCTTCTGCTTCAACAAAGCAATTCTCCACTGCAGGTTCTTCTGCTTCAACAATGTAATTCTCCACTGCAGGTTCTTCTGGTTCAGCAATGCAATTCTCCACTGCAGGTTCTTCTGCTTCAACAATGCAACTCTCCACTGCAGGTTCTACTGCTACAACAATGGAACTCTCCACTGCAGGTTCTTCTGCTTCAAAAATACAATTCTCCATTGTAAATTATTCAGACTCAACATTGCAATTCTCCACTGCAGGGTATTCTTCTTCAACAATGCAATTCTCCACTGCAAGGTGTTCTGCTTCAACAATGCAATTCTCCACTGCAGGTTCTTCTGCTTCAACAATGTAATTCTCCACTGCAGGTTCTTCTGCTTCAACATTGCATTTCTCCACTGCAGGTTCTTTTGCTTCATCAATGCAATTCTCCTCTGCAGGTTCTTCTGCTTCAACAATGCAATTCTCCACTGCAGGTTCTTCTGCTTCAAAAATGCAATTCTCCATTGCAGATTCTTCTGCTTCAACAATGCAATTCTCCACTGCAGGTTCTTCTGCTTCAACAATGCAATTCTCCACTGCAGGTTCTTCTGCTTCAACAATGCAATTCCCCACTGCAGGTGCTTCTGCTTCAACAATGCAATTCCCCACTGCAGGTTCTTCTGCTTCAAAAATGCAATTCCCCACTGCAGGTTCTTCTGCTTCAACAATGCATTTCCCCACTGCAGGTTCTTCTGCTTCATCAATGCAATTCCCCACTGCAGGTTCTTCTGCTTCGACAGAGCAATTCCCCACTGCAGGTTCTCCTGCTTCAACAATGCAATTCTCCACTGCAGGTTCTCCTGCTTCAACAATGCAATTCTCCACTACATTTTCTTTTGCTTCAACAGTGCAATTCTCCTCTGCAGGTTCTTCTGCTTCAACAATGCATTTCTCCACTGCAGGTTCTTCTGCTTCAACAATGCAATTCTCCACTGCAGGTTCTTCAGCTTCAACAATGCAACTTTCCACTGCAGGTTCTTCTGCTTCAACAATGCAACTCTCCACTGCAGGTTCTCCTGCTTCAACAATGCAACTCTCCACTGCAGGTTCTTCTGCTTCAGCAATGCAATTCTCCACTGCAGGTTCTTCTGCTTCAATAATGCAATTCTCCACTGCAGGTTCTTCTGCTTCAACAATGCAATTCTCCACTGCAGGTTCTTCTGCTTCAACAATGCAACTCTCCACTGCAGGTTCTCCTGCTTCAACTATCCAACTCTCCCCTGCAGGTTTTTCTGCTTCAATGATGCAATTCTCCATTGTAAATTATTCAGGCTCAACATTGCAGTTCTCCACTGCAGGTTCTTCTGCTTCAACAATGCAATTCTCCACTGCAGGTTCTTCTGCTTCAACAATGCAACTCTCCACTGCAGGTTCTCCTGCTTCAACAATGCAACTCTCCACTGCAGGTTCTTCTGCTTCAACAATGCAATTCTCCATTGTCAATTATTCAGGCTCAACATTGCAATTCTCCACTGCAGGTTCTTCTGCTTCAACAGTGCAATTCTCCACTGCAGGTTCTTCTGCTTCAACAATGCAATTTTCCACTGCATGTTCTTCTGCTTCAACAATGCAATTCTCCACTGCAGGTTCTTCTGCTTCAGCAATGCAATTTTCCACTGCAGGTTCTTCTGCTTCAACAATGCAATTCTCCACTGAAGGTTCTTCTGCTTCAGCAATGCAACTCTCCACTGCAGGTTCTTCTGCTTCAACATTGCAATTCTCCACTGCAGGTTCTTTTGCTTCATCAATGCAATTCTCCTCTGCAGGTTCTTCTGCTTCAACAATGCAATTCTCCACTGCAGGTTCTTCTGCTTCAAAAATGCAATTCTCCATTGCAGATTCTTCTGCTTCAACAATGCAATTCTCCACTGCAGGTTCTTCTGCTTCAACAATGCAATTCTCCACTGCAGGTTCTTCTGCTTCAACAAAGCAATTCCCCGCTGCAGGTGCTTCTGCTTCAACAATGCAATTCCCCACTGCAGGTTCTTCTGCTTCAACAATACATTTCCCCACTGCAGGTTCTTCTGCTTCATCAATGCAATTCCCCACTGCAGGTTCTTCTGCTTCGACAGTGCAATTCCCCACTGCAGGTTCTCCTGCTTCAACAATGCAATTCTCCACTGCAGGTTCTACTGCTTCAACATTGCAATTCTCCACTGCATTTTCTTTTGCTTCAACAGTGCAATTCTCCTCTGCAGGTTCTTCTGCTTCAACAATGCATTTCTCCACTGCAGGTTCTTCTGCTTCAACAATGCAATTCTCCACTGCAGGTTCTTCAGCTTCAACAATGCAACTCTCCACTGCAGGTTCTTCTGCTTCAACAATGCAACTCTCCACTGCAGGTTCTCCTGCTTCAACAATGCAACTCTCCACTGCAGGTTCTTCTGCTTCAGCAATGCAATTCTCCACTGCAGGTTCTTCTGCTTCAATAATGCAATTCTCCACTGCAGTTTCTTCTGCTTCAACAATGCAATTCTCCACTGCAGGTTCTTCTGCTTCAACAATGTAATTCTCCACTGCAGGTTCTTCTGCTTTAACAATGCAATTCTCCACTGCAGGTTCTTCTGCTTCAACAATGCAAATCTCCACTGCAGGTTCTCCTGCTTCAACAATCCGACTCTCCCCTGCAGATTTTTCTGCTTCAACAATGCAATTCTCCATTGTAAATTATTCAGGCTCAACATTGCAATTCTCCACTGCAGGTTCTTCTGCTTCAACAATGCAATTCTCCACTGCAGGTTCTTCTGCTTCAACAATGCAATTCTCCACTGCAGGTTCTTCTGCTTCAACAATGCAACTCTCCACTGCAGGTTCTCCTGCTTCAACAATGCAACTCTCCACTGCAGGTTCTTCTGCTTCAACAATGCAATTCTCCATTGTAAATTATTCAGGCTCAACATTGCAATTCTCCACTGCAGGTTCTTCTGCTTCAACAGTGCAATTCTCCACTGCAGGTTCTTCTGCTTCAACAATGCAATTCTCCGCTGCATGTTCTTGTGCTTCAACAATGCAATTCTCCACTGCAGGTTCTTCTGCTTCAGCAATGCAATTCTCCACTGCAGGTTCTTCTGCTTCAACAATGCAATTCTCCACTGAAGGTTCTTCTGCTTCAGCAATGCAACTCTCCACTGCAGGTTCTTCTGCTTCAACAATGCAACTCTCCACTGCAGGTTCTTCTGCTTCAACAATGCAATTCTCCATTGTAAATTATTCAGGCTCAACATTGAAATTCTCCACTGCAGGTTCTTCTGCTTCAACAATGCAATTCTCCTCTGCAGATTCTTCTGCTTCAACAATGCAATTCTCCACAGCAGGTTCTTCTGCTTCAACATTGCAATTCTCCACTGCAGGTTCTTCTGCTTCAAGAATGCAATTCTCCACTGCATGTTCTTCTGCTTCAACATTGCAATTCTCCACTGCAGGTTCTTCTGCTTCAACAATGCAATTCTCCACTGCAGGTTCTTCTGCTTCAACAATGCAACTCTCCACTGCAGGTTCTTCTGCTTCAACAAAGCAATTCTCCACTGCAGGTTCTTCTGCTTCAACAATGCAATTCTCCACTGCAGGTTCTTCTGGTTCAGCAATGCAATTCTCCACTGCAGGTTCTTCTGCTTCAACAATGCAATTCTCCACTGCAGGTTCTTCTGCTTCAACAATGTAATTCTCCACTGCAGGTTCTTCTGCTTCAATAATGCAATTCTCCACTGCAGGTTCTTCTGCTTCAACAATGCAACTCTCCACTGCAGGTTCTCCTGCTTCAACAATCCAACTCTCCCCTGCAGGTTTTTCTGCTTCAACGATGCAATTCTCCATTGTAAATTATTCAGGCTCAACATTGCAATTCTCCACTGCAGGTTCTTCTGTTTCAACAATGCAATTCTCCACTGCAGGTTCTTCTGCTTCAACAATGCAACTCTCCACTGCAGGTTCTCCTGCTTCAACAATGCAACTCTCCACTGCAGGTTCTTCTGCTTCAACAATGCAATTCTCCATTGTAAATTATTCAGGCTCAACATTGCAATTCTCCACTGCAGGTTCTTCTGCTTCAACAGTGCAATTCTCCACTGCAGGATCTTCTGCTTCAACAATGCAATTTTCCACTGCATGTTCTTCTGCTTCAACAATGCAATTCTCCACTGCAGGTTCTTCTGCTTCAGCAATGCAATTCTCCACTGCAGGTTCTTCTACTTCAACAATGCAATTCTCCACTGAAGGTTCTTCTGCTTCAGCAATGCAACTCTCCACTGCAGGTTCTTCTGCTTCAACATTGCAATTCTCCACTGCAGGTTCTTTTGCTTCATCAATGCAATTCTCCTCTGCAGGTTCTTCTGCTTCAACAATGCAATTCTCCACTGCAGGTTCTTCTGCTTCAACAATGCAATTCCCCACTGCAGGTGCTTCTGCTTCAACAATGCAATTCCCCACTGCAGGTTCTTCTGCTTCAAAAATGCAATTCCCCACTGCAGGTTCTTCTGCTTCAACAATACATTTCCCCACTGCAGGTTCTTCTGCTTCATCAATGCAATTCCCCACTGCAGGTTCTTCTGCTTCGACAGTGCAATTCCCCACTGCAGGTTCTCCTGCTTCAACAATGCAATTCTCCACTGCAGGTTCTACTGCTTCAACAATGCAATTCTCCACTGCATTTTCTTTTGCTTCAACAGTGCAATTCTCCTCTGCAGGTTCTTCTGCTTCAACAATGCATTTCTCCACTGCAGGTTCTTCTGCTTCAACAATGCAATTCTCCACTGCAGGTTCTTCAGCTTCAACAATGCAACTCTCCACTGCAGGTTCTTCTGCTTCAACAATGCAACGCTCCACTGCAGGTTCTCCTGCTTCAACAATGCAACTCTCCACTGCAGGTTCTTCTGCTTCAGCAATGCAATTCTCCACTGCAGGTTCTTCTGCTTCAATAATGCAATTCTCCACTGCACTTTCTTCTGCTTCAACAATGCAATTCTCCACTGCAGGTTCTTCTGCTTCAACAATGTAATTCTCCACTGCAGGTTCTTCTGCTTCAACAATGCAATTCTCCACTGCAGGTTCTTCTGCTTCAACAATGCAATTCTCCACTGCAGGTTCTCCTGCTTCAACAATCCAACTCTCCCCTCCAGGTTTTTCTGCTTCAACAATGCAATTCTCCATTGTAAATTATTCAGGCTCAACATTGCAATTCTCCACTGCAGGTTCTTCTGCTTCAACAATGCAATTCTCCACTGCAGGTTCTTCTGCTTCAACAATGCAATTCTCCACTGCAGGTTCTTCTGCTTCAACAATGCAACTCTCCGCTGCAGGTTCTCCTGCTTCAACAATGCAACTCTCCACTGCAGGTTCTTCTGCTTCAACAATGCAATTCTCCATTGTAAATTATTCAGGCTCAACATTGCAATTCTCCACTGCAGGTTCTTCTGCTTCAACAGTGCAATTCTCCACTGCAGGTTCTTCTGCTTCAACAATGCAATTCTCCACTGCATGTTCTTCTGCTTCAACAATGCAATTCTCCACTGCAGGTTCTTCTGCTTCAGCAATGCAATTCTCCACTGCAGGTTCTTCTGCTTCAACAATGCAATTCTCCACTGAAGGTTCTTCTGCTTCAGCAATGCAACTCTCCACTGCAGGTTCTTCTGCTTCAACAATGCAACTCTCCACTGCAGGTTCTTCTGCTTCAACAATGCAATTCTCGATTGTAAATTATTCAGGCTCAACATTGAAATTCTCCACTGCAGGTTCTTCTGCTTCAACAATGCAATTCTCCTCTGCAGATTCTTCTGCTTCAACAATGCAATTCTCCACAGCAGGTTCTTCTGCTTCAACATTGCAATTCTCCACTGCAGGTTCTTCTGCTTCAAGAATGCAAATCTCCACTGCATGTTCTTCTGCTTCAACATTGCAATTCTCCACTGCAGGTTCTTCTGCTTCAACAATGCAATTCTCCGCTGCAGGTTCTTCTGCTTCAACAATGCAACTCTCCACTGCAGGTTCTTCTGCTTCAACAAAGCAATTCTCCACTGCAGGTTCTTCTGCTTCAACAATGCAATTCTCCACTGCAGGTTCTTCTGGTTCAGCAATGCAATTCTCCACTGCAGGTTCTTCTCCTTCAACAATGCAATTCTGCACTGCAGGTTCTTCTGCTTCAGCAATGCAACTCTCCACTGCAGGTTCTTCTGCTTCAACAAAGCAATTCTCCACTGCAGGTTCTTCTGCTTCAACAATGTAATTCTCCACTGCAGGTTCTTCTGGTTCAGCAATGCAATTCTCCACTGCAGGTTCTTCTGCTTCAACAATGCAACTCTCCACTGCAGGTTCTTCTGCTTCAACAAAGCAATTCTCCACTGCAGGTTCTTCTGCTTCAACAATGCAATTCTCCACTGCAGGTTCTTCTGCTTCAACAATGCAATTCTCCACTGCAGGTTCTTCTGCTTCAACAATGCAACTCTCCACTGCAGGTTCTCCTGCTTCAACAATGCAACTCTCCACTGCAGGTTCTTCTGCTTCAACAATGCAATTCTCCATTGTAAATTATTCAGGCTCAACATTGCAATTCTCCACTGCAGGTTCTTCTGCTTCAACAGTGCAATTCTCCACTGCAGGTTCTTCTGCTTCAACAATGCAATTCTCCACTGCATGTTCTTCTGCTTCAACAATGCAATTCTCCACTGCAGGTTCCTCTGCTTCAGCAATGCAATTCTCCACTGCAGGTTCTTCTGCTTCAACAATGCAATTCTCCACTGAAGGTTCTTCTGCTTCAGCAATGCAACTCTCCACTGCAGGTTCTTCTGCTTCAACAATGCAACTCTCCACTGCAGGTTCTTCTGCTTCAACAATGCAATTCTCCATTGTAAATTATTCAGGCTCAACATTGAAATTCTCCACTGCAGGTTCTTCTGCTTCAACAATGCAATTCTCCTCTGCAGATTCTTCTGCTTCAACAATGCAATTCTCCACAGCAGGTTCTTCTGCTTCAACATTGCAATTCTCCACTGCAGGTTCTTCTGCTTCAAGAATGCAATTCTCCACTGCATGTTCTTCTGCTTCAACATTGCAATTCTCCACTGCAGGTTCTTCTGCTTCAACAATGCAATTCTCCGCTGCAGGTTCTTCTGCTTCAACAATGCAACTCTCCACTGCAGGTTATTCTGCTTCAACAAAGCAATTCTCCACTGCAGGTTCTTCTGCTTCAACAATGCAGTTCTCCACTGCAGGTTCTTCTGGTTTAGCAATGCAATTCTCCACTGCAGGTTCTTCTCCTTCAACAATGCAATTCTGCACTGCAGGTTCTTCTGCTTCAGCAATGCAACTCTCCACTGCAGGTTCTTCTGCTTCAACAAAGCAATTCTCCACTGCAGGTTCTTCTGCTTCAACAATGTAATTCTCCACTGCAGGTTCTTCTGGTTCAGCAATGCAATTCTCCACTGCAGGTTCTTCTGCTTCAACAATGCAACTCTCCACTGCAGGTTCTACTGCTACAACAATGCAACTCTCCACTGCAGGTTCTTCTGCTTCAAAAATACAATTCTCCATTGTAAATTATTCAGACTCAACATTGCAATTCTCCACTGCAGGGTATTCTTCTTCAACAATGCAATTCTCCACTGCAGGGTATTCTGCTTCAACAATGCAATTCTCCACTGCAGGTTCTTCTGCTTCAACAATGTAATTCTCCACTGCAGGTTCTTCTGCTTCAACATTGCAATTCTCCACTGCAGGTTCTTTTGCTTCATCAATGCAATTCTCCTCTGCAGGTTCTTCTGCTTCAACAATGCAATTCTCCACTGCAGGTTCTTCTGCTTCAAAAATGCAATTCTCCGTTGCAGATTCTTCTGCTTCAACAATGCAATTCTCCACTGCAGGTTCTTCTGCTTCAACAATGCAATTCTCCACTGCAGGTTCTTCTGCTTCAACAATGCAATTCCCCACTGCAGGTGCTTCTGCTTCAACAATGCAATTCCCCACTGCAGGTTCTTCTTCTTCAAAAATGCAATTCCCCACTGCAGGTTCTTCTGCTTCAACAAAACATTTCCCCACTGCAGGTTCTTCTGCTTCATCAATGCAATTCCCCACTGCAGGTTCTTCTGCTTCGACAGTGCAATTCCCCACTGCAGGTTCTCCTGCTTCAACAATGCAATTCTCCACTGCAGGTTCTCCTGCTTCAACAATGCAATTCTCCACTGCATTTTCTTTTGCTTCAACAGTGCAATTCTCTTCTGCAGGTTCTTCTGCTTCAACAATGCAATTCTCCACTGCAGGTTCTTCTGCTTCAACAATGCAATTCTCCACTGCAGGTTCTTCAGCTTCAACAATGCAACTCTCCACTGCAGGTTCTTCTGCTTCAACAATGCAACTCTCCACTGCAGGTTCTCCTGCTTCAACAATGCAACTCTCCACTGCAGGTTCTTCTGCTTCAGCAATGCAATTCTCCACTGCAGGTTCTTCTGCTTCAATAATGCAATTCTCCACTTCAGTTTCTTCTGCTTCAACAATGCAATTCTCCACTGCAGGTTCTTCTGCTTCAACAATGTAATTCTCCACTGCAGGTTCTTCTGCTTCAACAATGCAATTCTCCACTGCAGGTTCTTCTGCTTCAACAATGCAACTCTCCACTGCAGGTTCTCCTGCTACAACAATCCAACTCTCCCCTGCAGGTTTTTCTGCTTCAACAATGCAATTCTCCATTGTAAATTATTCAGGCTCAACATTGCAATTCTCCACTGCAGGTTCTTCTGCTTCAACAATGCAATTCTCCACTGCAGGTTCTTCTGCTTCAACAATGCAATTCTCCACTGCAGGTTCTTCTGCTTCAACAATGCAACTCTCCACTGCAGGTTCTCCTGCTTCAACAATGCAACTCTCCACTGCAGGTTCTTCTGCTTCAACAATGCAATTCTCCATTGTAAATTATTCAGGCTCAACATTGCAATTCTCCACTGCAGGTTCTTCTGCTTCAACAGTGCAATTCTCCACTGCAGGTTCTTCTGCTTCAACAATGCAATTCTCCACTGCATGTTCTTCTGCTTCAACAATGCAATTCTCCACTGCAGGTTCTTCTGCTTCAGCAATGCAATTCTCCACTGCAGGTTCTTCTGCTTCAACAATGCAATTCTCCCCTGCAGGTTCTTCTGCTTCAACAATGCAACTCTCCACTGCAGGATCTCCTGCTTCAACAATGCAACTCTCCAATGGAGGTTTTTCTGCTTCAACAATGCAATTCTCCATTGTAAATTATTCAGGCGCAACATTGCAATTCTCCACTGCAGGTTCTTCTGCTTCAACAATGCAATTCTCCACTGCAGGTTCTTCTGCTTCAACAATGCAATTCTCCACTGCAGGTTCTTCTGCTTCAACAATGCAACTCTCCACTGCAGGTTCTTCTGCTTCAACAATGCAACTCTCCACTGCAGGTTCTCCTTCTTCAACAATGCAACTCTCCACTGCAGGTTCTTCTGCTTCAGCAATGCAATTCTCCACTGCAGGTTCTTCTGCTTCAACAATGCAATTCTTCACTGCAATTTCTTCTGCTTCAACAATGCAATTCTCCACTGCAGGTTCTTCTGCTTCAACAGTGCAATTCTCCACAGCAGGTTCTTCTGCTTCAACAATGCAACTCTCCACTGCAGGTTCTTCTGCTTCAACAATGCAATTCTCCACTGCAGATTCTTCTGCTTCAACAATGCAATTCTCCACAGCAGGTTCTTCTGCTTCAACATTGCAATTCTCCACTGCAGGTTCTTCTGCTTCAAGAATGCAATTCTCCACTGCATGTTCTTCTGCTTCAACATTGCAATGCTCCACTGCAGGTTCTTCTGCTTCAACAATGCAATTCTCCACTGCAGGTTCTTCTGCTTCAACAATGCAACTCTCCACTGCAGGTTCTTCTGCTTCAACAAAGCAATTCTACACTGCAGGTTCTTCTGCTTCAACATTGCAATTCTCCACTGCAGGTTCTTCTGGTTCAGCAATGCAATTCTCCACTACAGGTTCTTCTCCTTCAACAATGCAATTCTCCACTGCAGGTTCTTCTGCTTCAGCAATGCAACTCTCCACTGCAGGTTCTTCTGCTTCAACAAAGCAATTCTCCACTGCAGCTTCTTCTGCTTCAACAATGTAATTCTCCACTGCAGGTTCTTCTGGTTCAGCAATGCAATTCTCCACTGCAGGTTCTTCTGCTTCAACAATGCAACTCTCCACTGCAGGTTCTACTGCTACAACAATGCAACTCTCCACTGCAGGTTCTTCTGCTTCAAAAATACAATTCTCCATTGTAAATTATTCAGACTCAACATTGCAATTCTCCACTGCAGGGTATACTTCTTCAACAATGCAATTCTCCACTGCAGGGTATTCTGCTTCAACAATGCAATTCTCCACTGCAGGTTCTTCTGCTTCAACAATGTAATTCTCCACTGCAGGTTCTTTTGCTTCATCAATGCAATTCTCCTCTGCATGTTCTTCTGCTTCAACAATGCAATTCTCCACTGCAGGTTCTTCTGCTTCAAAAATGCAACTCTCCACTGCAGGTTCTTCTGCTTCAAAAATACAATTCTCCATTGTAAATTATTCAGACTCAACATTGCAATTCTCCACTGCAGGGTATACTTCTTCAACAATGCAATTCTCCACTGCAGGGTATTCTGCTTCAACAATGCAATTCTCCACTGCAGGTTCTTCTGCTTCAACATTGCAATTCTCCACTGCAGGTTCTTTTGCTTCATCAATGCAATTCTCCTCTGCATGTTCTTCTGCTTCAACAATGCAATTCTCCACTGCAGGTTCTTCTGCTTCAAAAATGCAATTCTCCATTGCAGATTCTTCTGCTTCAACAATGCAATTCTCCACTGCAGGTTCTTCTGCTTCAACAATGCAATTCTCCACTGCAGGTTCTTCTGCTTCAACAATGCAATTCCCCACTGCAGGTTCTTCTGCTTCGACAGTGCAATTCCCCACTGCAGGTTCTCCTGCTTCAACAATGCAATTCTCCACTGCAGGTTCTCCTGCTTCAACAATGCAATTCTCCACTGCATTTTCTTTTGCTTCAACAGTGCAATTCTCCTCTGCAGGTTCTTCTGCTTCAACAATGCAATTCTCCACTGCAGGTTCTTCTGCTTCAACAGTGCAATTCTCCATTGTAAATTATTCAGGCTCAACATTGCAATTCTCCACTGCAGGTTCTTCTGCTTCAACAGTGCAATTCTCCACTGCAGGTTCTTCTGCTTCAACAATGCAATTCTCCACTGCATGTTCTTCTGCTTCAACAATGCAATTCTCCACTGCAGGTTCTTCTGCTTCAGCAATGCAATTTTCCACTGCAGGTTCTTCTGCTTCAACAATGCAATTCTCCCCTGCAGGTTCTTCTGCTTCAACAATGCAACTCTCCACTGCAGGATCTCCTGCTTCAACAATGCAACTCTCTACTGCAGGTTTTTCTGCTTCAACAATGCAATTCTCCATTGTAAATTATTCAGGCTCAACATTGCAATTCTCCACTGCAGGTTCTTCTGCTTCAACAATGCAATTCTCCACTGCAGGTTCTTCTGCTTCAACAATGCAATTCTCCACTGCAGGTTCTTCTGCTTCAACAATGCAACTCTCCACTGCAGGTTCTTCTGCTTCAACAATGCAACTCTCCACTGCAGGTTCTCCTGCTTCAACAATGCAACTCTCCACTGCAGGTTCTTCTGCTTCAGCAATGCAATTCTCCACTGCAGGTTCTTCTGCTTCAACAATGCAATTCTTCACTGCAATTTCTTCTGCTTCAACAATGCAATTCTCCACTGCAGGTTCTTCTGCTTCAACAATGCAATTCTCCACAGCAGGTTCTTCTGCTTCAACAATGCAACTCTCCACTGCAGGTTCTTCTGCTTCAACAATGCAACTCTCCACTGCAGGTTCTCCTGCTTCAAAAATGCAACTCTCCACTGCAGGTTTTTCTGCTTCAACAATGCAATTGTCCATTGTAAATTATTCAGGCTCAACATTGCAATTCTCCACTGCAGGTTCTTCTGCTTCAACAATGCAATTCTCCACTGCAGGTTCTTCTGCTTCAACAATGCAATTCTCCACTGCAGGTTCTTCTGCTTCAACAATGCAACTCTCCACTGCAGGTTCTTCTGCTTCAACAATGCAACTCTCCACTGCAGGTTCTCCTGCTTCAACAATGCAACTCTCCACTGCAGGTTCTTCTGCTTCAACAATGCAATTCTCCATTGTAAATTATTCAGGCTCAACTTTGCAATTCTCCACTGCAGGTTCTTTTGCTTCAACAATGCTATTCTCCACTGCAGGTTCTTCTGCTTCAACAATACAATTCTCCACTGCAGGTTCTTCTGCTTCAACAATGCAATTCTCCACTGCAGGTTCTTCTGCTTCAGCAATGCAATTCTCCACTGCAGGTTCTTCTGCTTCAACAATACAATTCTCCACTGAAGGTTCTTCTGCATCAGCAATGCAACTCTCCACTGCAGGTTCTTCTGCTTCAACAAAGCAACTCTCCACTGCAGGTTCTTCTGCTTCAACAATGCAATTCTCCATTGTAAATTATTCAGGCTCAACATTGAAATTCTCCACTGCAGGTTCTTCTGCTTCAACAATGCAATTCTCCACAGCAGATTCTTCTGCTTCAACAATGCAATTCTCCATTATAAATTATTCAGGCTCAACATTGAAATTCTCCACTGCAGGTTCTTCTGCTTCAACAATGCAATTCTCCACTGCAGATTCTTCTGCTTCAACAATGCAATTCTCCACAGCAGGTTCTTCTGCTTCAACATTGCAATTCTCCACTGCAGGTTCTTCTGCTTCAACAATGCAATTCTCCACTGCAGGTTCTTCTGCTTCAACAATGCAACTCTCCACTGCAGGTTCTTCTGCTTCAACAAAGCAACTCTCCACTGCAGGTTCTTCTGCTTCAACAATGCAATTCTCCATTGTAAATTATTCAGGCTCAACATTGAAATTTTCCACTGCAGGTTCTTCTGCTTCAACAAAGCAACTCTCCACTGCAGGTTCTTCTGCTTCAACAATGCAATTCTCCATTGTAAATTATTCAGGCTCAACATTGAAATTCTCCACTGCATGTTCTTCTGCTTCAACAATGCAATTCTCCACTGCAGATTCTTCTGCTTCAACAATGCAATTCTCCACAGCAGGTTCTTCTGCTTCAACATTGCAATTCTCCACTGCAGGTTCTTCTGCTTCAACAATGCAATTCTCCACTGCAGGTTCTTCTGCTTCAACAATGCAATTCTCCACTGCAGGTTCTTATGCTTCAACAATGCAATTCTCCACTGCAGGTTCTTCTGCTTCAGCAATGCAACTCTCCACTGCAGGTTCTTCTACTTCAACAAAGCAATTCTCCACTGCAGGTTCTTCTGCTTCAACAATGTAATTCTCCACTGCAGGTTCTTCTGGTTCAGCAATGCAATTCTCCACTGCAGGATCTTCTGCTTCAACAATGCAACTCTCCATTGCAGGTTCTACTGCTACAACAATGCAACTCTCCACTGCAGGTTCTTCTGCTTCAAAAATACAATTCTCCATTGTAAATTATTCAGACTCAACATTGCAATTCTCCACTGCAGGGTATTCTTCTTCAACAATGCAATTCTCCACTGCAAGGTATTCTGCTTCAACAATGCAATTCTCCACTGCAGGTTCTTCTGCTTCAACAATGTAATTCTCCACTGCAGGTTCTTCTGCTTCAACAATGCAATTCTCCACTGCAGGTTCTTCTGCTTCATAAATGCAATTCTCCATTGCAGATTCTTCTGCTTCAACAATGCAATTCTCCACTGCAGGTTCTTCTGCTTCAACAATGCAATTCTCCACTTCAGGTTCTTCTGCTTCAACAATGCAATTCCCCACTGCAGGTCCTTCTGCTTCAAAAATGCAATTCCCCACTGCAGGTTCTTCTGCTTCAACAATACATTTCCCCACTGCAGGTTCTTCTGCTTCATCAATGCAATTCCCCACTGCAGGTTCTTCTGCTTCGACAGTGCAATTCCCCACTGCAGGTTCTCCTGCTTCAACAATGCATTTCTCCACTGCAGGTTCTTCTGCTTCAACAATGCAATTCTCCACTGCATTTTCTTTTGCTTCAACAGTGCAATTCTCCTCTGCAGTTTCTTCTGCTTCAACAATGCAATTCTCCACTGCAGGTTCTTCTGCTTCAACAATGTAATTCCCCACTGCAGGTTCTTCTGCTTCAACAATGCAATTCTCCACTGCAGGTTCTTCTGCTTCAACAATGCAACTCTCCACTGCAGGTTCTCCTGCTTCAACAATCCAACTCTCCCCTGCAGGTTTTTCTGCTTCAACAATGCAATTCTCCATTGTAAATTATTCAGGCTCAACATTGCAATTCTCCACTGCAGGTTCTTCTGCTTCAACAATGCAATTCTCCACTGCAGGTTCTTCTGCTTCAACAATGCAATTCTCCACTGCAGGTTCTTCTGCTTCAACAATGCAACTCTCCACTGCAGGTTCTCCTGCTTCAACAATGCAACTCTCCACTGCAGGTTCTTCTGCTTCAACAATGCAATTCTCCATTGTAAATTATTCAGGCTCAACATTGCAATTCTCCACTGCAGGTTCTTCTGCTTCAACAGTGCAATTCTCCACTGCAGGTTCTTCTGCTTCAACAATGCAATTCTACACTGCATGTTCTTCTGCTTCAACAATGCAATTCTCCACTGCAGGTTCTTCTGCTTCAACAATGCAATTCTCCACTGAAGGTTATTCTGCTTCAACAATGCAACTCTCCACTGCAGGTTCTTCTGCTTCAACAATGCAACTCTCCACTGCAGGTTCTTCTGCTTCAACAATGCAATTCTCCATTGTAAATTATTCAGGCTCAACATTGAAATTCTCCACTGCAGGTTCTTCTGCTTCAACAATGCAATTCTCCACTGCAGATTCTTCTGCTTCAACAATGCAATTCTACTCTGCAGGTTCTTCTGCTTCAACATTGCAATTCTCCACTGCAGGTTCTTCTGCTTCAAGAATGCAATTCTCCACTGCATGTTCTTCTGCTTCAACATTGCAATTCTCCACTGCAGGTTCTTCTGCTTCAACAATGCAATTCTCCACTGCAGGTTCTTCTGCTTCAACAATGCAACTCTCCACTGCAGGTTCTTCTGCTTCAACAAAGCAATTCTCCACTGCAGGTTCTTCTGCTTCAACATTGCAATTCTCCACTGCATGTTCTTCTGCTTCAACAATGCAATTCTCCACTGCAGGTTCTTCTGCTTCAGCAATGCAATTCTCCACTGCAGGTTCTTCTGCTTCAACAATGCAATTCTCCCCTGCAGGTTCTTCTGCTTCAACAATGCAACTCTCCACTGCAGGATCTCCTGCTTCAACAATGCAACTCTCCACTGCAGGTTTTTCTGCTTCAACAATGCAATTCTCCATTGTAAATTATTCAGGCTCAACATTGCAATTCTCCACTGCAGGTTCTTCTGCTTCAACAATGCAATTCTCCACTGCAGGTTCTTCTGCTTCAACAATGCAATTCTCCACTGCATGTTCTTCTGCTTCAACAATGCAACTCTCCACTGCAGGTTCTTCTGCTTCAACAATGCAACTCTCCACTGCAGGTTCTCCTGCTTCAACAATGCAACTCTCCACTGCAGGTTCTTCTGCTCCAGCAATGCAATTCTCCACTGCAGGTTCTTCTGCTTCAACAATGCAATTCTTCAGTGCAATTTCTTCTGCTTCAACAATGCAATTCTCCACTGCAGGTTCTTCTGCTTCAACAATGCAATTCTCCACAGCAGGTTCTTCTGCTTCAACAATGCAACTCTCCACTGCAGGTTCTTCTGCTTCAACAATGCAATTTTCCACTGCAGATTCTTCTGCATCAACAATGCAATTCTCCACAGCAGGTTCTTCTGCTTCAACATTGCAATTCTCCACTGCAGGTTCTTCTGCTTCAAGAATGCAATTCTCCACTGCATGTTCTTCTGCTTCAACATTGCAATTCTCCACTGCAGGTTCTTCTGCTTCAACAATGCAATTCTCCACTGCAGGTTCTTCTGCTTCAACAATGCAACTCTCCACTGCAGGTTCTTCTGCTTCAACAAAGCAATTCTGCACTGCAGGTTCTTCTGCTTCAACAATGCAATTCTCCACTGCAGGTTCTTCTGGTTCAGCAATGCAATTCTCCACTGCAGGTTCTTCTCCTTCAACAATGCAATTCTCCACTGCAGGTTCTTCTGCTTCAGCAATGCAACTCTCCACTGCAGGTTCTTCTGCTTCA
Source organism: Phyllobates terribilis (assembly GCF_046119375.1). Taxonomy (NCBI): domain Eukaryota; kingdom Metazoa; phylum Chordata; class Amphibia; order Anura; family Dendrobatidae; genus Phyllobates; species Phyllobates terribilis. The sequence goes on along the minus strand of NW_027362766.1, from coordinate 5,503,738 downwards.
ACAAAGCAATTCTCCACTGCAGGTTCTTCTGCTTCAACAATGTAATTCTCCACTGCAGGTTCTTCTGGTTCAGCAATGCAATTCTCCACTGCAGGTTCTTCTGCTTCAACAATGCAACTCTCCACTGCAGGTTCTACTGCTACAACAATGCAACTCTCCAGTGCAGGTTCTTCTGCTTCAAAAATACAATTCTCCATTGTAAATTATTCAGACTCAACATTGCAATTCTCCACTGCAGGGTATTCTTCTTCAACAATGCAATTCTCCACTGCAGGGTATTCTGCTTCAACAATGCAATTCTCCACTGCAGGGTATTCTGCTTCAACAATGCAATTCTCCACTGCAGGTTCTTCTGCTTCAACAATGTAATTCTCCACTGTAGGTTCTTCTGCTTCAACATTGCAATTCTCCACTGCAGGTTCTTTTGCTTCATCAATGCAATTCTCCTCTGCAGGTTCTTCTTCTTCAACAATGCAATTCTCCACTGCAGGTTCTTCTGCTTCAAAAATGCAATTCTCCATTGCAGATTCTTCTGCTTCAACAATGCAATTCTCCACTGCAGGTTCTTCTGCTTCAACAATGCAATTCTCCACTGCAGGTTCTTCTGCTTCAACAATGCAATTCCCCACTGCATGTGCTTCTGCTTCAACAATGCAATTCCCCACTGCAGGTTCTTCTGCTTCAAAAATGCAATTCCCCACTGCAGGTTCTTCTGCTTCAACAAAACATTTCCCCACTGCAGGTTCTTCTGCTTCATCAATGCAATTCCCCACTGCAGGTTCTTCTGCTTCGACAGTGCAATTCCCCACTGCAGGTTCTCCTGCTTCAACAATGCAATTCTCCACTGCATTTTCTTTTGCTTCAACAGTGCAATTCTCCTCTGCAGGTTCTTCTGCTTCAACAATGCAATTCTCCACTGCAGGTTCTTCTGCTTCAACAATGCAATCCTCCACTGCAGGTTCTTCTGCTTCAAAAATGCAACTCTCCACTGCAGGTTCTCCTGCTTCAACAATGCAACTCTGCACTGCAGGTTCTTCTGCTTCAACAATGCAATTCTCCATTGTAAATTATTCAGGCTCAACATTGCAATTCTCCACTGCAGGTTCTTCTGCTTCAACAGTGCAATTCTCCACTGCAGGTTCTTCTGCTTCAACAATGCAATTCTCCACTGCATGTTCTTCTGCTTCAACAATGCAATTCTCCACTGCAGGTTCTTCTGCTTCAGCAATGCAATTCTCCACTGCAGGTTCTTCTGCTTCAACAATGCAATTCTCCCCTGCAGGTTCTTCTGCTTCAACAATGCAACTTTCCACTGCAGGATCTCCTGCTTCAACAATGCAACTCTCCACTGCAGGTTTTTCTGCTTCAACAATGCAATTCTCCATTGTAAATTATTCAGGCTCAACATTGCAATTCTCCACTGCAGGTTCTTCTGCTTCAACAATGCAATTCTCCACTGCAGGTTCTTCTGCTTCAACAATGCAATTCTCCACTGCAGGTTCTTCTGCTTCAACAATGCAACTCTCCACTGCAGGTTCTTCTGCTTCAACAATGCAACTCTCCACTGCAGGTTCTCCTGCTTCAACAATGCAACTCTCCACTGCAGGTTCTTCTGCTTCAGCAATGCAATTCTCCACTGCAGGTTCTTCTGCTTCAACAATGCAATTCTTCACTGCAATTTCTTCTGTTTCAACAATGCAATTCTCCACTGCAGGTTCTTCTGCTTCAACAATGCAATTCTCCACAGCAGGTTCTTCTGCTTCAACAATGCAACTCTCCACTGCAGGTTCTTCTGCTTCAACAATGCAGCTCTCCACTGCAGGTACTCCTGCTTCAACAATGCAACTCTCCACTGCAGGTTCTTCTGCTTCAACAATGCAATTCTCCATTGTAAATTATTCAGGCTCAACTTTGCAATTCTCCACTGCAGGTTCTTCTGCTTCAACATTGCAATTCTCCACTGCAGGTTCTTCTGCTTCAACAATGCAATTCTCCACTGCAGGTTCTTCTGCTTCAACAATGCAACTCTCCACTGCAGGTTCTTCTGCTTCAACAAAGCAATTCTGCACTGCAGGTTCTTCTGCTTCAACAATGCAATTCTCCACTGCAGGTTCTTCTGGTTCAGCAATGCAATTCTCCACTGCAGGTTCTTCTCCTTCAACAATGCAATTCTCCACTGCAGGTTATTCTGCTTCAGCAATGCAACTCTCCACTGCAGGTTCTTCTGCTTCAACAAAGCAATTCTCCACTGCAGGTTCTTCTGCTTCAACAATGTAATTCTCCACTGCAGGTTCTTCTGGTTCAGCAATGCAATTCTCCACTGCAGGTTCTTCTGCTTCAACAATGCAACTCTCCACTGCAGGTTCTACTGCTACAACAATGCAACTCTCCAGTGCAGGTTCTTCTGCTTCAAAAATACAATTCTCCATTGTAAATTATTCAGACTCAACATTGCAATTCTCCACTGCAGGGTATTCTTCTTCAACAATGCAATTCTCCACTGCTGGGTATTCTGCTTCAACAATGCAATTCTCCACTGCAGGGTATTCTGCTTCAACAATGCAATTCTCCACTGCAGGTTCTTCTGCTTCAACAATGTAATTCTCCACTGTAGGTTCTTCTGCTTCAACATTGCAATTCTCCACTGCAGGTTCTTTTGCTTCATCAATGCAATTCTCCTCTGCAGGTTCTTCTTCTTCAACAATGCAATTCTCCACTGCAGGTTCTTCTGCTTCAAAAATGCAATTCTCCATTGCAGATTCTTCTGCTTCAACAATGCAATTCTCCACTGCAGGTTCTTCTGCTTCAACAATGCAATTCTCCACTGCAGGTTCTTCTGCTTCAACAATGCAATTCCCCACTGCATGTGCTTCTGCTTCAACAATACAATTCCCCACTGCAGGTTCTTCTGCTTCAAAAATGCAATTCCCCACTGCAGGTTCTTCTGCTTCAACAAAACATTTCCCCACTGCAGGTTCTTCTGCTTCATCAATGCAATTCCCCACTGCAGGTTCTTCTGCTTCGACAGTGCAATTCCCCACTGCAGGTTCTCCTGCTTCAACAATGCAATTCTCCACTGCATTTTCTTTTGCTTCAACAGTGCAATTCTCCTCTGCAGGTTCTTCTGCTTCAACAATGCAATTCTCCACTGCAGGTTCTTCTGCTTCAACAATGCAATCCTCCACTGCAGGTTCTTCTGCTTCAAAAATGCAACTCTCCACTGCAGGTTCTCCTGCTTCAACAATGCAACTCTGCACTGCAGGTTCTTCTGCTTCAACAATGCAATTCTCCATTGTAAATTATTCAGGCTCAACATTGCAATTCTCCACTGCAGGTTCTTCTGCTTCAACAGTGCAATTCTCCACTGCAGGTTCTTCTGCTTCAACAATGCAATTCTCCACTGCATGTTCTTCTGCTTCAACAATGCAATTCTCCACTGCAGGTTCTTCTGCTTCAGCAATGCAATTCTCCACTGCAGGTTCTTCTGCTTCAACAATGCAATTCTCCCCTGCAGGTTCTTCTGCTTCAACAATGCAACTTTCCACTGCAGGATCTCCTGCTTCAACAATGCAACTCTCCACTGCAGGTTTTTCTGCTTCAACAATGCAATTCTCCATTGTAAATTATTCAGGCTCAACATTGCAATTCTCCACTGCAGGTTCTTCTGCTTCAACAATGCAATTCTCCACTGCAGGTTCTTCTGCTTCAACAATGCAATTCTCCACTGCAGGTTCTTCTGCTTCAACAATGCAACTCTCCACTGCAGGTTCTTCTGCTTCAACAATGCAACTCTCCACTGCAGGTTCTCCTGCTTCAACAATGCAACTCTCCACTGCAGGTTCTTCTGCTTCAGCAATGCAATTCTCCACTGCAGGTTCTTCTGCTTCAACAATGCAATTCTTCACTGCAATTTCTTCTGTTTCAACAATGCAATTCTCCACTGCAGGTTCTTCTGCTTCAACAATGCAATTCTCCACAGCAGGTTCTTCTGCTTCAACAATGCAACTCTCCACTGCAGGTTCTTCTGCTTCAACAATGCAGCTCTCCACTGCAGGTACTCCTGCTTCAACAATGCAACTCTCCACTGCAGGTTCTTCTGCTTCAACAATGCAATTCTCCATTGTAAATTATTCAGGCTCAACTTTGCAATTCTCCACTGCAGGTTCTTCTGCTTCAACAATGCTATTCTCCACTGCAGGTTCTTCTGCTTCAACAATACAATTCTCCACTGCAGGTTCTTCTGCTTCAACAATGCAATTCTCCACTGCAGGTTCTTCTGCTTCAGCAATGCAATTCTCCACTGCAGGTTCTTCTGCTTCAACAATGCAACTCTCCACTGCAGGTTCTTATGCTTCAACAATGCAACTCTCCACTGCAGGTTCTCCTGCTTCAACAATGCAACTCTCCACTGCAGGTTCTTCTGCTTCAACAATGCAATTCTCCATTGTAAATTATTCAGGCTCAACATTGCAATTCTCCACTGCAGGTTCTTCTGCTTCAACAATGCAATTCTCCACTGCAGGTTCTTCTGCTTCAACAATGCAATTCTCCATTGTAAATTATTCAGGCTCAACTTTGCAATTCTCCACTGCAGGTTCTTTTGCTTCAACAATGCTATTCTCCACTGCAGGTTCTTCTGCTTCAACAATACAATTCTCCACTGCAGGTTCTTCTGCTTCAACAATGCAATTCTCCACTGCAGGTTCTTCTGCTTCAGCAATGCAATTCTCCACTGCAGGTTCTTCTGCTTCAACAATACAATTCTCCACTGAAGGTTCTTCTGCATCAGCAATGCAACTCTCCACTGCAGGTTCTTCTGCTTCAACAAAGCAACTCTCCACTGCAGGTTCTTCTGCTTCAACAATGCAATTCTCCATTGTAAATTATTCAGGCTCAACATTGAAATTCTCCACTGCAGGTTCTTCTGCTTCAACAATGCAATTCTCCACAGCAGATTCTTCTGCTTCAACAATGCAATTCTCCATTATAAATTATTCAGGCTCAACATTGAAATTCTCCACTGCAGGTTCTTCTGCTTCAACAATGCAATTCTCCACTGCAGATTCTTCTGCTTCAACAATGCAATTCTCCACAGCAGGTTCTTCTGCTTCAACATTGCAATTCTCCACTGCAGGTTCTTCTGCTTCAACAATGCAATTCTCCACTGCAGGTTCTTCTGCTTCAACAATGCAACTCTCCACTGCAGGTTCTTCTGCTTCAACAAAGCAACTCTCCACTGCAGGTTCTTCTGCTTCAACAATGCAATTCTCCATTGTAAATTATTCAGGCTCAACATTGAAATTTTCCACTGCAGGTTCTTCTGCTTCAACAAAGCAACTCTCCACTGCAGGTTCTTCTGCTTCAACAATGCAATTCTCCATTGTAAATTATTCAGGCTCAACATTGAAATTCTCCACTGCATGTTCTTCTGCTTCAACAATGCAATTCTCCACTGCAGATTCTTCTGCTTCAACAATGCAATTCTCCACAGCAGGTTCTTCTGCTTCAACATTGCAATTCTCCACTGCAGGTTCTTCTGCTTCAACAATGCAATTCTCCACTGCAGGTTCTTCTGCTTCAACAATGCAATTCTCCACTGCAGGTTCTTATGCTTCAACAATGCAATTCTCCACTGCAGGTTCTTCTGCTTCAGCAATGCAACTCTCCACTGCAGGTTCTTCTACTTCAACAAAGCAATTCTCCACTGCAGGTTCTTCTGCTTCAACAATGTAATTCTCCACTGCAGGTTCTTCTGGTTCAGCAATGCAATTCTCCACTGCAGGATCTTCTGCTTCAACAATGCAACTCTCCATTGCAGGTTCTACTGCTACAACAATGCAACTCTCCACTGCAGGTTCTTCTGCTTCAAAAATACAATTCTCCATTGTAAATTATTCAGACTCAACATTGCAATTCTCCACTGCAGGGTATTCTTCTTCAACAATGCAATTCTCCACTGCAAGGTATTCTGCTTCAACAATGCAATTCTCCACTGCAGGTTCTTCTGCTTCAACAATGTAATTCTCCACTGCAGGTTCTTCTGCTTCAACAATGCAATTCTCCACTGCAGGTTCTTCTGCTTCATAAATGCAATTCTCCATTGCAGATTCTTCTGCTTCAACAATGCAATTCTCCACTGCAGGTTCTTCTGCTTCAACAATGCAATTCTCCACTTCAGGTTCTTCTGCTTCAACAATGCAATTCCCCACTGCAGGTCCTTCTGCTTCAAAAATGCAATTCCCCACTGCAGGTTCTTCTGCTTCAACAATACATTTCCCCACTGCAGGTTCTTCTGCTTCATCAATGCAATTCCCCACTGCAGGTTCTTCTGCTTCGACAGTGCAATTCCCCACTGCAGGTTCTCCTGCTTCAACAATGCATTTCTCCACTGCAGGTTCTTCTGCTTCAACAATGCAATTCTCCACTGCATTTTCTTTTGCTTCAACAGTGCAATTCTCCTCTGCAGTTTCTTCTGCTTCAACAATGCAATTCTCCACTGCAGGTTCTTCTGCTTCAACAATGTAATTCCCCACTGCAGGTTCTTCTGCTTCAACAATGCAATTCTCCACTGCAGGTTCTTCTGCTTCAACAATGCAACTCTCCACTGCAGGTTCTCCTGCTTCAACAATCCAACTCTCCCCTGCAGGTTTTTCTGCTTCAACAATGCAATTCTCCATTGTAAATTATTCAGGCTCAACATTGCAATTCTCCACTGCAGGTTCTTCTGCTTCAACAATGCAATTCTCCACTGCAGGTTCTTCTGCTTCAACAATGCAATTCTCCACTGCAGGTTCTTCTGCTTCAACAATGCAACTCTCCACTGCAGGTTCTCCTGCTTCAACAATGCAACTCTCCACTGCAGGTTCTTCTGCTTCAACAATGCAATTCTCCATTGTAAATTATTCAGGCTCAACATTGCAATTCTCCACTGCAGGTTCTTCTGCTTCAACAGTGCAATTCTCCACTGCAGGTTCTTCTGCTTCAACAATGCAATTCTACACTGCATGTTCTTCTGCTTCAACAATGCAATTCTCCACTGCAGGTTCTTCTGCTTCAACAATGCAATTCTCCACTGAAGGTTCTTCTGCTTCAACAATGCAACTCTCCACTGCAGGTTCTTCTGCTTCAACAATGCAACTCTCCACTGCAGGTTCTTCTGCTTCAACAATGCAATTCTCCATTGTAAATTATTCAGGCTCAACATTGAAATTCTCCACTGCAGGTTCTTCTGCTTCAACAATGCAATTCTCCACTGCAGATTCTTCTGCTTCAACAATGCAATTCTCCTCTGCAGGTTCTTCTGCTTCAACATTGCAATTCTCCACTGCAGGTTCTTCTGCTTCAAGAATGCAATTCTCCACTGCATGTTCTTCTGCTTCAACATTGCAATTCTCCACTGCAGGTTCTTCTGCTTCAACAATGCAATTCTCCACTGCAGGTTCTTCTGCTTCAACAATGCAACTCTCCACTGCAGGTTCTTCTGCTTCAACAAAGCAATTCTCCACTGCAGGTTCTTCTGCTTCAACATTGCAATTCTCCACTGCATGTTCTTCTGCTTCAACAATGCAATTCTCCACTGCAGGTTCTTCTGCTTCAGCAATGCAATTCTCCACTGCAGGTTCTTCTGCTTCAACAATGCAATTCTCCCCTGCAGGTTCTTCTGCTTCAACAATGCAACTCTCCACTGCAGGATCTCCTGCTTCAACAATGCAACTCTCCACTGCAGGTTTTTCTGCTTCAACAATGCAATTCTCCATTGTAAATTATTCAGGCTCAACATTGCAATTCTCCACTGCAGGTTCTTCTGCTTCAACAATGCAATTCTCCACTGCAGGTTCTTCTGCTTCAACAATGCAATTCTCCACTGCATGTTCTTCTGCTTCAACAATGCAACTCTCCACTGCAGGTTCTTCTGCTTCAACAATGCAACTCTCCACTGCAGGTTCTCCTGCTTCAACAATGCAACTCTCCACTGCAGGTTCTTCTGCTCCAGCAATGCAATTCTCCACTGCAGGTTCTTCTGCTTCAACAATGCAATTCTTCAGTGCAATTTCTTCTGCTTCAACAATGCAATTCTCCACTGCAGGTTCTTCTGCTTCAACAATGCAATTCTCCACAGCAGGTTCTTCTGCTTCAACAATGCAACTCTCCACTGCAGGTTCTTCTGCTTCAACAATGCAATTCTCCACTGCAGATTCTTCTGCATCAACAATGCAATTCTCCACAGCAGGTTCTTCTGCTTCAACATTGCAATTCTCCACTGCAGGTTCTTCTGCTTCAAGAATGCAATTCTCCACTGCATGTTCTTCTGCTTCAACATTGCAATTCTCCACTGCAGGTTCTTCTGCTTCAACAATGCAATTCTCCACTGCAGGTTCTTCTGCTTCAACAATGCAACTCTCCACTGCAGGTTCTTCTGCTTCAACAAAGCAATTCTGCACTGCAGGTTCTTCTGCTTCAACAATGCAATTCTCCACTGCAGGTTCTTCTGGTTCAGCAATGCAATTCTCCACTGCAGGTTCTTCTCCTTCAACAATGCAATTCTCCACTGCAGGTTCTTCTGCTTCAGCAATGCAACTCTCCACTGCAGGTTCTTCTGCTTCAACAAAGCAATTCTCCACTGCAGGTTCTTCTGCTTCAACAATGTAATTCTCCACTGCAGGTTCTTCTGGTTCAGCAATGCAATTCTCCACTGCAGGTTCTTCTGCTTCAACAATGCAACTCTCCACTGCAGGTTCTACTGCTACAACAATGCAACTCTCCAGTGCAGGTTCTTCTGCTTCAAAAATACAATTCTCCATTGTAAATTATTCAGACTCAACATTGCAATTCTCCACTGCAGGGTATTCTTCTTCAACAATGCAATTCTCCACTGCAGGGTATTCTGCTTCAACAATGCAATTCTCCACTGCAGGGTATTCTGCTTCAACAATGCAATTCTCCACTGCAGGTTCTTCTGCTTCAACAATGTAATTCTCCACTGTAGGTTCTTCTGCTTCAACATTGCAATTCTCCACTGCAGGTTCTTTTGCTTCATCAATGCAATTCTCCTCTGCAGGTTCTTCTTCTTCAACAATGCAATTCTCCACTGCAGGTTCTTCTGCTTCAAAAATGCAATTCTCCATTGCAGATTCTTCTGCTTCAACAATGCAATTCTCCACTGCAGGTTCTTCTGCTTCAACAATGCAATTCTCCACTGCAGGTTCTTCTGCTTCAACAATGCAATTCCCCACTGCATGTGCTTCTGCTTCAACAATGCAATTCCCCACTGCAGGTTCTTCTGCTTCAAAAATGCAATTCCCCACTGCAGGTTCTTCTGCTTCAACAAAACATTTCCCCACTGCAGGTTCTTCTGCTTCATCAATGCAATTCCCCACTGCAGGTTCTTCTGCTTCGACAGTGCAATTCCCCACTGCAGGTTCTCCTGCTTCAACAATGCAATTCTCCACTGCATTTTCTTTTGCTTCAACAGTGCAATTCTCCTCTGCAGGTTCTTCTGCTTCAACAATGCAATTCTCCACTGCAGGTTCTTCTGCTTCAACAATGCAATCCTCCACTGCAGGTTCTTCTGCTTCAAAAATGCAACTCTCCACTGCAGGTTCTCCTGCTTCAACAATGCAACTCTGCACTGCAGGTTCTTCTGCTTCAACAATGCAATTCTCCATTGTAAATTATTCAGGCTCAACATTGCAATTCTCCACTGCAGGTTCTTCTGCTTCAACAGTGCAATTCTCCACTGCAGGTTCTTCTGCTTCAACAATGCAATTCTCCACTGCATGTTCTTCTGCTTCAACAATGCAATTCTCCACTGCAGGTTCTTCTGCTTCAGCAATGCAATTCTCCACTGCAGGTTCTTCTGCTTCAACAATGCAATTCTCCCCTGCAGGTTCTTCTGCTTCAACAATGCAACTTTCCACTGCAGGATCTCCTGCTTCAACAATGCAACTCTCCACTGCAGGTTTTTCTGCTTCAACAATGCAATTCTCCATTGTAAATTATTCAGGCTCAACATTGCAATTCTCCACTGCAGGTTCTTCTGCTTCAACAATGCAATTCTCCACTGCAGGTTCTTCTGCTTCAACAATGCAATTCTCCACTGCAGGTTCTTCTGCTTCAACAATGCAACTCTCCACTGCAGGTTCTTCTGCTTCAACAATGCAACTCTCCACTGCAGGTTCTCCTGCTTCAACAATGCAACTCTCCACTGCAGGTTCTTCTGCTTCAGCAATGCAATTCTCCACTGCAGGTTCTTCTGCTTCAACAATGCAATTCTTCACTGCAATTTCTTCTGTTTCAACAATGCAATTCTCCACTGCAGGTTCTTCTGCTTCAACAATGCAATTCTCCACAGCAGGTTCTTCTGCTTCAACAATGCAACTCTCCACTGCAGGTTCTTCTGCTTCAACAATGCAGCTCTCCACTGCAGGTACTCCTGCTTCAACAATGCAACTCTCCACTGCAGGTTCTTCTGCTTCAACAATGCAATTCTCCATTGTAAATTATTCAGGCTCAACTTTGCAATTCTCCACTGCAGGTTCTTCTGCTTCAACATTGCAATTCTCCACTGCAGGTTCTTCTGCTTCAACAATGCAATTCTCCACTGCAGGTTCTTCTGCTTCAACAATGCAACTCTCCACTGCAGGTTCTTCTGCTTCAACAAAGCAATTCTGCACTGCAGGTTCTTCTGCTTCAACAATGCAATTCTCCACTGCAGGTTCTTCTGGTTCAGCAATGCAATTCTCCACTGCAGGTTCTTCTCCTTCAACAATGCAATTCTCCACTGCAGGTTATTCTGCTTCAGCAATGCAACTCTCCACTGCAGGTTCTTCTGCTTCAACAAAGCAATTCTCCACTGCAGGTTCTTCTGCTTCAACAATGTAATTCTCCACTGCAGGTTCTTCTGGTTCAGCAATGCAATTCTCCACTGCAGGTTCTTCTGCTTCAACAATGCAACTCTCCACTGCAGGTTCTACTGCTACAACAATGCAACTCTCCAGTGCAGGTTCTTCTGCTTCAAAAATACAATTCTCCATTGTAAATTATTCAGACTCAACATTGCAATTCTCCACTGCAGGGTATTCTTCTTCAACAATGCAATTCTCCACTGCTGGGTATTCTGCTTCAACAATGCAATTCTCCACTGCAGGGTATTCTGCTTCAACAATGCAATTCTCCACTGCAGGTTCTTCTGCTTCAACAATGTAATTCTCCACTGTAGGTTCTTCTGCTTCAACATTGCAATTCTCCACTGCAGGTTCTTTTGCTTCATCAATGCAATTCTCCTCTGCAGGTTCTTCTTCTTCAACAATGCAATTCTCCACTGCAGGTTCTTCTGCTTCAAAAATGCAATTCTCCATTGCAGATTCTTCTGCTTCAACAATGCAATTCTCCACTGCAGGTTCTTCTGCTTCAACAATGCAATTCTCCACTGCAGGTTCTTCTGCTTCAACAATGCAATTCCCCACTGCATGTGCTTCTGCTTCAACAATACAATTCCCCACTGCAGGTTCTTCTGCTTCAAAAATGCAATTCCCCACTGCAGGTTCTTCTGCTTCAACAAAACATTTCCCCACTGCAGGTTCTTCTGCTTCATCAATGCAATTCCCCACTGCAGGTTCTTCTGCTTCGACAGTGCAATTCCCCACTGCAGGTTCTCCTGCTTCAACAATGCAATTCTCCACTGCATTTTCTTTTGCTTCAACAGTGCAATTCTCCTCTGCAGGTTCTTCTGCTTCAACAATGCAATTCTCCACTGCAGGTTCTTCTGCTTCAACAATGCAATCCTCCACTGCAGGTTCTTCTGCTTCAAAAATGCAACTCTCCACTGCAGGTTCTCCTGCTTCAACAATGCAACTCTGCACTGCAGGTTCTTCTGCTTCAACAATGCAATTCTCCATTGTAAATTATTCAGGCTCAACATTGCAATTCTCCACTGCAGGTTCTTCTGCTTCAACAGTGCAATTCTCCACTGCAGGTTCTTCTGCTTCAACAATGCAATTCTCCACTGCATGTTCTTCTGCTTCAACAATGCAATTCTCCACTGCAGGTTCTTCTGCTTCAGCAATGCAATTCTCCACTGCAGGTTCTTCTGCTTCAACAATGCAATTCTCCCCTGCAGGTTCTTCTGCTTCAACAATGCAACTTTCCACTGCAGGATCTCCTGCTTCAACAATGCAACTCTCCACTGCAGGTTTTTCTGCTTCAACAATGCAATTCTCCATTGTAAATTATTCAGGCTCAACATTGCAATTCTCCACTGCAGGTTCTTCTGCTTCAACAATGCAATTCTCCACTGCAGGTTCTTCTGCTTCAACAATGCAATTCTCCACTGCAGGTTCTTCTGCTTCAACAATGCAACTCTCCACTGCAGGTTCTTCTGCTTCAACAATGCAACTCTCCACTGCAGGTTCTCCTGCTTCAACAATGCAACTCTCCACTGCAGGTTCTTCTGCTTCAGCAATGCAATTCTCCACTGCAGGTTCTTCTGCTTCAACAATGCAATTCTTCACTGCAATTTCTTCTGTTTCAACAATGCAATTCTCCACTGCAGGTTCTTCTGCTTCAACAATGCAATTCTCCACAGCAGGTTCTTCTGCTTCAACAATGCAACTCTCCACTGCAGGTTCTTCTGCTTCAACAATGCAGCTCTCCACTGCAGGTACTCCTGCTTCAACAATGCAACTCTCCACTGCAGGTTCTTCTGCTTCAACAATGCAATTCTCCATTGTAAATTATTCAGGCTCAACTTTGCAATTCTCCACTGCAGGTTCTTCTGCTTCAACAATGCTATTCTCCACTGCAGGTTCTTCTGCTTCAACAATACAATTCTCCACTGCAGGTTCTTCTGCTTCAACAATGCAATTCTCCACTGCAGGTTCTTCTGCTTCAGCAATACAATTCTCCACTGCAGGTTCTTCTGCTTCAACAATGCAACTCTCCACTGCAGGTTCTTATGCTTCAACAATGCAACTCTCCACTGCAGGTTCTCCTGCTTCAACAATGCAACTCTCCACTGCAGGTTCTTCTGCTTCAACAATGCAATTCTCCATTGTAAATTATTCAGGCTCAACATTGCAATTCTCCACTGCAGGTTCTTCTGCTTCAACAATGCAATTCTCCACTGCAGGTTCTTCTGCTTCAACAATGCAATTCTCCACTGCAGGTTCTTCTGCTTCAACAATGCAACTCTCCACTGCAGGTTCTTATGCTTCAACAATGCAACTCTCCACTGCAGGTTCTCCTCCTTCAACAATGCAACTCTCCACTGCAGGTTCTTCTGCTTCAACAATGCAATTCTCCATTGTAAATTATTCAGGCTCAACATTGCAATTCTCCACTGCAGGTTCTTCTGCTTCAACAATGCTATTCTCCACTGCAGGTTCTTCTGCTTCAACAATACAATTCTCCACTGCAGGTTCTTCTGCTTCAACAATGCAATTCTCCACTGCATGTTCTTCTGCTTCAGCAATGCAATTCTCCACTGCAGGTTCTTCTGCTTCAACAATACAATTCTCCACTGAAGGTTCTTCTGCTTCAGCAATGCAACTCTCCACTGCAGGTTCTTCTGCTTCAACAAAGCAACTCTCCACTGCAGGTTCTTCTGCTTCAACAATGCAATTCTCCATTGTAAATTATTCAGGCACAACATTGAAATTCTCCACTGCAGGTTCTTCTGCTTCAGCAATGCAATTCTCCACAGCAGGTTCTTCTGCTTCAACAATGCAATTCTCCATTGTAAATTATTCAGGCTCAACAATGCAATTCTCCACTGCAGATTCTTCTGATTCAACAATGCAATTCTCCACTGCAGATTCTTCTGCTTCAACAATGCAATTCTCCACAGCAGGTTCTTCTGCTTCAACATTGCAATTCTCCACTGTAGGTTCTTCTGCTTCAACAATGCAATTCTCCACTGCAGGTTCTTCTGCTTCAACAATGCAACTCTCCACTGCAGGTTCTTCTGCTTCAACAAAGCAACTCTCCACTGCAGGTTCTTCTGCTTCAACAATGCAATTCTCCATTGTAAATTATTCAGGCTCAACATTGAAATTTTCCACTGCAGGTTATTCTGCTTCAACAAAGCAACTCTCCACTGCAGGTTCTTATGCTTCAACAATGCAATTCTCCATTGTAAATTATTCAGGCTCAACATTGAAATTCTCCACTGCAGGTTCTTCTGCTTCAACAATGCAATTCTCCACTGCAGATTCTTCTGCTTCAACAATGCAATTCTCCACAGCAGGTTCTTCTGCTTCAACATTGCAATTCTCCACTGCAAGTTCTTCTGCTTCAACAATGCAATTCTCCACTGCAGGTTCTTCTGCTTCAACAATGCAATTCTCCACTGCAGGTTCCTCTGCTTCAACAATGCAATTCTACACTGCAGGTTCTTCTCCTTCAACAATGCAATTCTCCACTGCAGGTTCTTCTGCTTCAACAATGCAATTCTACACTGCAGGTTCTTCTGCTTCAACAATGCAACTGTCCACTGCAGGTTCTTCTGCTTCAACAATGCAATTCCACACTGAAGGTTCTTCTGCTTTCAACAATGTAATTCCCCAATGCAGGTTGTTCTCCTTCAACAATGCAATTCTACACTGGAGGTTCTTCTACTTCAACAATGCAATTCTCCACTGCAGGTTCTTCTGCTTCAACAATGCAATTCTCCACTGCAGGTTCTTCTGCTTCAACAATGCAAGTTTCCACTGCAGGTTCTTCTGCTTCAACAATGCAATTCTCCACTGCAGGTTCTTCTACTTCAACAATGCAATTCTCCACTGCAGGTTCTTCTGCTTCAACAATGCAATTCTCCACTGCATGTTCTTCTGCTTCAACAATGCAATTCTCCACTGCAGGTTCTTCTGCTAAAACAATGCAATTCCCCACTGCAGGTTCTTCTGCTTCAACAATGCAATTCCCCACTGCAGGTTCTTCTCCCTCAAAAATGCAATTCCCCACTGCAGGTTCTTCTGCTTCAACAATACATTTCCCCACTGCAGGTTATTCTGCTTCATCAATGCAATTCCCCACTGCAGGGTCTTCTGCTTCAACATTGCACTTCCCCAATGCAGGTTCTTCTGCTTCAACAATGCAATTCTCCATTGCAGGTTCTTCTGCTTCAACAATGCAATTCCCCACTGCAGGTTCTTCTGCTTCAAAAATGCAATTCCCCCCTGCAGGTTCTTATGCTTCAACAATGCAACTCTCCACTGCAGGTTCTTCTGCTTCAAAAATGCAATTCTCCATTGCAGAT
The DNA here is from genome assembly GCF_046119375.1 of Phyllobates terribilis. Lineage (NCBI taxonomy): Eukaryota > Metazoa > Chordata > Amphibia > Anura > Dendrobatidae > Phyllobates > Phyllobates terribilis. The sequence continues at coordinate 5,488,485 of NW_027362766.1, read as the reverse complement.
TCTTCTGCTTCAACAATGCAATTCTCCACTGCAGGTTCTTCTGCTTCAACAATGCAATTCTCCGCTGCAGGTTCTTCTGCTTCAACAATGCAATTCCCCACTGCAGGTGCTTCTGCTTCAACAATGCAATTCCCCACTGCAGGTCCTTCTGCTTCAAAAATGCAATTCCCCACTGCAGGTTCTTCGGCTTCAACAATACATTTCCCCACTTCAGGTTCTTCTGCTTCATCAATGCAATTCCCCACTGCAGGTTCTTCTGCTTCGACAGTGCAATTCCCCACTGCAGGTTCTCCTGCTTCAACAATGCAATTCTCCACTGCAGGTTCTCCTGCTTCAACAATGCAATTCTCCACTGCAGGGTCTTCTGCTTCAACATTGCACTTCCCCAATGCAGGTTCTTCTGCTTCAACAATGCAATTCTCCATTGCAGGTTCTTCTGCTTCAACAATGCAATTCCCCACTGCAGGTTCTTCTGCTTCAAAAATGCAATTCCCCCCTGCAGGTTCTTATGCTTCAACAATGCAACTCTCCACTGCAGGTTCTTCTGCTTCAAAAATGCAATTCTCCATTGCAGATTCTTCTGCTTCAACAATGCAATTCTCCACTGCAGGTTCTTCTGCTTCAACAATGCAATTCTCCGCTGCAGGTTCTTCTGCTTCAACAATGCAATTCCCCACTGCAGGTGCTTCTGCTTCAACAATGCAATTCCCCACTGCAGGTCCTTCTGCTTCAAAAATGCAATTCCCCACTGCAGGTTCTTCGGCTTCAACAATACATTTCCCCACTTCAGGTTCTTCTGCTTCATCAATGCAATTCCCCACTGCAGGTTCTTCTGCTTCGACAGTGCAATTCCCCACTGCAGGTTCTCCTGCTTCAACAATGCAATTCTCCACTGCAGGTTCTCCTGCTTCAACAATGCAATTCTCCACTGCATTTTCTTTTGCTTCAACAGTGCAATTCTCCTCTGCAGGTTCTTCTGCTTCAACAATGCAATTCTCCACTGCAGGTTCTTCTGCTTCAACAATGCAATTCTCCACTGCAGGTTCTTCAGCTTCAACAATGCAACTCTCCACTGCAAGTTCTTCTGCTTCAACAATGCAACTCTGCACTGCAGGTTCTCCTGCTTCAACAATGCAACTCTCCACTGCAGGTTCATCTGCTTCAGCAATGCAATTCTCCACTGCAGGTTCTTCTGCTTCAATAATGCAATTCTCCACTGCAGTTTCTTCTGCTTCAACAATGCAATTCTCCACTGCAGGTTCTTCTGCTTCAACAATGTAATTCTCCACTGCAGGTTCTTCTGCTTCAACAATGCAATTCTCCACTGCAGGTTCTTCTGCTTCAGCAATGCAACTCTCCACTGCAGGTTCTCCTGCTTCAACAATCCAACTCTCCCCTGCAGGTTTTTCTGCTTCAACAATGCAATTCTCCATTGTAAATTATTCACGCTCAACATTGCAATTCTCCACTGCAGGTTCTTCTGCTTCAACAATGCAATTCTCCACTGTAGGTTCTTCTGCTTCAACAATGCAATTCTCCACTGCAGGTTCTTCTGCTTCAACAATGCAACTCTCCACTGCAGGTTCTCCTGCTTCAACAATGCAACTCTCCACTGCAGGTTCTTCTGCTTCAACAATGCAATTCTCCATTGTAAATTATTCAGGCTCAACATTGCAATTCTCCACTGCAGGTTCTTCTGCTTCAACAGTGCAATTCTCCACTGCAGGTTCTTCTGCTTCAACAATGCAATTCTCCACTGCATGTTCTTCTGCTTCAACAATGCAATTCTCCACTGCAGGTTCTTCTGCTTCAACAATGCAATTCTCCACTGAAGGTTCTTCTGCTTCAGCAATGCAACTCTCCACTGCAGGTTCTTCTGCTTCAACAATGCAACTCTCCACTGCAGGTTCTTCTGCTTCAACAATGCAATTCTCCATTGTAAATTATTCAGGCTCAACATTGAAATTCTCCACTGCAGGTTCTTCTGCTTCAACAATGCAATTCTCCACTGCAGATTCTTCTGCTTCAACAATGCAATTCTCCACAGCAGGTTCTTCTGCTTCAACATTGCAATTCTCCACTGCAGGTTCTTCTGCTTCAACAATGCAATTCTCCACTGCAGGTTCTTCTGGTTCAGCAATGCAATTCTCCACTGCAGTTTCTTCTCCTTCAACAATGCAATTCTCCACTGCAGGTTCTTCTGCTTCATCAATGCAACTCTCCACTGCAGGTTCTTCTGCTTCAACAAAGCAATTCTCCACTGCAGGTTCTTCTGCTTCAACAATGTAATTCTCCACTGCAGGTTCTTCTGGTTCAGCAATGCAATTCTCCACTGCAGGTTCTTCTGCTTCAACAATGCAACTCTACACTGCAGGTTCTTCTGCTTCAACAAAGGAATTCTCCACTGCAGGTTCTTCTGCTTCAACAATGTAATTCTCCACTGCAGGTTCTTCTGGTTCAGCAATGCAATTCTCCACTGCAGGTTCTTCTGCTTCAACAATGCAACTCTACACTGCAGGTTCTACTGCTACAACAATGCAACTCTCCACTGCAGGTTCTTATTCTTCAAAAATACAATTCTCCATCGTAAATTATTCAGACTCAACATTTCAATTCTCCACTGCAGGGTATTCTGCTTCAACAATGCAATTCTCCACTGCAGGTTCTTCTGCTTCAACAATGTAATTCTCCACTGCAGGTTCTTCTGCTTCAACATTGCAATTCTCCACTGCAGGTTCTTTTGCTTCATCAATGCAATTCCCCCCTGCAGGTTCTTCTGCTTCAACAATGCAATTCCCCCCTGCAGGTTCTTCTGCTTCAACAATGCAACTCTCCACTGCAGGTTCTTCTGCTTCAAAAATACAATTCTCCATTGCAGATTCTTCTGCTTCAACAATGCAATTCTCCACTGCAGGTTCTTCTGCTTCAACAATGCAATTCTCCACTGCAGGTTCTTCTGCTTCAACAATGCAATTCCCCACTGGAGGTGCTTCTGCTTCAACAATGCAATTCCCCACTGCAGGTCCTTCTGCTTCAAAAATGCAATTCCCCACTGCAGGTTCTTCGGCTTCAACAATACATTTCCCCACTGCAGGTTCTTCTGCTTCATCAATGCAATTCCCCACTGCAGGTTCTTCTGCTTCGACAGTGCAATTCCCCACTGCAGGTTCTCCTGCTTCAACAATGCAATTCTCCACTGCAGGTTCTTCTGCTTCAACAATGCAATTCTCCACTGCAGGTTCTTCAGCTTCAACAATGCAACTCTCCACTGCAGGTTCTTCTGCTTCAACAATGCAACTCTCCACTGCAGGTTCTCCTGCTTCAACAATGCAACTCTCCACTGCAGGTTCATCTGCTTCAGCAATGCAATTCTCCACTGCAGGTTCTTCTGCTTCAATAATGCAATTCTCCACTGCAGTTTCTTCTGCTTCAACAATGCAATTCTCCACTGCAGGTTCTTCTGCTTCAACAATGTAATTCTCCACTGCAGGTTCTTCTGCTTCAACAATGCAATTCTCCACTGCAGGTTCTTCTGCTTCAACAATGCAACTCTCCACTGCAGGTTCTCCTGCTTCAACAATCCAACTCTCCCCTGCAGTTTTTTCTGCTTCAACAATGCAATTCTCCATTGTAAATTATTCAGGCTCAACATTGCAATTCTCCACTGCAGGTTCTTCTGCTTCAACAATGCAATTCTCCACTGTAGGTTCTTCTGCTTCAACAATGCAATTCTCCACTGCAGGTTCTTCTGCTTCAACAATGCAACTCTCCACTGCAGGTTCTCCTGCTTCAACAATGGAACTCTCCACTGCAGGTTCTTCTGCTTCAACAATGCAATTCTCCATTGTAAATTATTCAGGCTCAACATTGCAATTCTCCACTGCAGGTTCTTCTGCTTCAACAGTGCAATTCTCCACTGCAGGTTCTTCTGCTTCAACAATGCAATTCTCCACTGCATGTTCTTCTGCTTCAACAATGCAATTCTCCACTGCAGGTTCTTCTGCTTCAACAATGCAATTCTCCACTGAAGGTTCTTCTGCTTCAGCAATGCAACTCTCCACTGCAGGTTCTTCTGCTTCAACAATGCAACTCTCCACTGCAGGTTCTTCTGCTTCAACAATGCAATTCTCCATTGTAAATTATTCAGGCTCAACATTGAAATTCTCCACAGCAGGTTCTTCTGCTTCAACATTGCAATTCTCCACTGCAGGTTCTTCTGCTTCAAGAATGCAATTCTCCACTGCATGTTCTTCTGCTTCAACATTGCAATTCTCCACTGCAGGTTCTTCTGCTTCAACAATGCAATTCTCCACTGCAGGTTCTTCTGCTTCAACAATACAACTCTCCACTGCAGGTTCTTCTGCTTCAACAAAGCAATTCTCCACTGCAGGTTCTTCTGCTTCAACAATGCAATTCTCCACTGCAGGTTCTTCTGGTTCAGCAATGCATTTCTCCACTGCAGGTTCTTCTCCTTCAACAATGCAATTCTCCACTGCAGGTTCTTCTGCTTCAGCAATGCAACTCTCCACTGCAGGTTCTTCTGCTTCAACAAAGCAATTCTCCACTGCAGGTTCTTCTGCTTCAAGAATGTAATTCTCCACTGCAGGTTCTTTGGGTTCAGCAATGCAATTCTCCACTGCAGGTTCTTCTGCTTCAACAATGCAACTCTCCACTGCAGGTTCTCCTGCTTCAACAATGGAACTCTCCACTGCAGGTTCTTCTGCTTCAACAATGCAATTCTCCATTGTAAATTATTCAGGCTCAACATTGCAATTCTCCACTGCAGGTTCTTCTGCTTCAACAGTGCAATTCTCCACTGCAGGTTCTTCTGCTTCAACAATGCAATTCTCCACTGCATGTTCTTCTGCTTCAACAATGCAATTCTCCACTGCAGGTTCTTCTGCTTCAACAATGCAATTCTCCACTGAAGGTTCTTCTGCTTCAGCAATGCAACTCTCCACTGCAGGTTCTTCTGCTTCAACAATGCAACTCTCCACTGCAGGTTCTTCTGCTTCAACAATGCAATTCTCCACTGCAGATTCTTCTGCTTCAACAATGCAATTCTCCACAGCAGGTTCTTCTGCTTCAACATTGCAATTCTCCACTGCAGGTTCTTCTGCTTCAAGAATGCAATTCTCCACTGCATGTTCTTCTGCTTCAACATTGCAATTCTCCACTGCAGGTTCTTCTGCTTCAACAATGCAATTCTCCACTGCAGGTTCTTCTGCTTCAACAATACAACTCTCCACTGCAGGTTCTTCTGCTTCAACAAAGCAATTCTCCACTGCAGGTTCTTCTGCTTCAACAATGCAATTCTCCACTGCAGGTTCTTCTGGTTCAGCAATGCATTTCTCCACTGCAGGTTCTTCTCCTTCAACAATGCAATTCTCCACTGCAGGTTCTTCTGCTTCAGCAATGCAACTCTCCACTGCAGGTTCTTCTGCTTCAACAAAGCAATTCTCCACTGCAGGTTCTTCTGCTTCAAGAATGTAATTCTCCACTGCAGGTTCTTTGGGTTCAGCAATGCAATTCTCCACTGCAGGTTCTTCTGCTTCAACAATGCAACTCTCCACTGCAGGTTCTACTGCTACAACAATGCAACTCTCCACTGCAGGTTCTTCTGCTTCAAAAATACAATTCTCCATCGTAAATTTTTCAGACTCAACATTTCAATTCTCCACTGCAGGGTATTCTTCTTCAACAATGCAATTCTCCACTGCAGGTTCTCCTGCTTCAACAATGCAATTCTCCACTGCAGGTTCTCCTGCTTCAACAATGCAATTCTCCACTGCATTTTCTTTTGCTTCAACAGTGCAATTCTCCTCTGCAGGTTCTTCTGCTTCAACAATGCAATTCTCCACTGCAGCTTCTTCTGCTTCAACAATGCAATTCTCCACTGCAGGTTCTTCAGCTTCAACAATGGAACTCTCCACTGCAGGTTCTTCTGCTTCAACAATGCAACTCTCCACTGCATGTTCTCCTGCTTCAACAATGCAACTCTCCACTGCAGGTTCTTCTGCTTCAGCAATGCAATTCTCCACTGCAGGTTCTTCTGCTTCAATAATGCAATTCTCCACTTCAGTTTCTTCTGCTTCAACAATGCAATTCTCCACTGCAGGTTCTTCTGCTTCAACAGTGTAATTCTCCACTGAAGGTTCTTCTGCTTCAACAATGCAATTCTCCACTGCAGGTTCTTCTGCTTTAACAATGCAACTCTCCACTGCAGGTTCTCCTGCTTCAACAATCCAACTCTCCCCTGCAGGTTTTTCTGCTTCAACAATGCAATTCTCCATTGTAAATTATTCAGGCTCAACATTGCAATTCTCCACTGCAGGTTCTTCTGCTTCAACAATGCAATTCTCCACTGCAGGTTCTTCTGCTTCAACAATGCAATTCTCCACTGCAGGTTCTTCTGCTTCAACAATGCAACTCTCCACTGCAGGTTCTCCTGCTTCAACAATGCATCTCTCCACTGCAGGTTCTTCTGCTTCAACAATGCAATTCTCCATTGTAAATTATTCAGGCTCAACATTGCAATTCTCCACTGCAGGTTCTTCTGCTTCAACAGTGCAATTCTCCACTGCAGGTTCTTCTGCTTCAACAATGCAATTCTCCACTGCATGTTCTTCTGCTTCAACAATGCAATTCTCCACTGCAGGTTCTTCTGCTTCAACAATGCAATTCTCCACTGCAGGTTCTTCTGCTTCAACAATGCAATTCTCCACTGAAGGTTCTTCTGATTCAGCAATGCAACTCTCCACTGCAGGTTCTTCTGCTTCAACAATGCAACTCTCCACTGCAGGTTCTTCTGCTTCAACAATGCAATTCTCCATTGTAAATTATTCAGGCTCAACATTGAAATTCTCCACTGCAGGTTCTTCTGCTTCAACAATGCAATTCTCCACTGCTGATTCTTCTGCTTCAACAATGCAATTCTCCACAGCAGGTTCTTCTGCTTCAACATTGCAATTCTCCACTGCAGGTTCTTCTGCTTCAAGAATGCAATTCTCCACTGCAGGTTCTTCTGCTTCAACATTGCAATTCTCCACTGCAGGTTCTTCTGCTTCAACAATGCAATTCTCCACTGCAGGTTCTTCTGCTTCAACAATGCAACTCTCCACTGCAGGTTCTTCTGCTTCAACAAAGCAATTCTCCACTGCAGGTTCTTCTGCTTCAACAATGCATTTCTCCACTGCAGGTTGTTCTGGTTCAGCAATGCAATTCTCCACTGCAGGTTCTTCTGCTTCAACAATGCAACTCTCCACTGCAGGTTCTTCTGCTTCAACAATACAATTCTCCATTGTAAATTATTCAGACTCAACATTGCAATTCTCCACTGCAGGGTATTCTGCTTCAACAATGCAATTCTCCACTGCAGGTTCTTCTGCTTCAAAAATGCAATTCCCCACTGCAGGTTCTTCTGCTTCAACAATACATTTCCCCACTGCAGGTTCTTCTGCTTCATCAATGCAATTCCCCACTGCAGGTTCTTCTGCTTCGACAGTGCAATTCACCACTGCAGGTTCTCCTGCTTCAACAATGCAATTCTCCACTGCAGGTTCTCCTGCTTCAACAATGCAATACTCCACTGCATTTTCTTTTGCTTCAACAGTGCAATTCTCCTCTGCAGGTTCTTCTGCTTCAACAATGCAATTCTCCACTGCAGGTTCTTCTCCTTCAACAATGCAATTCTCCACTGCTGGTTCTTCTGCTTCAACAATGCAATTCTCCACTGCAGGTTCTTTTGCTTCATCAATGCAATTCTACTCTGCAGGTGTTATGCACACGCCCGGGCTAAGCGGCGTGTGCGTGTGATTGGTAGTGATTCAACTGGACCGTGCCGGAGAGTGAATGCCTGGAGGGGCGTGACTAGGTATTCACCCGATCCGACCAGGGTCGCACGACGGCATACGACGCCAGTGCACCAAGGAGGAACCGAGCAGAGGGACCAGGTGCTACTCCAGGTCAGACCCCGGACACGGCTGTTGACCCACACAGGGGAATACAGGAACAGGCTGGTAGGCTGGCACACAGACTGGTGGGTATAGGCAGGCACGACTGGTATGCAGGCAGGCGGGTATGCAGGCAGGGGGGTACTAGCAGGTAGGAACACCGGCGGGATAGGACCCAGTACACACCGGGACTCAGGAACAATACAGGCAGAGGGTTACAGGCAAGCACAGCTAGAGTGCAGACAAGGCTGAGCAGGGAGGACAGGGCTCTGTTCACACGGAACAGACAGGAAGGGAAAGACAGAGCCAGATACTCACACAGTACTTGCAGAGACAACAAGCAGGAGTTAGGTACGAGTTCAGACTCTGCAGAAAAAGGAAGGGAACGGACATAGAGGCAAAACAGGTAAAGGACAGGAGAGAGTTCAGACTGGAACTGAGTGTACGGAGGAGACCGACACTGCAGAGGGATACAGGAGCGGGTCTGGGAATACGGCCCCCAGAGAGGCGGAACGAACAGGCAAGGAGCGTGTTCAGACAGGACAGACCAGACACAGGAGCGGGTCTAGGAAATCGGCCACTAGAAGGCGGAGCGAACAGGCAAGGAGCGTGTTCAGACAGGACAGACCAGACACAGGAGCGGGTCTAGGAAATCGGCCACTAGAAGGCGAGAGGAACAGGCTAGGAGCGTGTTCAGACAGGTCAGACAAGATACAGGAACGGGTCTAGGTAATCGGCCCCTAGAAGGCAGGAGAAACAGGCTAGGAGCGTGTTCAGACAGGACAGACAAGAGAACACAGAAAGGACTCAGTTCAGACACGGGAACTAATACCGAAAAGCAGGAGACATACAGGACTCAGTTCAGACAGGCCTGGAAATACAGCCTCCAGGAAAGGCAGACAAGGAAACAAAGAACGGGACCTGGCACCTTCAGAGTGCAAGCACACACTGAAGGAAACACTACGCTCAGGCAGGGATAGAAGGGAGCTGCTGAGCTATATACCAAGTGACAGACAGCAATAGGCTGAGGACGCACAAGGGGCGTGACCCACAGCAGGCACAAAAGGCAGGAAGTGATCGGGCGCCGCCCCTAAGCAGCAGAAACAGACACAAACAGACAGCATGGAGGGAAGCCAGAGAGACATTCTGGACAGGAGATCAAGTGCGCCCTCTTGCACAGTGGGAGATGGACCACCATGCAAGGACGCCGCCAGGTATGTTACAGTACCTCCCCCCTTACGCCCCCTCTTCTTCAGGCCTGCCAGAATCTTCCGCAGGGAATTCGAGGGCCAGTCGTTCACTGGGTTGGAGGGGGACAGAGACTTAAGGGTAATCTCTGCTTCGAGGTACATCTTGTCAAGCTCACAGGAAGAAATAGACGGGTTATCAGGTACATAATGAGGAAAAGTCACTGTCTCTTTGTTATCTGGTGATATCCCGGAGGATTCAGGAAACAACTGGAGGTCCTCCGCCGGGTCAGAAGAGTGCAGAGGCTCAGAGAAAACAACTGCTTCAGAGTACACTAGGTCGGACTCACTGGAGGAAGCAGGCGAGGTATCGGGTACCGAGTATAGGAAAGTCTCTGTCCATTCACCACCAGGTGGCACCCCGAAGGGTTCTGGAGACAGCTGGTGGACCTCCGCCTGGTCAGAGGGGTGTAGAGACTCACGGGTAACCTCTGCTTCAGAGTACACTAGGTCGGACTCACTGGAGGAAGCAGGCGAGGTATCGGGTACCGAGTATAGGAAAGTCTCTGTCCATTCACCACCAGGTGGCACCCCGAAGGGTTCTGGAGACAGCTGGCGGTCCTCCGCCTGGTCAGAGGGGTGTAGAGACTCACGGGTAACCTCTGCTTCAGAGTACACTAGGTCGGACTCACTGGACGAAGCAAGCGAGGTATCAGATCCAGGATATAGGAAAGTCTCTGTCCATTCACCACCAGGTGGCACCCCGAAGGATTCTGAACACAACTGGAGGTCCTCCGCCTGGTCGGAGGGGTGTAGAGACTCAGGAGTAACCTCTGCTTCGGAGTACACTAAGTTGGACTCACTGGACGAAGCGAGCGAGGTATCAGGTACAGAGTATAGGAGAGTCTCTGTCCTTTTGCTACCAGGTAGCACCCCGAAGGGTTCAGGAGACAACTGGAGATCCTCCGCCTGGTCGGAGGGGTGTAGAGACTCGGAGGTAACTACCACTTTGGGGTACCCATTGTCAGGCTCACAGGACGAAGCGGACAAAGTATTGAGTACCGGGTGTAGAGAAGTCTCTCTCCATTTGTCATCGAGTGGTATCCCGGAGGGTTCAGGAGGCAACAGGGGATCCTCCGCCAGGTAGTAGAGGTGCACAGACTCTGAGGTAACCACAGCTTTGGAGCATCCTTGGACATGCACACCGGTTAAAGAGAAAGAAGCATCTGATGCCGGGTGCAGGAAGTTCTCCTGTGTGGAGTCTGGATGGGCAGAAGTCTCTTCGGCCAGGAGAACTGGTGCACTACCCACGCACATTACCCATTGGGGTTTCTCCGGGATACAGGGAGATGAAGCTTCAGTAGGGACTTCAAGGTTGGGGTCAGGAGGTCTCAGGGAGGACAGACCCTGGCGTGACGGCTTGCCTCTAAGTCTAGCACGTCTGGACTGCCTCTTGAGGTTGAGAGAAGAATTCCGGAAAGCGTAGTCACCCTGTGAGGATTCTGGGTGGGCAGTAGTCTCATTGGGCTGGAGGACTATTGCGCTACCCACACACATTACCCGTCGGGGCTGCTCCGGGATATTGGGAAGTGAAGCTTCAGCAGGGGCTTCAGAGTTAGGGTCCTCGAAGACCATACGAAAGGCCACCAGGAAGGCCTGCAGGTCAAGGATGACAGGATCCCATGCTTCCCATAGGGGGGTGACCCATTTCAAGGCATCACCCGCTAGGTAGTCAATCATAAAGGCCACTTTAGCCCAATCGGAAGGAAAATAGAGAGGGTAGGCCTTAAAGTGTAGCATGCATTGCTCCACAAATGCACGACACTGTCTTGGATCCCCATAGTAACGTGGCGGATCCGCAGGAACGAGAGCTGATAGATCCATCTGGACGGGTGCGTAATTCGCCTGGAACTCAGCTAAAGGGGGGAAAAAATTTATTTATTTTATTTTAATGCATGTATTCGCTGGAAAAACTTCTCAAAGAGCGAAGGCCGTGGGGCTCAACGGGAACCATGGCCTGAGCATGCTGTTATGCACACGCCCGGGCTAAGCGGCGTGTGCGTGTGATTGGTAGTGATTCCACTGGACCGTGCCGGAGAGTGAATGCCTGGAGGGGCGTGACAAGGTATTCACCCGATCCGACCAGGGTCGCACGACGGCATACGACGCCAGTGCACCAAGGAGGAACCGAGCAGAGGGACCAGGTGCTACTCGAGGACAGACCCCGGACATGGCTGTTGACCCACACAGGGGAATACAGGAACAGGCTGGTAGGCTGGCACACAGACTGGTGGGTATAGGCAGGCACGACTGGTATGCAGGCAGGCGGGTATGCAGGCAGGGGGGTACTAGCAGGTAGGAACACAGGCGGGATAGGACCCAGTACACACCGGGACTCAGGAACAATACAGGCAGAGGGTTACAGGCAAGCACAGCTAGAGTGCAGACAAGGCTGAGCAGGGAGGACAGGGCTCTGTTCACACGGAACAGACAGGAAGGGAAAGACAGAGCCAGATACTCACACAGTACTTGCAGAGACAACAAGCAGGAGTTAGGTACGAGTTCAGACTCTGCAGAAAAAGGAAGGGAACGGACATAGAGGCAAAACAGGTAAAGGACAGGAGAGAGTTCAGACTGGAACTGAGTGTACGGAGGAGACCGACACTGCAGAGGGATACAGGAGCGGGTCTGGGAATACGACCCCCAGAGAGGCGGAACGAACAGGCAAGGAGCGTGTTCAGACAGGACAGACCAGACACAGGAGCGGGTCTAGGAAATCGGCCACTAGAAGGCGGAGCGAACAGGCAAGGAGCGTGTTCAGACAGGACAGACCAGACACAGGAGCGGGTCTAGGAAATCGGCCACTAGAAGGCGAGAGGAACAGGCTAGGAGCGTGTTCAGACAGGTCAGAAAAGATACAGGAACGGGTCTAGGTAATCGGCCCCTAGAAGGCAGGAGAAACAGGCTAGGAGCGTGTTCAGACAGGACAGACAAGAGAACACAGAAAGGACTCAGTTCAGACACGGGAACTAATACCGAAAAGCAGGAGACATACAGGACTCAGTTCAGACAGGCCTGGAAATACAGCCTCCAGGAAAGGCAGACAAGGAAACAAAGAACGGGACCTGGCACCTTCAGAGTGCAAGCACACACTGAAGGAAACACTACGCTCAGGCACGGATAGAAGGGAGCTGCTGAGCTATATACCAAGTGACAGACAGCAATAGGCTGAGGACGCACAAGGGGCGTGACCCACAGCAGGCACAAAAGGCAGGAAGTGATCGGGCGCCGCCCCTAAGCAGCAGAAACAGACACAAACAGACAGCATGGAGGGAAGCCAGAGAGACATTCTGGACAGGAGATCAAGTGCGCCCTCTTGCACAGTGGGAGATGGACCACCATGCAAGGACGCCGCCAGGTATGTTACAGCAGGTTCTTCTGCTTCAACAATGCAATTCTCCACTGCAGGTTCTTCTGCTTCAACAATGCAATTCTCCACTGCAGGTTCTTCTGCTTCAACAATGCAATTCTCCGCTGCAGAATCCTCTGCTTCAACAATGCAATTCTCCACTTCAGGTTCTTCTGCTTCAACAATGCAATTCTCCACTGCATGTTCTTCTGCTTCAACAATGCAATTCCCCACTGCAGGCTCTTCTGCTTCAACAATGAAATTCCCCACATCAGGTTCCTCTGCTTCAACAATGCAATTCTCCACTGCAGGTTCTTCTGCTTTAACAATGAAATTCTTCACTGCAGGTTCTTCTGCTTCAACAATGCAATTCCCCACTGCAGGTTCTTTTGCTTCAACAATACAATTCTCCATTGTAAATTATTCAGACTCAACATTGCAATTCTCCACTGCAGGTTCTTCTGCTTTAACAATGAAATTCTTCACTGCAGGTTCTCCTGGTTCAGCAATGCAATTCTCCACTGCAGTTTCTTCTGCTTCAACAATGCAACTCTCCACTGCAGGTTCTTCTGCTTCAACAATACAATTCTCCATTGTAAATTATTCAGACTCAACATTGCAATTCTCCACTGCAGGGTATTCTGCTTCAACAATGCAATTCTCCACTGCAGGTTCTTCTGCTTCAAAAATGCAATTCCCCACTGCAGGTTCTTCTGCTTCAGCAATGCAACTCTCCACTGCAGGTTCTTCTGCTTCAACAAAGCAATTCTCCACTGCAGGTTCTTCTGCTTCAAGAATGTAATTCTCCACTGCAGGTTCTTTGGGTTCAGCAATGCAATTCTCCACTGCAGGTTCTTCTGCTTCAACAATGCAACTCTCCACTGCAGGTTCTACTGCTACAACAATGCAACTCTCCACTGCAGGTTCTTCTGCTTCAAAAATACAATTCTCCATCGTAAATTTTTCAGACTCAACATTTCAATTCTCCACTGCAGGGTATTCTTCTTCAACAATGCAATTCTCCACTGCAGGTTCTCCTGCTTCAACAATGCAATTCTCCACTGCAGGTTCTCCTGCTTCAACAATGCAATTCTCCACTGCATTTTCTTTTGCTTCAACAGTGCAATTCTCCTCTGCAGGTTCTTCTGCTTCAACAATGCAATTCTCCACTGCAGCTTCTTCTGCTTCAACAATGCAATTCTCCACTGCAGGTTCTTCAGCTTCAACAATGGAACTCTCCACTGCAGGTTCTTCTGCTTCAACAATGCAACTCTCCACTGCATGTTCTCCTGCTTCAACAATGCAACTCTCCACTGCAGGTTCTTCTGCTTCAGCAATGCAATTCTCCACTGCAGGTTCTTCTGCTTCAATAATGCAATTCTCCACTTCAGTTTCTTCTGCTTCAACAATGCAATTCTCCACTGCAGGTTCTTCTGCTTCAACAATGTAATTCTCCACTGAAGGTTCTTCTGCTTCAACAATGCAATTCTCCACTGCAGGTTCTTCTGCTTCAACAATGCAACTCTCCACTGCAGGTTCTCCTGCTTCAACAATCCAACTCTCCCCTGCAGGCTTTCCTGCTTCAACAATGCAATTCTCCATTGTAAATTATTCAGGCTCAACATTGCAATTCTCCACTGCAGGTTCTTCTGCTTCAACAATGCAATTCTCCACTGCAGGTTCTTCTGCTTCAACAATGCAATTCTCCACTGCAGGTTCTTCTGCTTCAACAATGCAACTCTCCACTGCAGGTTCTCCTGCTTCAACAATGCAACTCTCCACTGCAGGTTCTTCTGCTTCAACAATGCAATTCTCCATTGTAAATTATTCAGGCTCAACATTGCAATTCTCCACTGCAGGTTCTTCTGCTTCAACAGTGCAATTCTCCACTGCAGGTTCTTCTGCTTCAACAATGCAATTCTCCACTGCATGTTCTTCTGCTTCAACAATGCAATTCTCCACTGCAGGTTCTTCTGCTTCAACAATGCAATTCTCCACTGCAGGTTCTTCTGCTTCAACAATGCAATTCTCCACTGAAGGTTCTTCTGATTCAGCAATGCAACTCTCCACTGCAGGTTCTTCTGCTTCAACAATGCAACTCTCCACTGCAGGTTCTTCTGCTTCAACAATGCAATTCTCCATTGTAAATTATTCAGGCTCAACATTGAAATTCTCCACTGCAGGTTCTTTTGCTTCAACAATGCAATTCTCCACTGCTGATTCTTCTGCTTCAACAATGCAATTCTCCACAGCAGGTTCTTCTGCTTCAACATTGCAATTCTCCACTGCAGGTTCTTCTGCTTCAAGAATGCAATTCTCCACTGCAGGTTCTTCTGCTTCAACATTGCAATTCTCCACTGCAGGTTCTTCTGCTTCAACAATGCAATTCTCCACTGCAGGTTCTTCTGCTTCAACAATGCAACTCTCCACTGCAGGTTCTTCTGCTTCAACAAAGCAATTCTCCACTGCAGGTTCTTCTGCTTCAACAATGCATTTCTCCACTGCAGGTTGTTCTGGTTCAGCAATGCAATTCTCCACTGCAGGTTCTTCTGCTTCAACAATGCAACTCTCCACTGCAGGTTCTTCTGCTTCAACAATACAATTCTCCATTGTAAATTATTCAGACTCAACATTGCAATTCTCCACTGCAGGGTATTCTGCTTCAACAATGCAATTCTCCACTGCAGGTTCTTCTGCTTCAAAAATGCAATTCCCCACTGCAGGTTCTTCTGCTTCAACAATACATTTCCCCACTGCAGGTTCTTCTGCTTCATCAATGCAATTCCCCACTGCAGGTTCTTCTGCTTCGACAGTGCAATTCCCCACTGCAGGTTCTCCTGCTTCAACAATGCAATTCTCCACTGCAGGTTCTCCTGCTTCAACAATGCAATACTCCACTGCATTTTCTTTTGCTTCAACAGTGCAATTCTCCTCTGCAGGTTCTTCTGCTTCAACAATGCAATTCTCCACTGCAGGTTCTTCTCCATCAACAATGCAATTCTCCACTGCTGGTTCTTCTGCTTCAACAATGCAATTCTCCACTGCAGGTTCTTTTGCTTCATCAATGCAATTCTACTCTGCAGGTGTTATGCACACGCCCGGGCTAAGCGGCGTGTGCGTGTGATTGGTAGTGATTCAACTGGACTGTGCCGGAGAGTGAATGCCTGGAGGGGCGTGACTAGGTATTCACCCGATCCGACCAGGGTCGCACGACGGCATACGACGCCAGTGCACCAAGGAGGAACCGAGCAGAGGGACCAGGTGCTACTCCAGGACAGACCCCGGACACGGCTGTTGACCCACACAGGGGAATACAGGAACAGGCTGGTAGGCTGGCACACAGACTGGTGGGTATAGGCAGGCACGACTGGTATGCAGGCAGGCGGGTATGCAGGCAGGGGGGTACTAGCAGGTAGGAACACAGGCGGGATAGGACCCAGTACACACCGGGACTCAGGAACAATACAGGCAGAGGGTTACAGGCAAGCACAGCTAGAGTGCAGACAAGGCTGAGCAGGGAGGACAGGGCTCTGTTCACACGGAACAGACAGGAAGGGAAAGACAGAGCCAGATACTCACACAGTACTTGCAGAGACAACAAGCAGGAGTTAGGTACGAGTTCAGACTCTGCAGAAAAAGGAAGGGAACGGACATAGAGGCAAAACAGGTAAAGGACAGGAGAGAGTTCAGACTGGAACTGAGTGTACGGAGGAGACCGACACTGCAGAGGGATACAGGAGCGGGTCTGGGAATACGGCCCCCAGAGAGGCGGAACGAACAGGCAAGGAGCGTGTTCAGACAGGACAGACCAGACACAGGAGCGGGTCTAGGAAATCGGCCACTAGAAGGCGGAGCGAACAGGCAAGGAGCGTGTTCAGACAGGACAGACCAGACACAGGAGCGGGTCTAGGAAATCGGCCACTAGAAGGCGAGAGGAACAGGCTAGGAGCGTGTTCAGACAGGTCAGAAAAGATACAGGAACGGGTCTAGGTAATCGGCCCCTAGAAGGCAGGAGAAACAGGCTAGGAGCGTGTTCAGACAGGACAGACAAGAGAACACAGAAAGGACTCAGTTCAGACACGGGAACTAATACCGAAAAGCAGGAGACATACAGGACTCAGTTCAGACAGGCCTGGAAATACAGCCTCCAGGAAAGGCAGACAAGGAAACAAAGAACGGGACCTGGCACCTTCAGAGTGCAAGCACACACTGAAGGAAACACTACGCTCAGGCAGGGATAGAAGGGAGCTGCTGAGCTATATACCAAGTGACAGACAGCAATAGGCTGAGGACGCACAAGGGGCGTGACCCACAGCAGGCACAAAAGGCAGGAAGTGATCGGGCGCCGCCCCTAAGCAGCAGAAACAGACACAAACAGACAGCATGGAGGGAAGCCAGAGAGACATTCTGGACAGGAGATCAAGTGCGCCCTCTTGCACAGTGGGAGATGGACCACCATGCAAGGACGCCGCCAGGTATGTTACAGCAGGTTCTTCTGCTTCAACAATGCAATTCTCCACTGCAGGTTCTTCTGCTTCAACAATGCAATTCTCCACTGCAGGTTCTTCTGCTTCAACAATGCAATTCTCCGCTGCAGAATCCTCTGCTTCAACAATGCAATTCTCCACTTCAGGTTCTTCTGCTTCAACAATGCAATTCTCCACTGCATGTTCTTCTGCTTCAACAATGCAATTCCCCACTGCAGGCTCTTCTGCTTCAACAATGAAATTCCCCACATCAGGTTCCTCTGCTTCAACAATGCAATTCTCCTCTGCAGGTTCTTCTGCTTTAACAATGAAATTCTTCACTGCAGGTTCTTCTGCTTCAACAATGCAATTCCCCACTGCAGGTTCTTTTGCTTCAACAATACAATTCTCCATTGTAAATTATTCAGACTCAACATTGCAATTCTCCACTGCAGGTTCTTCTGCTTTAACAATGAAATTCTTCACTGCAGGTTCTTCTGGTTCAGCAATGCAATTCTCCACAGCAGTTTCTTCTGCTTCAACAATGCAACTCTCCACTGCAGGTTCTTCTGCTTCAACAATACAATTCTCCATTGTAAATTATTCAGACTCAACATTGCAATTCTCCACTGCAGGGTATTCTGCTTCAACAATGCAATTCTCCACTGCAGGTTCTTCTGCTTCAAAAATGCAATTCCCCACTGCAGGTTCTTCTGCTTCAACAATACATTTCCCCACTGCAGGTTCTTCTGCTTCATCAATGCAATTCCCCACTGCAGGTTCTTCTGCTTCGACAGTGCAATTCCCCACTGCAGGTTCTCCTGCTTCAACAATGCAATTCTCCACTGCAGGTTCTCCTGCTTCAACAATGCAATACTCCACTGCATTTTCTTTTGCTTCAACAGTGCAATTCTCCTCTGCAGGTTCTTCTGCTTCAACAATGCAATTCTCCACTGCAGGTTCTTCTGCTTCAACAAAGCAATTCTCCACTGCAGGTTCTTCTGCTTCAACAATGCAATTCTCCACTGCAGGTTCTTTTGCTTCATCAATGCAATTCTACTCTGCAGGTTGTTCTGGTTCAGCAATGCAATTCTCCACTGCAGGTTCTTCTGCTTCAACAATGCAATTCTCCACTGAAGGTTCTTCTGCTTCAGCAATGCAACTCTCCACTGCAGGTTCTTCTGCTTCAACAATGCAACTCTCCACTGCAGGTTCTTCTGCTTCAACAATGCAATTCTCCATTGTAAATTATTCAGGCTCAACATTGAAATTCTCCACTGCAGGTTCTTCTGCTTCAACAATGCAATTCTCCACTGCAGATTCTTCTGCTTCAACAATGCAATTCTCCACAGCAGGTTCTTCTGCTTCAACATTGCAATTCTCCACTGCATGTTCTTCTGCTTCAAGAATGCAATTCTCCACTGCATGTTCTTCTGCTTCAACATTGCAATTCTCCACTGCAGGTTCTTCTGCTTCAACAATGCAATTCTCCACTGCAGGTTCTTCTGCTTCAACAATGCAACTCTCCACTGCAGGTTCTTCTGCTTCAACAAAGCAATTCTCCACTGCAGGTTCTTCTGCTTCAACAATGCAATTCTCCACTGCAGGTTCTTCTGGTTCAGCAATGCAATTCTCCACTGCAGTTTCTTCTCCTTCAACAATGCAATTCTCCACTGCAGGTTCTTCTGCTTCAGCAATGCAACTCTCCACTGCAGGTTCTTCTGCTTCAACAAAGCAATTCTCCACTGCAGGTTCTTCTGCTTCAACAATGTAATTCTCCACTGCAGGTTCTTCTGTTTCAGCAATGCAATTCTCCACTGCAGGTTCTTCTGCTTCAACAATGCAATTCTCCATCGTAAATTACTCAGACTCAACATTTCAATTCTCCACTGCAGGGTATTCTTCTTCAACAATGCAACTCTCCACTGCAGGTTCTTCTGCTTCAAAAATACAATTCTCCATCGTAAATTATTCAGACTCAACATTTCTATTCTCCACTGCAGGGTATTCTTCTTCAACAATGCAATTCTCCACTGCAGGGTATTCTGCTTCAACAATGCAATTCTCCACTGCAGGTTCTTCTGCTTCAACAATGTAATTCTCCACTGCAGGTTCTTCTGCTTCAACATTGCAATTCTCCACTGCAGGTTCTTTTGCTTCATCAATGCAATACCCCCCTGCAGGTTCTTCTGCTTCAACAATGCAATTCCCCCCTGCAGGTTCTTCTGCTTCAACAATGCAACTCTCCACTGCAGGTTTTTCTGCTTCAAAAATGCAATTCTCCATTGCAGATTCTTCTGCTTCAACAATGCAATTCTCCACTGCAGGTTCTTCTGCTTCAACAATGCAATTCTCCATTGTAAATTATTCAGGCTCAACATTGAAATTCTCCACTGCAGGTTCTTCTGCTTCAACAATGCAATTCTCCACTGCAGATTCTTCTGCTTCAACAATGCAATTCTCCACAGCAGGTTCTTCTGCTTCAACATTGCAATTCTCCACTGCAGGTTCTTCTGCTTCAAGAATGCAATTCTCCACTGCATGTTCTTCTGCTTCAACATTGCAATTCTCCACTGCAGGTTCTTCTGCTTCAACAATGCAATTCTCCACTGCAGGTTCTTCTGCTTCAACAATGCAACTCTCCACTGCAGGTTCTTCTGCTTCAACAAAGCAATTCTCCACTGCAGGTTCTTCTGCTTCAACAATGCAATTCTCCACTGCAGGTTCTTCTGGTTCAGCAATGCAATTCTCCACTGCAGGTTCTTCTCCTTCAACAATGCAATTCTCCACTGCAGGTTCTTCTGCTTCAGCAATGCAACTCTCCACTGCAGGTTCTTCTGCTTCAACAAAGCAATTCTCCACTGCAGGTTCTTCTGCTTCAACAATGTAATTCTCCACTGCAGGTTCTTCTGGTTCAGCAATGCAATTCTCCACTGCAGGTTCTTCTGCTTCAACAATGCAACTCTCCACTGCAGGTTCTACTGCTACAACAATGCAACTCTCCACTGCAGGTTCTTCTGCTTCAAAAATACAATTCTCCATCGTAAATTATTCAGACTCAACATTTCAATTCTCCACTGCAGGGTATTCTTCTTCAACAATGCAATTCTCCACTGCAGGTTCTCCTGCTTCAACAATGCAATTCTCCACTGCAGGTTCTCCTGCTTCAACAATGCAATTCTCCACTGCATTTTCTTTTGCTTCAACAGTGCAATTCTCCTCTGCAGGTTCTTCTGCTTCAACAATGCAATTCTCCACTGCAGGTTCTTCTGCTTCAACAATGCAATTCTCCACTGCAGGTTCTTCAGCTTCAACAATGGAACTCTCCACTGCAGGTTCTTCTGCTTCAACAATGCAACTCTCCACTGCAGGTTCTCCTGCTTCAACAATGCAACTCTCCACTGCAGGTTCTTCTGCTTCAGCAATGCAATTCTCCACTGCAGGTTCTTCTGCTTCAATAATGCAATTCTCCACTTCAGTTTCTTCTGCTTCAACAATGCAATTCTCCACTGCAGGTTCTTCTGCTTCAACAATGTAATTCTCCACTGCAGGTTCTTCTGCTTCAACAATGCAATTCTCCACTGCAGGTTCTTCTGCTTCAACAATGCAACTCTCCACTGCAGGTTCTCCTGCTTCAACAATCCAACTCTCCCCTGCAGGTTTTTCTGCTTCAACAATGGAATTCTCCATTGTAAATTATTCAGGCTCAATATTGCAATTCTCCACTGCAGGTTCTTCTGCTTCAACAATGCAATTCTCCACTGCAGGTTCTTCTGCTTCAACAATGCAATTCTCCACTGCAGGTTCTTCTGCTTCAACAATGCAACTCTCCACTGCAGGTTCTCCTGCTTCAACAATGCAACTCTCCACTGCAGGTTCTTCTGCTTCAACAATGCAATTCTCCATTGTAAATTATTCAGGCTCAACATTGCAATTCTCCACTGCAGGTTCTTCTGCTTCAACAGTGCAATTCTCCACTGCAGGTTCTTCTGCTTCAACAATGCAATTCTCCACTGCATGTTCTTCTGCTTCAACAATGCAATTCTCCACTGCTGGTTCTTCTGCTTCAGCAATGCAATTCTCCACTGCAGGTTCTTCTGCTTCAACAATGCAATTCTACACTGAAGGTTCTTCTGCTTCAGCAATGCAACTCTCCACTGCAGGTTCTTCTGCTTCAACAATGCAACTCTCCACTGCAGGTTCTTCTGCTTCAACAATGCAATTCTCCATTGTAAATTATTCAGGCTCAACATTGAAATTCTCCACTGCAAGTTCTTCTGCTTCAACAATGCAATTCTCCACTGCAGATTCTTCTGCTTCAACAATGCAATTCTCCACAGCAGGTTTTTCTGCTTCAACATTGCAATTCTCCACTGCAGGTTCTTCTGCTTCAAGAATGCAATTCTCCACTGCAGGTTCTTCGGCTTCAACATTGCAATTCTCCACTGCAGGTTCTTCTGCTTCAACAATGCAATTCTCCACTGCAGGTTCTTCTGCTTCAACAATGCAACTCTCCACTGCAGGTTCTTCTGCTTCAACAAAGCAATTCTCCACTGCAGGTTCTTCTGCTTCAACAATGCATTTCTCCACTGCAGGTTGTTCTGGTTCAGCAATGCAATTCTCCACTGCAGGTTCTTCTGCTTCAACAATGCAACTCTCCACTGCAGGTTCTTCTGCTTCAACAATACAATTCTCCATTGTAAATTATTCAGACTCAACATTGCAATTCTCCACTGCAGGGTATTCTGCTTCAACAATGCAATTCTCCACTGCAGGTTCTTCTGCTTCAAAAATGCAATTCCCCACTGCAGGTTCTTCTGCTTCAACAATACATTTCCCCACTGCAGGTTCTTCTGCTTCATCAATGCAATTCCCCACTGCAGGTTCTTCTGCTTCGACAGTGCAATTCACCACTGCAGGTTCTCCTGCTTCAACAATGCAATTCTCCACTGCAGGTTCTCCTGCTTCAACAATGCAATACTCCACTGCATTTTCTTTTGCTTCAACAGTGCAATTCTCCTCTGCAGGTTCTTCTGCTTCAACAATGCAATTCTCCACTGCAGGTTCTTCTGCTTCAACAATGCAATTCTCCACTGCTGGTTCTTCTGCTTCAACAATGCAATTCTCCACTGCAGGTTCTTTTGCTTCATCAATGCAATTCTACTCTGCAGGTTCTTCTGCTTCAACAATGCAATTCTCCACTGCAGGTTCTTCTGCTTCAACAATGCAATTCTCCACTGCAGGTTCTTCTGCTTCAACAATGCAATTCTCCACTGCAGGTTCTTCTGCTTCAACAATGCAATTCTCCATTGTAAATTATTCAGGCTCAACATTGAAATTCTCCACTGCAGGTTCTTCTGCTTCAACAATGCAATTCTCCACTGCAGATTCTTCTGCTTCAACAATGCAATTCTCCACAGCAGGTTCTTCTGCTTCAACATTGCAATTCTCCACTGCAGGTTCTTCTGCTTCAAGAATGCAATTCTCCACTGCAGGTTCTTCTGCTTCAACAATGCAATTCTCCACTGCAGGTTCTTCTGCTTCAACAATGCAACTCTCCACTGCAGGTTCTTCTGCTTCAACAAAGCAATTCTCCACTGCAGGTTCTTCTGCTTCAACAATGCAATTCTCCACTGCAGGTTCTTCTGGTTCAGCAATGCAATTCTCCACTGCAGGTTCTTCTCCTTCAACAATGCAATTCTCCACTGCAGGTTCTTCTGCTTCAGCAATGCAACTCTCCACTGCAGGTTCTTCTGCTTCAACAAAGCAATTCTCCACTGCAGGTTCTTCTGCTTCAACAATGTAATTCTCCACTGCAGGTTCTTCTGGTTCAGCAATGCAATTCTCCACTGCAGGTTCTTCTGCTTCAACAATGCAACTCTCCACTGCAGGTTCTACTGCTACAACAATGCAACTCTCCACTGCAGGTTCTTCTGCTTCAAAAATACAATTCTCCATCGTAAATTATTCAGACTCAACATTTCAATTCTCCACTGCAGGGTATTCTTCTTCAACAATGCAATTCTCCACTGCAGGTTCTCCTGCTTCAACAATGCAATTCTCCACTGCAGGTTCTCCTGCTTCAACAATGCAATTCTCCACTGCATTTTCTTTTGCTTCAACAGTGCAATTCTCCTCTGCAGGTTCTTCTGCTTCAACAATGCAATTCTCCACTGCAGGTTCTTCTGCTTCAACAATGCAATTCTCCACTGCAGGTTCTTCAGCTTCAACAATGGAACTCTCCACTGCAGGTTCTTCTGCTTCAACAATGCAACTCTCCACTGCAGGTTCTCCTGCTTCAACAATGCAACTCTCCACTGCAGGTTCTTCTGCTTCAGCAATGCAATTCTCCACTGCAGGTTCTTCTGCTTCAATAATGCAATTCTCCACTTCAGTTTCTTCTGCTTCAACAATGCAATTCTCCACTGCAGGTTCTTCTGCTTCAACAATGTAATTCTCCACTGCAGGTTCTTCTGCTTCAACAATGCAATTCTCCACTGCAGGTTCTTCTGCTTCAACAATGCAACTCTCCACTGCAGGTTCTCCTGCTTCAACAATCCAACTCTCCCCTGCAGGTTTTTCTGCTTCAACAATGGAATTCTCCATTGTAAATTATTCAGGCTCAATATTGCAATTCTCCACTGCAGGTTCTTCTGCTTCAACAATGCAATTCTCCACTGCAGGTTCTTCTGCTTCAACAATGCAATTCTCCACTGCAGGTTCTTCTGCTTCAACAATGCAACTCTCCACTGCAGGTTCTCCTGCTTCAACAATGCAACTCTCCACTGCAGGTTCTTCTGCTTCAACAATGCAATTCTCCATTGTAAATTATTCAGGCTCAACATTGCAATTCTCCACTGCAGGTTCTTCTGCTTCAACAGTGCAATTCTCCACTGCAGGTTCTTCTGCTTCAACAATGCAATTCTCCACTGCATGTTCTTCTGCTTCAACAATGCAATTCTCCACTGCTGGTTCTTCTGCTTCAGCAATGCAATTCTCCACTGCAGGTTCTTCTGCTTCAACAATGCAATTCTACACTGAAGGTTCTTCTGCTTCAGCAATGCAACTCTCCACTGCAGGTTCTTCTGCTTCAACAATGCAACTCTCCACTGCAGGTTCTTCTGCTTCAACAATGCAATTCTTCATTGTAAATTATTCAGGCTCAACATTGAAATTCTCCACTGCAAGTTCTTCTGCTTCAACAATGCAATTCTCCACTGCAGATTCTTCTGCTTCAACAATGCAATTCTCCACAGCAGGTTTTTCTGCTTCAACATTGCAATTCTCCACTGCAGGTTCTTCTGCTTCAAGAATGCAATTCTCCACTGCAGGTTCTTCGGCTTCAACATTGCAATTCTCCACTGCAGGTTCTTCTGCTTCAACAATGCAATTCTCCACTGCAGGTTCTTCTGCTTCAACAATGCAACTCTCCACTGCAGGTTCTTCTGCTTCAACAAAGCAATTCTCCACTGCAGGTTCTTCTGCTTCAACAATGCATTTCTCCACTGCAGGTTGTTCTGGTTCAGCAATGCAATTCTCCACTGCAGGTTCTTCTGCTTCAACAATGCAACTCTCCACTGCAGGTTCTTCTGCTTCAACAATACAATTCTCCATTGTAAATTATTCAGACTCAACATTGCAATTCTCCACTGCAGGGTATTCTGCTTCAACAATGCAATTCTCCACTGCAGGTTCTTCTGCTTCAAAAATGCAATTCCCCACTGCAGGTTCTTCTGCTTCAACAATACATTTCCCCACTGCAGGTTCTTCTGCTTCATCAATGCAATTCCCCACTGCAGGTTCTTCTGCTTCGACAGTGCAATTCACCACTGCAGGTTCTCCTGCTTCAACAATGCAATTCTCCACTGCAGGTTCTCCTGCTTCAACAATGCAATACTCCACTGCATTTTCTTTTGCTTCAACAGTGCAATTCTCCTCTGCAGGTTCTTCTGCTTCAACAATGCAATTCTCCACTGCAGGTTCTTCTGCTTCAACAATGCAATTCTCCACTGCTGGTTCTTCTGCTTCAACAATGCAATTCTCCACTGCAGGTTCTTTTGCTTCATCAATGCAATTCTACTCTGCAGGTTCTTCTGCTTCAACAATGCAATTCTCCACTGCAGGTTCTTCTGCTTCAACAATGCAATTCTCCACTGCAGGTTCTTCTGCTTCAACAATGCAATTCTCCACTGCAGGTTCTTCTGCTTCAAAAATGCAATTCTCCGCTGCAGATTACTCTGCTTCAACAATGCAATTCTCCACTTCAGGTTCTTCTGCTTCAACAATGCAATTCTCCACTGCATGTTCTTCTCCTTCAACAATGCAATTCCCCACTGCAGGCTCTTCTGCTTCAACAATGAAATTCCCCACATCAGGTTCCTCTGCTTCAACAATGCAATTCTCCACTGCAGGTTCTTCTGCTTTAACAATGAAATTCTTCACTGCAGGTTCTTCTGCTTCAACAATGCAATTCCCCACTGCAGGTTCTTTTGCTTCAACAATACAATTCTCCATTGTAAATTATTCAGACTCAACATTGCAATTCTCCACTGCAGGGTATTCTGCTTCAACAATGCAATTCTCCACTGCAGGTTCTTCTGCTTCAAAAATGCAATTCCCCACTGCAGGTTCTTCTGCTTCAACAATACATTTCCCCACTGCAGGTTCTTCTGCTTCATCAATGCAATTCCCCACTGCAGGTTCTTCTGCTTCGACAGTGCAATTCACCACTGCAGGTTCTCCTGCTTCAACAATGCAATTCTCCACTGCAGGTTCTCCTGCTTCAACAATGCAATACTCCACTGCATTTTCTTTTGCTTCAACAGTGCAATTCTCCTCTGCAGGTTCTTCTGCTTCAACAATGCAATTCTCCACTGCTGGTTCTTCTGCTTCAACAATGCAATTCTCCACTGCAGGTTCTTTTGCTTCATCAATGCAATTCTACTCTGCAGGTTCTTCTGCTTCAACAATGCAATTCTCCACTGCAGGTTCTTCTGCTTCAACAATGCAATTCTCCACTGCAGGTTCTTCTGCTTCAACAATGCAATTCTCCACTGCAGGTTCTTCTGCTTCAAAAATGCAATTCTCCGCTGCAGATTCCTCTGCTTCAACAATGCAATTTTCCACTTCAGGTTCTTCTGCTTCAACAATGCAATTCTCCACTGCATGTTCTTCTGCTTCAACAATGCAATTCCCCACTGCAGGCTCTTCTGCTTCAACAATGAAATTCCCCACATCAGGTTCCTCTGCTTCAACAATGCAATTCTCCACTGCAGGTTCTTCTGCTTTAACAATGAAATTCTTCACTGCAGGTTCTTCTGGTTCAGCAATGCAATTCTCCACTGTAGTTTCTTCTGCTTCAACAATGCAACTCTCCACTGCAGGTTCTTCTGCTTCAACAATACAATTCTCCATTGTAAATTATTCAGACTCAACATTGCAATTCTCCACTGCATTTTCTTTTGCTTCAACAGTGCAATTCTCCTCTGCAGGTTCTTCTGCTTCAACAATGCAATTCTCCACTGCAGGTTCTTCTGCTTCAACAATGCAATTCTCCACTGCAGGTTCTTCACCTTCAACAATGGAACTCTCCACTGAAGGTTCTTCTGCTTCAACAATGCAACTCTCCACTGCAGGTTCTCCTGCTTCAACAATGCAACTCTCCACTGCAGGTTCTTCTGCTTCAGCAATGCAATTCTCCACTGCAGGTTCTTCTGCTTCAATAATGCAATTCTCCACTTCAGTTTCTTCTGCTTCAACAATGCAATTCTCCACTGCAGGTTCTTCTGCTTCAACAATGTAATTCTCCACTGCAGGTTCTTCTGCTTCAACAATGCAATTCTCCACTGCAGGTTCTTCTGCTTCAACAATGCAACTCTCCACTGCCGGTTCTCCTGCTTCAACAATCCAACTCTCCCCTGCAGGTTTTTCTGCTTCAACAATGCAATTCTCCATTGTAAATTATTCAGGCTCAACATTGCAATTCTCCACTGCAGGTTCTTCTGCTTCAACAATGCAATTCTCCACTGCAGGTTCTTCTGCTTCAACAATGCAATTCTCCACTGCAGATTCTTCTGCTTCAACAATGCAACTCTCCACTGCAGGTTCTCCTGCTTCAACAATGCAACTCTCCACTGCAGGTTCTTCTGCTTCAACAATGCAATTCTCCATTGTAAATTATTCAGGCTCAACATTGCAATTCTCCACTGCAGGTTCTTCTGCTTCAACAGTGCAATTCTCCACTGCAGGTTCTTCTGCTTCAACAATGCAATTCTCCACTGCATGTTCTTCTGCTTCAACAATGCAATTCTCCACTGCTGGTTCTTCTGCTTCAGCAATGCAATTCTCCACTGCAGGTTCTTCTGCTTCAACAATGCAATTCTACACTGAAGGTTCTTCTGCTTCAGCAATGCAACTCTCCACTGCAGGTTCTTCTGCTTCAACAATGCAACTCTCCACTGCAGGTTCTTCTGCTTCAACAATGCAATTCTCCATTGTAAATTATTCAGGCTCAACATTGAAATTCTCCACTGCAGGTTCTTCTGCTTCAACAATGCAATTCTCCACTGCAGATTCTTCTGCTTCAACAATGCAATTCTCCACTGCAGATTCTTCTGCTTCAACAATGCAATTCTCCACAGCAGGTTTTTCTGCTTCAACATTGCAATTCTCCACTGCAGGTTCTTCTGCTTCAAGAATGCAATTCTCCACTGCAGGTTCTTCTGCGTCAACATTGCAATTCTCCACTGCAGGTTCTTCTGCTTCAACAATGCAATTCTCCACTGCAGGTTCTTCTGCTTCAACAATGCAACTCTCCACTGCAGGTTCTTCTGCTTCAACAAAGCAATTCTCCACTGCAGGTTCTTCTGCTTCAACAATGCATTTCTCCACTGCAGGTTGTTCTGGTTCAGCAATGCAATTCTCCACTGCAGGTTCTTCTGCTTCAACAATGCAACTCTCCACTGCAGGTTCTTCTGCTTCAACAATACAATTCTCCATTGTAAATTATTCAGACTCAACATTGCAATTCTCCACTGCAGGGTATTCTGCTTCAACAATGCAATTCTCCACTGCAGGTTCTTCTGCTTCAAAAATGCAATTCCCCACTGCAGGTTCTTCTGCTTCAACAATACATTTCCCCACTGCAGGTTCTTCTGCTTCATCAATGCAATTCCCCACTGCAGGTTCTTCTGCTTCGACAGTGCAATTCACCACTGCAGGTTCTCCTGCTTCAACAATGCAATTCTCCACTGCAGGTTCTCCTGCTTCAACAATGCAATACTCCACTGCATTTTCTTTTGCTTCAACAGTGCAATTCTCCTCTGCAGGTTCTTCTGCTTCAACAATGCAATTCTCCACTGCAGGTTCTTCTGCTTCAACAATGCAATTCTCCACTGCTGGTTCTTCTGCTTCAACAATGCAATTCTCCACTGCAGGTTCTTTTGATTCATCAATGCAATTCTCCACTTCAGGTTCTTCTGCTTCAACAATGCAATTCTCCACTGCATGATCTTCTCCTTCAACAATGCAATTCCCCACTGCAGGCTCTTCTGCTTCAACAATGAAATTCCCCACATCAGGTTCCTCTGCTTCAACAATGCAATTCTCCACTGCAGGTTCTTCTGCTTCAACAATGCAATTCTCCACTGCAGGTTCTTCTGCTTCAACAATGCAATTCTCCACTGCAGGTTCTTCTGCTTCAAAAATGCAATTCTCCGCTGCAGATTCCTCTGCTTCAACAATGCAATTCTCCACTTCAGGTTCTTCTGCTTCAACAATGCAATTCTCCACTGCATGATCTTCTCCTTCAACAATGCAATTCCCCACTGCAGGCTCTTCTGCTTCAACAATGAAATTCCCCACATCAGGTTCCTCTGCTTCAACAATGCAATTCTCCACTGCAGGTTCTTCTGCTTTAACAATGAAATTCTTCACTGCAGGTTCTTCTGCTTCAACAATGCAATTCCCCACTGCAGGTTCTTTTGCTTCAACAATACAATTCTCCATTGTAAATTATTCAGACTCAACATTGCAATTCTCCACTGCAGGGTATTCTGCTTCAACAATGCAATTCTCCACTGCAGGTTCTTCTGCTTCAAAAATGCAATTCCCCACTGCAGGTTCTTCTGCTTCAACAATACATTTCCCCACTGCAGGTTCTTCTGCTTCATCAATGCAATTCCCCACTGCAGGTTCTTCTGCTTCGACAGTGCAATTCACCACTGCAGGTTCTCCTGCTTCAACAATGCAATTCTCCACTGCAGGTTCTCCTGCTTCAACAATGCAATACTCCACTGCATTTTCTTTTGCTTCAACAGTGCAATTCTCTTCTGCAGGTTCTTCTGCTTCAACAATGCAATTCTCCACTGCAGGTTCTTCTGCTTCAACAATGCAATTCTCCACTGCTGGTTCTTCTGCTTCAACAATGCAATTCTCCACTGCAGGTTCTTATGCTTCATCAATGCAATTCTACTCTGCAGGTTCTTCTGCTTCAACAATGCAATTCTCCACTGCAGGTTCTTCTGCTTCAACAATGCAATTCTCCACTGCAGGTTCTTCTGCTTCAACAATGCAATTCTCCACTGCAGGTTCTTCTGCTTCAAAAATGCAATTCTCCGCTGCAGATTCCTCTGCTTCAACAATGCAATTCTCCACTTCAGGTTCTTCTGCTTCAACAATGCAATTCTCCACTGCATGTTCTTCTGCTTCAACAATGCAATTCCCCACTGCAGGCTCTTCTGCTTCAACAATGAAATTCCCCACATCAGGTTCCTCTGCTTCAACAATGCAATTCTCCACTGCAGGTTCTTCTGCTTTAACAATGAAATTCTTCACTGCAGGTTCTTCTGGTTCAGTAATGCAATTCTCCACTGCAGTTTCTTCTGCTTCAACAATGCAACTCTCCACTGCAGGTTCTTCTGCTTCAACAATACAATTCTCCATTGTAAATTATTCAGACTCAACATTGCAATTCTCCACTGCAGGGTATTCTGCTTCAACAATGCAATTCTCCACTGCAGGTTCTTCTGCTTCAAAAATGCAATTCCCCACTGCAGGTTCTTCTGCTTCAACAATACATTTCCCCACTGCAGGTTCTTCTACTTCATCAATGCAATTCCCCACTGCAGGTTCTTCTGCTTCGACAGTGCAATTCCCCACTGCAGGTTCTCCTGCTTCAACAATGCAATTCTCCACTGCAGGTTCTCCTGCTTCAACAATGCAATACTCCACTGCATTTCCTTTTGCTTCAACAGTGCAATTCTCCTCTGCAGGTTCTTCTGCTTCAACAATGCAATTCTCCACTGCAGGTTCTTCTGCTTCAAAAATGCAATTCTCCACTGCAGGTTCTTCTGCTTCAACAATGCAATTCTCCAAAGCAGGTTCTTTTGCTTCATCAATGCAATTCTACTCTGCAGGTTCTTCTGCTTCAACAATGCAATTCTCCACTGCAGGTTCTTCTGCTTCAACAATGCAATTCTCCACTGCAGGTTCTTCTGCTTCAACAAAGCAATTCTCCACTGCATGTTCTTCTGCTTCAACAATGCAATTCCCCACTGCAGGCTCTTCTGCTTCAACAATGAAATTCCCCACAGCAGGTTCCTCTGCTTCAACAATGCAATTCTCCACTGCAGGTTCTTCTGCTTTAACAATGAAATTCTTCACTGCAGGTTCTTCTGCTTCAACAATGCAATTCCCCACTGCAGGTTCTTCTCCTTCAACAATGCAATTCTCCACTGCAGGTTCTTCTGCTTCAACAATGCAATTCTACACTGCAGGTTCTTCTGATTCAACAATGCAACTGTCCACTGCAGGTTCTTCTGCTTCAACAATGCAATTCCACACTGAAGGTTCTTCTACTTCAACAATGCAATTCCCCACTGCAGGTTGTTCTCCTTCAACGATGCAATTCTACACTCCAGGTTCTTCTACTTCAACAATGCAATTCTCCACTGCAGGTTCTTCTGCTTCAACAATGCAATTCTCCACTGCAGGTTCTTCTGCTTCAACAATGCAATTTTCCACTGCAGGTTCTTCTGCTTCAACAATGCAATTCTCCACTGCAGGTTCTACTGCTTCAACAATGCAATTCTCCACTGCAGGTTCTTCTTCTTCTACAATGCAATTCTCCACTGCAGGTTCTTCTGCTTCAACAATGAAATTCTCCACTGCAGGTTCTTCTGCTAAAACAATGCAATTCCCCACTGCAGGTTCTTCTGCTTCAACAATGCAATTCCCCACTACAGGTTCTTCTGCTTCAAAAATGCAATTCCCCACTGGAGGTTCTTCTCCTTCAACAATACATTTCCCCACTGCAGGTTATTCTGCTTCATCAATGCAATTCCCCATTGCAGGTTCTTCTGCTTCAACATTGCAATTCCCCACTGCAGGTTCTTCTGCTTCAACAATGCAATTCCCCATTGCAGGTTCTTCTGCTTCAACAATGCAATTCCCCACTGCAGGTTCTTCTGCTTCAACAATGCAATTCCCCCCTGCAGGTTCTTCTGCTTCAACAATGCAATCCTCCACTGCAGGTTCTTCTGCTTCAACAATACAATTCTCCACTGCAGCTTCTTCTGCTTCAACAATGCCATTCTCCACTGCAGGTTCCTCTGCTTCAAAAATGCAATTCTCCACTGCAGGTTCTTCTGCTTCAACAATGCAATTCTCCACTGCAGGTTCTTCTGCTTCAACAATGCAATTCCCCACTGCAGGTTCTTCTGTTTCAACAATGAAATTCCCCACAGCCGGTTCCTCTGCTTCAACAATGCAATTCTTCACTGCAGGTTCTTCTGCTTCAAAAATGCAATTCTCCACTGCAGGTTCTTCTCCTTCAACAATGCAATTCTTCTCTGCAGGTTCGTCTGCTTCAACAATGCAATTCTACACTGCAGGTTCTTCTGCTTCAACAATGCAACTGTCCACTGCAGGTTCTTCTGCTTCAACAATGCAATTCCACACTGAAGGTTCTTCTGCTTCAACAATGCAATTCCCCAATGCAGGTTGTTCTCCTTCAACAATGCAATTCTACACTGCAGGTTCTTCTACTTCAATAATGCAATTCTCCACTGCAGGTTCTTCTGCTTCAACAATGCAATTTTCCACTGCAGGTTCTTCTGCTTCAACAATGCAATTTTCCACTGCAGGTTCTTCTGCTTCAACAATGCAATTCTCCACTGCAGGTTCTTCTGCTTCAACAATGCAATTCTCCACTGCAGGTTCGTCTTCTTCAACAATGCAATTCTCCACTGCAGGTTCTTCTGCTTCAACAATGCCATTCTCCACTGCAGGTTCTTCTGCTAAAACAATGCAATTCCCCACTGCAGGTTCTTCTGCTTCAACAATGCAATTCCCCACTGCCGGTTCTTCTGCTTCAACAATACAATTCCCCACTGCAGGTTATTCTGCTTCATCAATGCAATTCCCCACTGCAGGTTCTTCTGCTTCAACATTGCAATTCCCTACTGCAGGTTCTTCTGCTTCAACAATGCAATTCCCCATTGCAGGTTCTTCTGCTTCAACAATGCAATTCCCCACTGCAGGTTCTTCTGCTTCAACAATGCAATTCCCCCCTGCATGTTCTTCTGCTTCAACAATGCAATTCCCCACTGCAGGTTCTTCTGCTTCAACAATGCAATTCTCCACTGCAGGTTTTTCTGCTTCACAATGCAACTGTCCACTGCAGGTTCTTCTGCTTCAACAATGCAATTCCCCACTCCAGGTACTTCTGCTTCAACAATGCAATTCCCCACTGCAGGTTATTCTCCTTCAACAATGCAATTCTACACTGCAGGTTCTTCTGCTTCAAAAATGCAACTGTCCACTGCAGGTTCTTCTGTTTCAACAATGCAATTCTCCACTGCAGGTTCTTCGGCTTCAACAATGCAATTCTCCTCTGCAGATTCTTCTGCTTCAACTATGCAATACTCCACTGCAGATTCTTTTGCTTCAACAATGCAATTCTCCACTGCAGGTTCTTCTGCTTCAACAATGCAATTCTCCACTGCAGGTTCTTCTGCTTCAACAATGTAATTCTCCACAGCAGGTTCTTCTGCTTCAACAATGCAACTCTCCACTGCAGGTTTTCCTGCTTCAACAATGCAACTCTCCACTGCAGGTTCTCCTGCTTCAACAATGCAATTCGCCACTGCATGTTCTTTTGCTTCAACAATGCAATTCACCTCTGCAGGTTCTTCTGCTTCAACAATGCAATTCTCCACTACAGGTACTACTGCTTCAACAATGCAATTCTCCACTGTAGGTTCTTCTGCTTCAACAATGCAATTCTCCACTGCAGGTTCTTCTGCTTCAACAATGCAACTCTCCACAGCAGGTTCTTCTGCTTCAACAATGCAATTCTCCACTGCAGGTTCTTCTGCTTCAACAATACAATTTTCCACTGCAGGTTCTTCTGCTTCAACAATGCAATTCTTCACTGCAGGTTCCTCTGCTTCAACAATGCAATTCTCCACTGCAGGTTCTTCTGCTTCAACAATGCAATTCTCCACTGCAGGTTCTTCTGCTTCAACAATGCAATTCCCCACTGCAGGTTCTTCTGCTTCAACAATGAAATTCCCCACAACAGGTTCCTCTGCTTCAACAATGCAATTCTCCACTGCAGCTTCTTCTCCTTCAACAATGCAATTCTCCACTGCAGGTTCTTCTGCTTCAACAATGCAATTCTACACTGCAGGTTCTTCTGCTTCAACAATGCAACTGTCCACTGCAGGTTCTTCTGCTTCAACAATGCAATTCCACACTGAAGGTTCTTCTGCTTCAACAATGTAATTCCCCACTGCAGGTTGTTCTCTTTCAACAATGCAATTCTACACTGCAGGTTCTTCTACTTCAACAATGCAATTCTCCACTGCAGGTTCTTCTGCTTCAACAATGCAATTTTCCACTGCAGGTTCTTCTGCTTCAACAATGCAATTTTCCACTGCAGGTTCTTCTGCTTCAACAATGCAATTCTCCACTGCAGGTTCTTCTGCTTCAACAATGCAATTCTCCACTGCAGGTTCGTCTTCTTCAACAATGCAATTCTCCACTGCAGGTTCT
The DNA here is from genome assembly GCF_046119375.1 of Phyllobates terribilis. Taxonomy (NCBI): domain Eukaryota; kingdom Metazoa; phylum Chordata; class Amphibia; order Anura; family Dendrobatidae; genus Phyllobates; species Phyllobates terribilis. The sequence goes on along the minus strand of NW_027362766.1, from coordinate 5,454,416 downwards.
TCTGCTTCAACAATGCCATTCTCCACTGCATGTTCTTCTGCTAAAACAATGCAATTCCCCACTGCAGGTTCTTCTGCTTCAACAATGCAATTCCCCACTGCAGGTTCTTCTGCTTCAAAAATGCAATTCCCCACTGCCGGTTCTTCTGCTTCAACAATACAATTCCCCACTGCAGGTTATTCTGCTTCATCAATGCAATTCCCCACTGCAGGTTCTTCTGCTTCAACATTGCAATTCCCCACTGCAGGTTCTTCTGCTTCAACAATGCAATTCCCCATTGCAGGTTCTTCTGCTTCAACAATGCAATTCCCCACTGCAGGTTCTTCTGCTTCAACAATGCAATTCCCCCCTGCAGGTTCTTCTGCTTCAACAATGCAATTCCCCACTGCAGGTTCTTCTGCTTCAACAATGCAATTCTCCACTGCAGGTTTTTCTGCTTCACAATGCAACTGTCCACTGCAGGTTCTTCTGCTTCAACAATGCAATTCCCCACTCCAGGTACTTCTGCTTCAACAATGCAATTCCCCACTGCGGGTTATTCTCCTTCAACAATGCAATTCTACACTGCAGGTTCTTCTGCTTCAAAAATGCAACTGTCCACTGCAGGTTCTTCTGTTTCAACAATGCAATTCTCCACTGCAGGTTCTTCTGCTTCAACAATGCAATTCTCCTCTGCAGATTCTTCTGCTTCAACTATGCAATACTCCACTGCAGATTCTTTTGCTTCAACAATGCAATTCTCCACTGCAGGTTCTTCTGCTTCAACAATGCAATTCTCCACTGCAGGTTCTTCTGCTTCAACAATGTAATTCTCCACAGCAGGTTCTTCTGCTTCAACAATGCAACTCTCCACTGCAGGTTTTCCTGCTTCAACAATGCAACTCTCCACTGCAGGTTCTCCTGCTTCAACAATGCAATTCTCCACTGCATGTTCTTTTGCTTCAACAATGCAATTCACCTCTGCAGGTTCTTCTGCTTCAACAATGCAATTCTTCACTGCAGGTACTACTGCTTCAACAATGCAATTCTCCACTGTAGGTTCTTCTGCTTCAACAATGCAATTCTCCACTGCAGGTTCTTCTGCTTCAACAATGCAACTCTCCACAGCAGGTTCTTCTGCTTCAACAATGCAATTCTCCACTGCAGGTTCTTCTGCTTCAACAATACAATTTTCCACTGCAGGTTCTTCTGCTTCAACAATGCAATTCTTCACTGCAGGTTCCTCTGCTTCAACAATGCAATTCTCCACTGCAGGTTCTTCTGCTTCAACAATGCAATTCTCCACTGCAGGTTCTTCTGCTTCAACAATGCAATTCCCCACTGCAGGTTCTTCTGCTTCAACAATGAAATTCCCCACAACAGGTTCCTCTGCTTCAACAATGCAATTCTCCACTGCAGCTTCTTCTCCTTCAACAATGCAATTCTCCACTGCAGGTTCTTCTGCTTCAACAATGCAATTCTACACTGCAGGTTCTTCTGCTTCAACAATGCAACTGTCCACTGCAGGTTCTTCTTCTTCAACAATGCAATTCCACACTGAAGGTTCTTCTGCTTCAACAATGTAATTCCCCACTGCAGGTTGTTCTCCTTCAACAATGCAATTCTACACTGCAGGTTCTTCTACTTCAACAATGCAATTCTCCACTGCAGGTTCTTCTGCTTCAACAATGCAATTCTCCACTGCAGGTTCTTCTGCTTCAACAATGCAATTTTCCACTGCAGGTTCTTCTGCTTCAACAATGCAATTCTCCACTGCAGGTTCTTCTACTTCAACAATGCAATTCTTCACTGCAGGTTCTTCTGCTTCAACAATGCAATTCTCCACTGCATGTTCTTCTGCTTCAACAATGCAATTCTCCACTGCAGGTTCTTCTGCTAAAACAATGCAATTCCCCACTGCAGGTTCTTCTGCTTCAACAATGCAATTCCCCACTGCAGGTTCTTCTCCTTCAAAAATGCAATTCCCCACTGCAGGTTCTTCTGCTTCAACAATACATTTCCCCACTGCAGGTTATTCTGCTTCATCAATGCAATTCCCCACTGCAGGTTCTTCTGCTTCAACATTGCACTTCCCCAATGCAGGTTCTTCTGCTTCAACAATGCAATTCTCCATTGCAGGTTCTTCTGCTTCAACAATGCAATTCCCCACTGCAGGTTCTTCTGCTTCAACAATGCAAATCCCCCCTGCAGGTTCTTCTGCTTCAACAATGCAACTCTCCACTGCAGGTTCTCCTGCTTCAACAATGCAACTCTCCACTGCAGGTTCTCCTGCTTCAACAATGCAATTCTCCACTGCAGGTTCTCCTGCTTCAACAATGCAATTCTCCACTGCATGTTCTTTTGCTTCAACAATGCAATTGTCCACTGCAGGTTCTTCTGCTTCAACAATGCAACTCTCCACTGCAGGTTCTTCTGCTTCAACAATTCAATTCTCCATTGTAAATTATTCAGGCTCAACATTGCAATTCTCCACTGCAGGTTCTTCTGCTTCAACAATGCAATTCTCCACTGCAGATTCTTCTGCTTCAACAATGCAATTCGCCACTGCAGGTTATTCTGCTTCAACATTGCAATTCTCCACTGCAGGTTCTTCTGCTTCAACAATGCAATTCTCCAGTGCAGGTTCTTCTGCTTCAACAATGCAATTCTCCACTGCTGGTTCTTCTGCTTCAACAATTCAATTCTCCACTGCAGGTCCTTCTACTTCAACAATGCAACTCTCCACTGCAGGTTCTTCTGCTTCAACAAAGCAATTCTCCACTGCAGTTTGTTCTGCTTCAACAATGCAATTCTCCACTGCGGGTTCTTCTGCTTCAACAATGCAATTCTCCACTGCAGGTTCTTCTGCTTCAACAATGCAAATCTCCACTGCAGGTTCTACTGCTTCAACAATGCAACTCTCCACTGCAGGTTCTTCTGCTTCAACAATGCAATTCTCCATTGTAAATTAATCAGACTCAACATAGCAATTCTCCACTGCAGGTTCTTCTGCTTCAACAATGCAATTCTCCACTGCAGGGTATTCTGCTTCAACAATGCAATTCTCCACTGCAGGTTCTTCTGCTTCAACAATGTAATTCTCCACTGCATGTTCTTCTGCTTCAACAATGCAATTCTCCACTGCAGGTTCTTCTACTTCAACAATGCAATTCTCCACTGCAGGTTCTTCTGCTTCAACAATGCAATTCTCCACTGCAGGTTCTTCTGCTTCAACAATGCAATTCTCCACTGCAGGTTCTTCTGCTTCCATAATGCAATTCTCCACTGCAGGTTCTTCTGCTTCAACAATGCAATTCTCCACTGCAGGTTCTTCTGCTTCCATAATGCAATTCTCCACTGCAGGTTCTTCTGCTTCAACAATGCAATTCCCCACTGCAGGTTCTTCTGCTTCAACAATGAAATTCCCCACAGCAGGTTCGGCAGCTTCAACAATGCAATTCTCCACTGCAGGTTCTTCTGCTTCAACAATGCAATTCTTCACTGCAGGTTCTTCTGCTTCAACAATGCAATTCTCCAGTGCAGCTTCTTCTGCTTCAACAATGCAATTCTCCACTGCAGGTTCTTCTGCTTCAACAATGCAATTCTCCACTGAAGGTTCTTCTTCTTCAACAATCCAATTCCCCACTGCAGGTTCTTCTGCTCCAACAATGCAATTCCCCACTGTAGGTTCTTCTGCTTCAAAAATCCAATTCCCCACTGCAGGTTCTTCTGCTTCAACAATACATTTCCCAACTGCAGGTTCTTCTGCTTCATCAGTGCAATTCCCCACTGCAGGTTCTTCTGCTTTGACATTGCAATTCCCCATTGCAGGTTCTTCTGCTTCAACAATGCAATTCCCCATTGCAGGTTCTTCTGCTTCAACGATGCATTTCCCCCCTGCAGGTTCTTCTGCTTCATCAATGCAATTCTACACTGCAGGTTCTTCTGCTTCGACAATGCAATTCCCCACTGCAGGTTCTTCTGCTTCAACAATGCAATTCCCCACTGCAGGTTCTTCTGCTTCAACAATGCAATTCCCCACTTCAGATTCTTCTGCTTCAACAATGCAATTCTACACTGCAGGTACTTCTGCTTCAACAATGGAATTCCCCACTGCAGTTTCTTCTGCTTCAACAATGCAATTCTCCACTGCAGGTTCTTCTGCTTCAACAATTCAATTCTACACTGCAGGTTCTTCTGCTTCAACAATGCAACTGTCCATTGCAGGTTCTTCTGCTTCAACAATGCAATTCCTCACTGAAGGTACTTCTGCTTCAACAATGCAATTCCCCACTGCAGAAAGTTCTCCTTAAAAATGCAATTCTACACTGCAGGTTATTCTACTTCAACAATGCAATTCTCCACTGCCGGTTCTTCTGCTTCAACAATGCAATTCTCCACTGCAGGTTCTTCTGCTTCAACATTGCAATTCTCCACTGCAGGTTCTTCTGCTTCAACAATGCAATTCTCCACTGCAGGTTCTTCTGCTTCAACAATGCAATTCTCCACTGCAGATTCTTCTGCTTCAACAATGCAATTCTCCACTGCAGGTTCTTCTGCTTCAACAATGCAATTCTCAACTGCAGGTTCTTCTGCTTCAACAATGCAATTCTTCACTGCAGGTTCTTCTGCTTCAACAATGCAATTCCCCACTGCAGGTTCTTCTGCTTCAACAATGCAATTCCCCACTGCAGGTTCTTCTGCTTCAAAAATGCAATTTCCCTTTGCAGGTTCTTCTGCTTCAACAATGCAATTCTCCACTGCAGGTTTTTCTGCTTCAACAATGCAATTCCCCATTGCAGGTTCTTCTGCTTCATCAATGCAATTCTACACTACAGGTTCTTCTGTTTCTGCAATGCAATTCCCCAATGCAGGTTCTTCTGCTTCAACAATGCAGTTCCCCACTGCAGGTTCTTCTGCTTCAACAATGCAATTCCCCACTTCAGGTTCTTCTGCTTCAACAATGCAATTCTACACTGCAGTTTCTTCTCCTTCAACAATGCAATTCTACACTGCAGATTCTTCTGCTTCACAATGCAACTGTCCACTGCAGGTTCTTCTGCTTCAACAATGCAATTCCCACTCCAGGTTCTTCTGCTTCAACAATGCAATTCCCCACTGCAGGTTATTCTCCTTCAACAATGCAATTCTACACTGCAGGTTCTTCTGCTTCAACAATGCAACTGTCCACTGCAGGTTCTTCTGCTTCAACAATGCAATTCTCCACTGCAGGTTCTTCTGCTTCAACAGTGCAATTCTCAACTGCAGGTTCTTCTGCTTCAACAATACAATTCCCCCTTGAAGGTTCTTCTGCTTCAACAATGCAATTCCCCACTGCAGGTTCTTCTGCTTCAACAATGCAATTCTCCACTGCAGGGTCTTCTGCTTCAACAGTGCAATTCTCCAATGCAGGTTCTTCTGCTTCAACAATGCAATTCTCCATTGTAAATTATTCAGGCTCAACAGTGCAATTCTCCACTGCAGGTTCTTCTGCTTCAACAATGCAATTCTCCACTGCAGGTTCTTCTGCTTCAACAATACAATTCTCCACTGCAGGTTCTTCTGCTTCAACAATGCAATTCTCCACTGCAGGTTCTTCTGCTTCAACAATGCAATTCTCCACAGCAGGTTCTTCTGCTTCGACTATGCAATTCTCCACTGCTGGTTCTTTTGCTTCAACAATTCAATTCTCCACTGCAGGTTCTTCTGCTTCAACAATGCAATTCTCCACTGCAGGTTCTTCTGCTTCAACAATGCAATTCTCCACTGCAGGTTCTTCTGCTTCATCAATGCAACTCTCCACGGCAGGTTCTTCTGCTTCAACAATGCAACTATCCACTGCAGGTTCTCCTGCTTCAACAATGCAACTCTCCACTGCAGGTTCTTCTGCTTCAACAATGCAATTCTCCATTGTAAATTATTCAGGCTCAACATTGCAATTCTCCACTGCAGGATCTTCTGCTTCAACAATGCAATTCTCCACTGCAGGTTCTTCTGCTTCAACAATGCAATCCTCCACTGCAGGTCCTTCTGCTTCAACAATGCAATACTCCACTGCAGGTTCTTCTGCTTCAGCAATGCAATTCTCCACTGCAGGTTCTTCTGCTTCAACAATGCAAGTCTCTACTGCAGGTTCTTCTGCTTCAACAATGCAACTCTCCACTGCAGGTTCTTCTGCTTCAACAATGCAACTCTCCACTGCAGGTTCTTCTGCTTCAACAATGCAATTGTCCATTGTAAATTATTCAGGCTCAACATTGCAATTCTCCACTGCAGGTTCTTCTGCTTCAACAATGCAATTCTCCACTGCAGGTTCTTCTGCTTCAACAATGCAATACTCCACTGCTGGTTCTTCTGCTTCAGCAATGCAATTCTCCACTGCAGGTTCTTCTGCTTCAACAATGCAAGTCTCTACTGCAGTTTCTTCTGCTTCAACAATGCATCTCTCCACTGCAGGTTCTTCTGCTTCAACAATGCAACTCTCCACTGCAGGTTCTTCTGCTTCAACAATGCAATTCTCCACTGCAGGTTCTTCTGCTTGAACAATGCAATTCTCCATTGTAAATTATTCAGGCTCAACATTGCAATTCTCCACTGCAGGTTCTTCTGCTTCAACAATGCAATTCTCCACTGCATATTCTTCTGCTTCAACAATGCAATTCTCCACTGCAGGTTCTTCTACGTCAACAATGCAATTCTCCACTGCAGGTTCTTCTACTTCAACAATGCAATTCTCCACTGCAGGTTCTTCTGCTTCAACAATGCAATTCTCCACTGCAGGTTCTTCTGCTTCAACAATGCAATTCTCCACTGCAGGTTCTTCTGCTTCAACAATGCAACTCTCCACTGCAGGTTCTTCTGCTTCAACAAAGCAATTCTCCACTGCGGGTTCTTCTGCTTCAACAATTTAATTCTCCACTGCGGGTTCTTCTGCTTCAACAATGCAATTCTCCACTGCAGGTTCTTCTGCTTCAACAATGCAACTCTCCACTGCAGGTTCTACTGCTTCAACAATGCAGCTCTCCATTGCAGGTTCTTCTGCTTCAACAATGCAATTCTCCACTGCAGGTTCTTCTGCTTCAACAATGCAATTCTCCACTGCAGGTTCTTCTGCTTCAACAATGCAACTCTCCACTGCAGGTTCTTCTGCTTCAACAATGCAATTCTCCACTGCAGGGTATTCTGCTTCAACAATGCAATTCTCCACTGCAGGTTCTTCTGCTTCAACAATGTAATTCTCCACTGCAGGTTCTTCTGCTTCAACAATGCAATTCTCCACTGCAGGTTCTTTTGCTTCATCAATGCAATACTCCTCTGTAGGTTCTTCTGCTTCAACAATGCAATTCTCCACTGCAGGTTCTTCTGCTTCAACAATGCAATTCTCCACTGCAGGTTCTTCTGCTTCAACAATCCAATTCTCCACTGCAGGTTCTTCTGCTTCAACAATGCAATTCTCCACTGCAGGTTCTTCTGCTTCAACAATGCAATTCTCCACTGCAGGTTCTTCTGCTTCAACAATGCAATTCTCCACTGCAGGTTCTTCTGCTTCAACAATGCAATTCCCCACTGCATGTTCTTCTGCTTCAACAATGCAATTCCCCACTGCAGGTTCTTCTGCTTCAAAAATGCAATTCCCCACTGCAGGTTCTTCTGCTTCAACAATACATTTCCTCACTGCAGGTTCTTCTGCTTCATCAATGCATTTCCCCACTGCAGGTTCTTCTGCTTTGACATTGCAATTCCCCACTGCAGGTTCTTCTGCTTCAACAATGCAATTCCCCATTGCAGGTTCTTCTGCTTCAACAATGCATTTCCCCCCTGCAGGTTCTTCTGCTTCATCAATGCAATTCTACACTGCAGGTTCTTCTGCTTCAACAATGCAATTCCCCACTGCAGGTTCTTCTGCTTCAACAATGCAATTCCCCACTGCAAGTTCTTCTGCTTCAACAATACAATTCCCCACTTCAGGTTCTTCTGCTTCAACATTGCAATTCTACACTGCAGGTACTTCTGCTTTATCAATGCAATTCCCCACTGCAGGTTCTTCTGCTTCAACAATGCAATTCTCCACTGCAGGTTCTTCTGCTTCAACAATGCAACTGTCCACTGCATTTTGTTCTGCTTCAACAATGCAACTGTCCACTGCAGGTTCTTCTGATTCAACAATTCAATTTTCCACTGCACGTTCTTCTGCTTCAACAATGCAATTCTCCACTGCAGGTTCTTCTGCTTCAACAATGCAATTCTACACTGCAGGTTCTTCTGCTTCAACAATGCAACTCTCCACTGCAGGTTCTTCTGCTTCAACAATGCAACTCTCCACTGCAGGTTGTTCTGCTTCAACAATGCAATTCTCCACTGCAGGTTCTTCTGCTTCAACAATGCAATTCTCCATTGTAAATTATTCAGGCTCAACATTGCAATTCTCCTCTGCAGGTTCTTCTGCTTCAACAATGTAATTCTCCACTGCGGGTTCTTCTGCTTCAACAATGCAATTCTCCACTGCAGGTTCTTCTGCTTCAACAATGCAACTCTCCACTGCAGGTTCTACTGCTTCAACAATGCAGCTCTCCACTGCAGGTTCTTCTGCTTCAACAATGCAATTCTCCATTGTAAATTATTCAGACTCAACATTGCAATTCTCCACTGCAGGTTCTTCTGCTTCAACAATGCAATTCTCCACTGCAGGGTATTCTGCTTCAACAATGCAATTCTCCACTACAGGTTCTTCTGCTTCAACAATGTAATTCTCCACTTTAGGTTCTTCTGCTTCAACAATGCAATTCTCCACTGGAGGTTCTTTTGCTTCATCAATGCAATACTCCTCTGTAGGTTCTTCTGCTTCAACAATGCAATTCTCCACTGCAGGTTCTTCTGCTTCATCAATGCAATTCTCCACTGCAGGTTCTTCTGCTTCAACAATCCAATTCTCCACTGCAGGTTCTTCTGCTTCAACAATGCAATTCTCCACTGCAGGTTCTTCTGCTTCAACAATGCAATTCTCCACTGCAGGTTCTTCTGCTTCAACAATGCAATTCTCCACTGCAGGTTCTTCTGCTTCAACAATGCAATTCTCCACTGCAGGTTCTTCTGCTTCAACAATGCAATTCCCCACTGCAGGTTCTTCTGCTTCAACAATGCAGTTCCCCACTGCAGGTTCTTCTGCTTCAAAAATGCAATTCCCCACTGCAGGTTCTTCTGCTTCAACAATACATTTCCCCACTGCAGTTTCTTCTGCTTCATCAATGCAATTCTACACTGCAGGATCTTCTGCTTCAACAATGCAATTCCCCACTGCAGGTTCTCCTGCTTCAACAATGCAATTCCCCACTGCAGGTTCTTCTGCTTCAACAATGCAATTCCCCACTTCAGGTTCTTCTGCTTCAACATTGCAATTCTACACTGCAGGTACTTCTGCTTCATCAATGCAATTCCCCACTGCAGGTTCTTCTGCTTCAACAATGCAATTCTCCACTGTAGGTTCTTCTGCTTCAACAATGCAACTGTCCACTGCATTTTCTTCTGCTTCAACAATGCAACTGTCCACTGCAGGTTCTTCTGATTCAACAATGCAATTTTCCACTGCACGTTCTTCTGCTTCAACAATGCAATTCTCCACTGCAGGTTCTTCTGCTTCAACAATGCAATTCTACACTGCAGGTTCTTCTGCTTCAACAATGCAACTCTCCACTGCAGGTTCTTCTGCTTCAACAATGCAACTCTCCACTGCAGGTTCTTCTGCTTCAACAATGCAATTCTCCACTGCAGGTTCTTCTGCTTCAACAATGCAATTCTCCATTGTAAATTATTCAGGCTCAACATTGCAATTCTCCTCTGCAGGTTCTTCTGCTTCAACAATGCAATTCTCCACTGCAGATTCTTCTGCTTTAACAATGCAATTCTCCACTGCAGGTTCTTCTGCTTCATCAATGCAACTCTCCACGGCAGGTTCTTCTGCTTCAACAATGCAACTATCCACTGCAGGTTCTCCTGCTTCAACAATGCAACTCTCCACTGCAGGTTCTTCTGCTTCAACAATGCAATTCTCCATTGTAAATTATTCAGGCTCAAGATTGCAACTCTCCACTGCATATTCTTCTGCTTCAACAATGCAATTCTCCACTGCAGGTTCTTCTACTTCAACAATGCAATTCTCCACTGCAGGTTCTTCTACTTCAACAATGCAATTCTCCACTGCAGGTTCTTCTGCTTCAACAATGCAATTCTCCACTGCAGGTTCTTCTGCTTCAACAATGCAATTCTCCACTGCAGGTTCTTCTGCTTCAACAATGCAACTCTCCACTGCAGGTTCTACTGCTTCAACAATGCAGCTCTCCATTGCAGGTTCTTCTGCTTCAACAATGCAATTCTCCACTGCAGGTTCTTCTGCTTCAACAATGCAATTCTCCACTGCAGGTTCTTCTGCTTCAACAATGCAACTCTCCACTGCAGGTTCTTCTGCTTCAACAATGCAATTCTCCACTGCAGGGTATTCTGCTTCAACAATGCAATTCTCCACTGCAGGTTCTTCTGCTTCAACAATGTAATTCTCCACTGCAGGTTCTTCTGCTTCAACAATGCAATTCTCCACTGCAGGTTCTTTTGCTTCATCAATGCAATACTCCTCTGTAGGTTCTTCTGCTTCAACAATGCAATCCTCCACTGCAGGTCCTTCTGCTTCAACAATGCAATACTCCACTGCAGGTTCTTCTGCTTCAGCAATGCAATTCTCCACTGCAGGTTCTGCTGCTTCAACAATGCAAGTCTCTGCTGCAGGTTCTTCTGCTTCAACAATGCAACTCTCCACTGCAGGTTCTTCTGCTTCAAAAATGCAACTCTCCACTGCAGGTTCTTCTGCTTCAACAATGCAATTCTCCATTGTAAATTATTCAGGCTCAACATTGCAATTCTCCACTGCAGGTTCTTCTGCTTCAACAATGCAATTCTCCACTGCAGGTTCTTCTGCTTCAACAATGCAATCCTCCACTGCAGGTCCTTCTGCTTCAACAATGCAATACTCCACTGCTGGTTCTTCTGCTTCAGCAATGCAATTCTCCACTGCAGGTTCTTCTGCTTCAACAATGCAAGTCTCTACTGCAGGTTCTTCTGCTTCAACAATGCAACTCTCCACTGCAGGTTCTTCTGCTTCAACAATGCAACTCTCCACTGCAGGTTCTTCTGCTTCAACAATGCAATACTCCACTGCAGGTTCTTCTGCCTGAACAATGCAATTCTCCATTGTAAATTATTCAGGCTCAACATTGCAATTCTCCACTGCAGGTTCTTCTGCTTCAACAATGCAATTCTCCACTGCATATTCTTCTGCTTCAACAATGCAATTCTCCACTGCAGGTTCTTCTACTTCAACAATGCAATTCTCCACTGCAGGTTCTTCTACTTCAACAATGCAATTCTCCACTGCAGGTTCTTCTGCTTCAACAATGCAATTCTCCACTGCAGGTTCTTCTGCTTCAACAATGCAATTCTCCACTGCAGGTTCTTCTGCTTCAACAATGCAACTCTCCACTGCAGGTTCTACTGCTTCAACAATGCAGCTCTCCATTGCAGGTTCTTCTGCTTCAACAATGCAATTCTCCACTGCAGGTTCTTCTGCTTCAACAATGCAATTCTCCACTGCAGGTTCTTCTGCTTCAACAATGCAACTCTCCACTGCAGGTTCTTCTGCTTCAACAATGCAATTCTCCACTGCAGGGTATTCTGCTTCAACAATGCAATTCTCCACTGCAGGTTCTTCTGCTTCAACAATGTAATTCTCCACTGCAGGTTCTTCTGCTTCAACAATGCAATTCTCCACTGCAGGTTCTTTTGCTTCATCAATGCAATACTCCTCTGTAGGTTCTTCTGCTTCAACAATGCAATTCTCCACTGCAGGTTCTTCTGCTTCAACAATGCAATTCTCCACTGCAGGTTCTTCTGCTTCAACAATCCAATTCTCCACTGCAGGTTCTTCTGCTTCAACAATGCAATTCTCCACTGCAGGTTCTTCTGCTTCAACAATGCAATTCTCCACTGCAGGTTCTTCTGCTTCAACAATGCAGTTCTCCACTGCAGGTTCTTCTGCTTCAACAATGCAATTCCCCACTGCATGTTCTTCTGCTTCAACAATGCAATTCCCCACTGCAGGTTCTTCTGCTTCAACAATACATTTCCTCACTGCAGGTTCTTCTGCTTCATCAATGCATTTCCCCACTGCAGGTTCTTCTGCTTTGACATTGCAATTCCCCACTGCAGGTTCTTCTGCTTCAACAATGCAATTCCCCATTGCAGGTTCTTCTGCTTCAACAATGCATTTCCCCCCTGCAGGTTCTTCTGCTTCATCAATGCAATTCTACACTGCAGGTTCTTCTGCTTCAACAATGCAATTCCCCACTGCAGGTTCTTCTGCTTCAACAATGCAATTCCCCACTGCAAGTTCTTCTGCTTCAACAATACAATTCCCCACTTCAGGTTCTTCTGCTTCAACATTGCAATTCTACACTGCAGGTACTTCTGCTTCATCAATGCAATTCCCCACTGCAGGTTCTTCTGCTTCAACAATGCAATTCTCCACTGCAGGTTCTTCTGCTTCAACAATGCAACTGTCCACTGCATTTTGTTCTGCTTCAACAATGCAACTGTCCACTGCAGGTTCTTCTGATTCAACAATGCAATTTTCCACTGCACGTTCTTCTGCTTCAACAATGCAATTCTCCACTGCAGGTTCTTCTGCTTCAACAATGCAATTCTACACTGCAGGTTCTTCTGCTTCAACAATGCAACTCTCCACTGCAGGTTCTTCTGCTTCAACAATGCAACTCTCCACTGCAGGTTGTTCTGCTTCAACAATGCAATTCTCCACTGCAGGTTCTTCTGCTTCAACAATGCAATTCTCCATTGTAAATTATTCAGGCTCAACATTGCAATTCTCCACTGCAGGTTCTTCTGCTTCAACAATGCAATTCTCCACTGCATATTCTTCTGCTTCAACAATGCAATTCTCCACTGCAGGTTCTTCTACTTCAACAATGCAATTCTCCACTGCAGGTTCTTCTACTTCAACAATGCAATTCTCCACTGCAGGTTCTTCTGCTTCAACAATGCAATTCTCCACTGCAGGTTCTTCTGCTTCAACAATGCAATTCTCCACTGCAGGTTCTTCTGCTTCAACAATGCAACTCTCCACTGCAGGTTCTACTGCTTCAACAATGCAGCTCTCCATTGCAGGTTCTTCTGCTTCAACAATGCAATTCTCCACTGCAGGTTCTTCTGCTTCAACAATGCAATTCTCCACTGCAGGTTCTTCTGCTTCAACAATGCAACTCTCCACTGCAGGTTCTTCTGCTTCAACAATGCAATTCTCCACTGCAGGGTATTCTGCTTCAACAATGCAATTCTCCACTGCAGGTTCTTCTGCTTCAACAATGTAATTCTCCACTGCAGGTTCTTCTGCTTCAACAATGCAATTCTCCACTGCAGGTTCTTTTGCTTCATCAATGCAATACTCCTCTGTAGGTTCTTCTGCTTCAACAATGCAATTCTCCACTGCAGGTTCTTCTGCTTCAACAATGCAATTCTCCACTGCAGGTTCTTCTGCTTCAACAATCCAATTCTCCACTGCAGGTTCTTCTGCTTCAACAATGCAATTCTCCACTGCAGGTTCTTCTGCTTCAACAATGCAATTCTCCACTGCAGGTTCTTCTGCTTCAACAATGCAATTCTCCACTGCAGGTTCTTCTGCTTCAACAATGCAATTCCCCACTGCATGTTCTTCTGCTTCAACAATGCAATTCCCCACTGCAGGTTCTTCTGCTTCAACAATACATTTCCTCACTGCAGGTTCTTCTGCTTCATCAATGCATTTCCCCACTGCAGGTTCTTCTGCTTTGACATTGCAATTCCCCACTGCAGGTTCTTCTGCTTCAACAATGCAATTCCCCATTGCAGGTTCTTCTGCTTCAACAATGCATTTCCCCCCTGCAGGTTCTTCTGCTTCATCAATGCAATTCTACACTGCAGGTTCTTCTGCTTCAACAATGCAATTCCCCACTGCAGGTTCTTCTGCTTCAACAATGCAATTCCCCACTGCAAGTTCTTCTGCTTCAACAATACAATTCCCCACTTCAGGTTCTTCTGCTTCAACATTGCAATTCTACACTGCAGGTACTTCTGCTTCATCAATGCAATTCCCCACTGCAGGTTCTTCTGCTTCAACAATGCAATTCTCCACTGCAGGTTCTTCTGCTTCAACAATGCAACTGTCCACTGCATTTTGTTCTGCTTCAACAATGCAACTGTCCACTGCAGGTTCTTCTGATTCAACAATGCAATTTTCCACTGCACGTTCTTCTGCTTCAACAATGCAATTCTCCACTGCAGGTTCTTCTGCTTCAACAATGCAATTCTACACTGCAGGTTCTTCTGCTTCAACAATGCAACTCTCCACTGCAGGTTCTTCTGCTTCAACAATGCAACTCTCCACTGCAGGTTGTTCTGCTTCAACAATGCAATTCTCCACTGCAGGTTCTTCTGCTTCAACAATGCAATTCTCCATTGTAAATTATTCAGGCTCAACATTGCAATTCTCCTCTGCAGGTTCTTCTGCTTCAACAATGTAATTCTCCACTGCGGGTTCTTCTGCTTCAACAATGCAATTCTCCACTGCAGGTTCTTCTGCTTCAACAATGCAACTCTCCACTGCAGGTTCTACTGCTTCAACAATGCAGCTCTCCACTGCAGGTTCTTCTGCTTCAACAATGCAATTCTCCATTGTAAATTATTCAGACTCAACATTGCAATTCTCCACTGCAGGTTCTTCTGCTTCAACAATGCAATTCTCCACTGCAGGGTATTCTGCTTCAACAATGCAATTCTCCACTACAGGTTCTTCTGCTTCAACAATGTAATTCTCCACTGTAGGTTCTTCTGCTTCAACAATGCAATTCTCCACTGGAGGTTCTTTTGCTTCATCAATGCAATACTCCTCTGTAGGTTCTTCTGCTTCAACAATGCAATTCTCCACTGCAGGTTCTTCTGCTTCAACAATGCAATTCTCCACTGCAGGTTCTTCTGCTTCAACAATCCAATTCTCCACTGCAGGTTCTTCTGCTTCAACAATGCAATTCTCCACTGCAGGTTCTTCTGCTTCAACAATGCAATTCTCCACTGCAGGTTCTTCTGCTTCAACAATGCAATTCTCCACTGCAGGTTCTTCTGCTTCAACAATGCAATTCCCCACTGCAGGTTCTTCTGCTTCAACAATGCAATTCCCCACTGCAGGTTCTTCTGCTTCAACAATGCAATTCTCCACTGCAGGTTCTTCTGCTTCAACAATGCAACTGTCCACTGCATTTTCTTCTGCTTCAACAATGCAACTGTCCACTGCAGGTTCTTCTGATTCAACAATGCAATTTTCCACTGCACGTTCTTCTGCTTCAACAATGCAATTCTCCACTGCAGGTTCTTCTGCTTCAACAATGCAATTCTACACTGCAGGTTCTTCTGCTTCAACAATGCAACTCTCCACTGCAGGTTCTTCTGCTTCAACAATGCAACTCTCCACTGCAGGTTCTTCTGCTTCAACAATGCAATTCTCCACTGCAGGTTCTTCTGCTTCAACAATGCAATTCTCCATTGTAAATTATTCAGGCTCAACATTGCAATTCTCCTCTGCAGGTTCTTCTGCTTCAACAATGTAATTCTCCACTGCGGGTTCTTCTGCTTCAACAATGCAATTCTCCACTGCAGGTTCTTCTGCTTCAACAATGCAACTCTCCACTGCAGGTTCTACTGCTTCAACAATGCAGCTCTCCACTGCAGGTTCTTCTGCTTCAACAATGCAATTCTCCATTGTAAATTATTCAGACTCAACATTGCAATTCTCCACTGCAGGTTCTTCTGCTTCAACAATGCAATTCTCCACTGCAGGGTATTCTGCTTCAACAATGCAATTCTCCACTACAGGTTCTTCTGCTTCAACAATGTAATTCTCCACTGTAGGTTCTTCTGCTTCAACAATGCAATTATCCACTGGAGGTTCTTTTGCTTCATCAATGCAATACTCCTCTGTAGGTTCTTCTGCTTCAACAATGCAATTCTCCACTGCAGATTCTTCTGCTTCAACAATGCAATTCTCCACTGCAGGTTCTTCTGCTTCAACAATCCAATTCTCCACTGCAGGTTCTTCTGCTTCAACAATGCAATTCTCCACTGCAGGTTCTTCTGCTTCAACAATGCAATTCTCCACTGCAGGTTCTTCTGCTTCAACAATGCAATTCTCCACTGCAGGTTCTTCTGCTTCAACAATGCAATTCTCCACTGCAGGTTCTTCTGCTTCAACAATGCAATTCCCCACTGCAGGTTCTTCTGCTTCAACAATGCAATTCCCCACTGCAGGTTCTTCTGCTTCAAAAATGCAATTCCCCACTGCAGGTTCTTCTGCTTCAACAATACATTTCCCCACTGCAGGTTCTTCTGTTTCATCAATGCAATTCTACACTGCAGGATCTTCTGCTTCAACAATGCAATTCCCCACTGCAGGTTCTCCTGCTTCAACAATGCAATTCCCCACTGCAGGTTCTTCTGCTTCAACAATGCAATTCCCCACTTCAGGTTCTTCTGCTTCAACATTGCAATTCTACACTGCAGGTACTTCTGCTTCATCAATGCAATTCCCCACTGCAGGTTCTTCTGCTTCAACAATGCAATTCTCCACTGCAGGTTCTTCTGCTTCAACAATGCAACTGTCCACTGCATTTTCTTCTGCTTCAACAATGCAACTGTCCACTGCAGGTTCTTCTGATTCAACAATGCAATTTTCCACTGCACGTTCTTCTGCTTCAACAATGCAATTCTCCACTGCAGGTTCTTCTGCTTCAACAATGCAATTCTACACTGCAGGTTCTTCTGCTTCAACAATGCAACTCTCCACTGCAGGTTCTTCTGCTTCAACAATGCAACTCTCCACTGCAGGTTTTTCTGCTTCAACAATGCAATTCTCCACTGCAGGTTCTTCTGCTTCAACAATGCAATTCTCCATTGTAATTTATTCAGGCTCAACATTGCAATTCTCCTCTGCAGGTTCTTCTGCTTCAACAATGCAATTCTCCACTGCAGATTCTTCTGCTTCAACAATGCAATTCTCCACTGCAAGTTCTTCTGCTTCAACATTGCAATTCTCCACTGCAGGTTCTTCTGCTTCAACAATGCAATTCTCCACTGCAGGTTCTTCTGCTTCAACAATGCAATTCTCCACTGCAGGTTCTTTTGCTTCAACAATGCAACTCTCCACTGCAGGTTCTTCTGCTTCAATAAAGCAATTCTCCACTGCAGGTTCTTCTGCTTCAACAATGTAATTCTCCACTGTGGGTTCTTCTGCTTCAACAATGCAATTCTCCACTGCAGGTTCTTCTGCTTCAACAATGCAACTCTCCACTGCAGGTTCTACTGCTTCAACAATGCAGCTCACCACTGCAGGTTCTTCTGCTTCAACAATGCAGCTCTCCACTGAAGGTTCTTCTGCTTCAGCAATGCAATTCTCCATTGTAAACTATTCAGACTCAACATTGCAATTCTCCAGTCCAGGTTCTTCTGCTTCAACAATGCAATTCTCCACTGCAGGGTATTCTGCTTCAACAATGCAATTCTCCACTGCAGGTTCTTCAGCTTCAACAATGTAATTCTCCACTGCAGGTTCTTCAGCTTCAACAATGCAATTCTCCACTGCAGGTTCTTTTGCTTCATCTATGCAATTCTCCTCTGTAGGTTCTTCTGCTTCAACAATGCAATTCTCCACTGCAGGTTCTTCTGCTTCAACAATGCAATTCTCCACTGCAGGTTCTTCTGCTTCAACAATCCAATTCTCCACTGCAGGTTCTTCTGCTTCAACAATCCAATTCTCCACTGCAGGTTCTTCTGCTTCAACAATGCAATTCTCCACTGCAGGTACTTCTGCTTCAACAATGCAATTCTCCACTGCAGGTTCTTCTGCTTCAACAATGCAATTCCCCATTGCAGGTTCTTCTGCTTCAACAATGAAATTCCCCACAGCAGGTTCCTCTGCTTCAACAATGCAATTCTCCACTGCAGGTTCTTCTGCTTCAACAATGCAATTCTTCACTGCAGGTTCTTCTGCTTCAACAATGCAATTCTCCACTGCAGGTTCTTCTGCTTCAACAATGCAATTCTCCAGTGCAGGTTCTTCTGCTTCAACAATGCAATTCTCCACTGCAGGTTCTTCTGCTTCAACAATGCAATTCTCCACTGCAGGTTCGTCTTCTTCAACAATCCAATTCCCCACGGCAGGTTCTTCTGCTTCAACAATGCAATTCTCCACTGCAGGTACTTCTACTTCAACAATCCAATTCTCCACTGCAGGTTCTTCTGCTTCAACAATGCAATTCTCCACTGCAGGTTCTTCTGCTTCAACAATGCAACTCTCCACTGCAGGTTCTACTGCTTCAACAATGCAGCTCTCCATTGCAGGTTCTTCTGCTTCAACAATGCAATTCTCCACTGCAGGTTCTTCTGCTTCAACAATGCAATTCTCCACTGCAGGTTCTTCTGCTTCAACAATGCAACTCTCCACTGCAGTTTCTTCTGCTTCAACAATGCAATTCTCCACTGCAGGGTATTCTGCTTCAACAATGCAATTCTCCACTGCAGGTTCTTCTGCTTCAACAATGTAATTCTCCACTGCAGGTTCTTCTGCTTCAACAATGCAATTCTCCACTGCAGGTTCTTTTGCTTCATCAATGCAATACTCCTCTGTAGGTTCTTCTGCTTCAACAATGCAATTCTCCACTGCAGGTTCTTCTGCTTCAACAATGCAATTCTCCACTGCAGGTTCTTCTGCTTCAACATACCAATTCTCCACTGCAGGTTCTTCTGCTTCAACAATGCAATTCTCCACTGCAGGTTCTTCTGCTTCAACAATGCAATTCTCCACTGCAGGTTCTTCTGCTTCAACAATGCAATTCTCCACTGCAGGTTCTTCTGCTTCAACAATGCAATTCCCCACTGCAGGTTCTTCTGCTTCAACAATGCAATTCCCCACTGCAGGTTCTTCTGCTTCAAAAATGCAATTCCCCACTGCAGGTTCTTCTGCTTCAACAATACATTTCCTCACTGCAGGTTCTTCTGCTTCATCAATGCATTTCCCCACTGCAGGTTCTTCTGCTTTGACATTGCAATTCCCCACTGCAGGTTCTTCTGCTTCAACAATGCAATTCCCCATTGTAGGTTCTTCTGCTTCAACAATGCATTTCCCCCCTGCAGGTTCTTCTGCTTCATCAATGCAATTCTACACTGCAGGTTCTTCTGCTTCAACAATGCAATTCCCCACTGCAGGTTCTTCTGCTTCAACAATGCAATTCCCCACTGCAAGTTCTTCTGCTTCAACAATACAATTCCCCACTTCAGGTTCTTCTGCTTCAACATTGCAATTCTACACTGCAGGTACTTCTGCTTCATCAATGCAATTCCCCACTGCAGGTTCTTCTGCTTCAACAATGCAATTCTCCACTGCAGGTTCTTCTGCTTCAACAATGCAACTGTCCACTGCATTTTGTTTTGCTTCAACAATGCAACTGTCCACTGCAGGTTCTTCTGATTCAACAATGCAATTTTCCACTGCACGTTCTTCTGCTTCAACAATGCAATTCTCCACTGCAGGTTCTTCTGCTTCAACAATGCAATTCTACACTGCAGGTTCTTCTGCTTCAACAATGCAACTCTCCACTGCAGGTTCTTCTGCTTCAACAATGCAACTCTCCACTGCAGGTTCTTCTGCTTCAACAATGCAATTCTCCACTGCAGGTTCTTCTGCTTCAACAATGCAATTCTCCATTGTAAATTATTCAGGCTCAACATTGCAATTCTCCTCTGCAGGTTCTTCTGCTTCAACAATGTAATTCTCCACTGCGGGTTCTTCTGCTTCAACAATGCAATTCTCCACTGCAGGTTCTTCTGCTTCAACAATGCAACTCTCCACTGCAGGTTCTACTGCTTCAACAATGCAGCTCTCCACTGCAGGTTCTTCTGCTTCAACAATGCAATTCTCCATTGTAAATTATTCAGACTCAACATTGCAATTCTCCACTGCAGGTTCTTCTGCTTCAACAATGCAATTCTCCACTGCAGGGTATTCTGCTTCAACAATGCAATTCTCCACTGCAGGTTCTTCTGCTTCAACAATGTAATTCTCCACTGTAGGTTCTTCTGCTTCAACAATGCAATTCTCCACTGGAGGTTCTTTTGCTTCATCAATGCAATACTCCTCTGTAGGTTCTTCTGCTTCAACAATGCAATTCTCCACTGCAGGTTCTTCTGCTTCAACAATGCAATTCTCCACTGCAGGTTCTTCTGCTTCAGCAATCCAATTCTCCACTGCAGGTTCTTCTGCATCAACAATGCAATTCTCCACTGCAGGTTCTTCTGCTTCAACAATGCAATTCTCCACTGCAGGTTCTTCTGCTTCAACAATGCAATTCTCCACTGCAGGTTCTTCTGCTTCAACAATGCAATTCTCCACTGCAGGTTCTTCTGCTTCAACAATGCAATTCCCCACTGCAGGTTCTTCTGCTTCAACAATGCAATTCCCCACTGCAGGTTCTTCTGCTTCAAAAATGCAATTCTCCACTGCAGGTTCTTCAGCTTCACAATACATTTCCCCACTGCAGGTTCTTCTGCTTCATCAATGCAATTCTACACTGCAGGTTCTTCTGCTTCAACAATGCAATTCCCCACTGCAGGTTCTCCTGCTTCAACAATGCAATTCCCCACTGCAGGTTCTTCTGCTTCAACAATGCAATTCCCCACTTCAGGTTCTTCTGATTCAACATTGCAATTTTACACTGCAGGTACTTCTGCTTCATCAATGCAATTCCCCACTGCAGGTTCTTCTGCTTCAACAATGCAATTCTCCACTGCAGGTTCTTCTGCTTCAACAATGCAACTGTCCACTGCATTTTCTTCTGCTTCAACAATGCAACTGTCCACTGCAGGTTCTTCTGATTCAACAATGCAATTTTCCACTGCACGTTCTTCTGCTTCAACAATGCAATTCTCCACTGCAGGTTCTTCTGCTTCAACAATGCAATTCTACACTGCAGGTTCTTCTGCTTCAACAATGCAACTCTCCACTGCAGGTTCTTCTGCTTCAACAATGCAACTCTCCACTGCAGGTTCTTCTGCTTCAACAATGCAATTCTCCACTGCAGGTTCTTCTGCTTCAACAATGCAATTTTCCATTGTAAATTATTCAGGCTCAACATTGCAATTCTCCTCTGCAGGTTCTTCTGCTTCAACAATGCAATTCTCCACTGCAGATTCTTCTGCTTCAACAATGCAATTCTCCACTGCAAGTTCTTCTGCTTCAACATTGCAATTCTCCACTGCAGGTTCTTCTGCTTCAACAATGCAATTCTCCACTGCAGGTTCTTCTGCTTCAACAATGCAATTCTCCACTGCAGGTTCTTTTGCTTCAACAATGCAACTCTCCACTGCAGGTTCTTCTGCTTCAATAAAGCAATTCTCCACTGCAGGTTCTTCTGCTTCAACAATGTAATTCTCCACTGCGGGTTCTTCTGCTTCAACAATGCAATTCTCCACTGCAGGTTCTTCTGCTTCAACAATGCAACTCTCCACTGCAGGTTCTACTGCTTCAACAATGCAGCTCACCACTGCAGGTTCTTCTGCTTCAACAATGCAGCTCTCCACTGAAGGTTCTTCTGCTTCAGCAATGCAATTCTCCATTGTAAACTATTCAGACTCAACATTGCAATTCTCCAGTGCAGGTTCTTCTGCTTCAACAATGCAATTCTCCACTGCAGGGTATTCTGCTTCAACAATGCAATTCTCCACTGCAGGTTCTTCAGCTTCAACAATGTAATTCTCCACTGCAGGTTCTTCAGCTTCAACAATGCAATTCTCCACTGCAGGTTCTTTTGCTTCATCCATGCAATTCTCCTCTGTAGGTTCTTCTGCTTCAACAATGCAATTCTCCACTGCAGGTTCTTCTGCTTCAACAATCCAATTCTCCACTGCAGGTTCTTCTGCTTCAACAATCCAATTCTCCACTGCAGGTTCTTCTGCTTCAACAATGCAATTCTCCACTGCAGGTTCTTCTGCTTCAACAATGCAATTCTCCACTGCAGGTTCTTCTGCTTCAACAATGCAATTCCCCGTTGCAGGTTCTTCTGCTTCAACAATGAAATTCCCCACAGCAGGTTCCTCTGCTTCAACAATGCAATTCTCCACTGCAGGTTCTTCTGCTTCAACAATGCAATTCTTCACTGCAGGTTCTTCTGCTTCAACAATGCAATTCTCCACTGCAGGTTCTTCTGTTTCAACAATGCAATTCTCCAGTGCAGGTTCTTCTGCTTCAACAATGCAATTCTCCACTGCAGGTTCTTCTGCTTCAACAATGCAATTCTCCACTGCAGGTTCGTCTTCTTCAACAATCCAATTCCCCACGGCAGGTTCTTCTGCTTCAACAATGCAATTCTCCACTGCAGGTTCTTCTGCTTCAACAATGCAACTCTCCACTGCAGGTTCTACTGCTTCAACAATGCAGCTCACCACTGCAGGTTCTTCTGCTTCAACAATGCAGCTCTCCACTGAAGGTTCTTCTGCTTCAGCAATGCAATTCTCCATTGTAAACTATTCAGACTCAACATTGCAATTCTCCAGTGCAGGTTCTTCTGCTTCAACAATGCAATTCTCCACTGCAGGGTATTCTGCTTCAACAATGCAATTCTCCACTGCAGGTTCTTCAGCTTCAACAATGTAATTCTCCACTGCAGGTTCTTCAGCTTCAACAATGCAATTCTCCACTGCAGGTTCTTTTGCTTCATCCATGCAATTCTCCTCTGTAGGTTCTTCTGCTTCAACAATGCAATTCTCCACTGCAGGTTCTTCTGCTTCAACAATCCAATTCTCCACTGCAGGTTCTTCTGCTTCAACAATCCAATTCTCCACTGCAGGTTCTTCTGCTTCAACAATGCAATTCTCCACTGCAGGTTCTTCTGCTTCAACAATGCAATTCTCCACTGCAGGTTCTTCTGCTTCAACAATGCAATTCCCCGTTGCAGGTTCTTCTGCTTCAACAATGAAATTCCCCACAGCAGGTTCCTCTGCTTCAACAATGCAATTCTCCACTGCAGGTTCTTCTGCTTCAACAATGCAATTCTTCACTGCAGGTTCTTCTGCTTCAACAATGCAATTCTCCACTGCAGGTTCTTCTGTTTCAACAATGCAATTCTCCAGTGCAGGTTCTTCTGCTTCAACAATGCAATTCTCCACTGCAGGTTCTTCTGCTTCAACAATGCAATTCTCCACTGCAGGTTCGTCTTCTTCAACAATCCAATTCCCCACGGCAGGTTCTTCTGCTTCAACAATGCAATTCTCCACTGCAGGTTCTTCTGCTTCAACAATCCAATTCTCCACTGCAGGTTCTTCTGCTTCATCAATGCAATTCCCCACTGCAGGTTCTTCTGCTTCAACAATGCAATTCTCCACTGCATGTTCTTCTGCTTCAACAATGCAACTGTCCACTGCATTTTCTTCTGCTTCAACAATGCAACTGTCCACTGCAGGTTCTTCTGATTCAACAATGCAATTTTCCACTGCACGTTCTTCTGCTTCAACAATGCAATTCTCCACTGCAGGTTCTTCTGCTTCAACAATGCAATTCTACACTGCAGGTTCTTCTGCTTCAACAATGCAACTCTCCACTGCAGGTTCTTCTGCTTCAACAATGCAACTCTCCACTGCAGGTTCTTCTGCTTCAACAATGCAATTCTCCACTGCAGGTTCTTCTGCTTCAACAATGCAATTTTCCATTGTAAATTATTCAGGCTCAACATTGCAATTCTCCTCTGCAGGTTCTTCTGCTTCAACAATGCAATTCTCCACTGCAGATTCTTCTGCTTCAACAATGCAATTCTCCACTGCAAGTTCTTCTGCTTCAACATTGCAATTCTCCACTGCAGGTTCTTCTGCTTCAACAATGCAATTCTCCACTGCAGGTTCTTCTGCTTCAATAAAGCAATTCTCCACTGCAGGTTCTTCTGCTTCAACAATGTAATTCTCCACTGCGGGTTCTTCTGCTTCAACAATGCAATTCTCCACTGCAGGTTCTTCTGCTTCAACAATGCAACTCTCCACTGCAGGTTCTACTGCTTCAACAATGCAGCTCACCACTGCAGGTTCTTCTGCTTCAACAATGCAGCTCTCCACTGAAGGTTCTTCTGCTTCAGCAATGCAATTCTCCATTGTAAACTATTCAGACTCAACATTGCAATTCTCCAGTGCAGGTTCTTCTGCTTCAACAATGCAATTCTCCACTGCAGGGTATTCTGCTTCAACAATGCAATTCTCCACTGCAGGTTCTTCAGCTTCAACAATGTAATTCTCCACTGCAGGTTCTTCAGCTTCAACAATGCAATTCTCCACTGCAGGTTCTTTTGCTTCATCCATGCAATTCTCCTCTGTAGGTTCTTCTGCTTCAACAATGCAATTCTCCACTGCAGGTTCTTCTGCTTCAACAATCCAATTCTCCACTGCAGGTTCTTCTGCTTCAACAATCCCATTCTCCACTGCAGGTTCTTCTGCTTCAACAATGCAATTCTCCACTGCAGGTTCTTCTGCTTCAACAATGCAATTCTCCACTGCAGGTTCTTCTGCTTCAACAATGCAATTCCCCATTGCAGGTTCTTCTGCTTCAACAATGAAATTCCCCACAGCAGGTTCCTCTGCTTCAACAATGCAATTCTCCACTGCAGGTTCTTCTGCTTCAACAATGCAATTCTTCACTGCAGGTTCTTCTGCTTCAACAATGCAATTCTCCACTGCAGGTTCTTCTGTTTCAACAATGCAATTCTCCAGTGCAGGTTCTTCTGCTTCAACAATGCAATTCTCCACTGCAGGTTCTTCTGCTTCAACAATGCAATTCTCCACTGCAGGTTCGTCTTCTTCAACAATCCAATTCCCCACGGCAGGTTCTTCTGCTTCAACAATGCAATTCTCCACTGCAGGTTCTTCTGCTTCAACAATCCAATTCTCCACTGCAGGTTCTTCTGCTTCAACAATGCAATTCTCCACTGCAGGTTCTTCTGCTTCAATAAAGCAATTCTCCACTGCAGGTTCTTCTGCTTCAACAATGTAATTCTCCACTGCGGGTTCTTCTGCTTCAACAATGCAATTCTCCACTGCAGGTTCTTCTGCTTCAACAATGCAACTCTCCACTGCAGGTTCTACTGCTTCAACAATGCAGCTCACCACTGCAGGTTCTTCTGCTTCAACAATGCAGCTCTCCACTGAAGGTTCTTCTGCTTCAGCAATGCAATTCTCCATTGTAAACTATTCAGACTCAACATTGCAATTCTCCAGTGCAGGTTCTTCTGCTTCAACAATGCAATTCTCCACTGCAGGGTATTCTGCTTCAACAATGCAATTCTCCACTGCAGGTTCTTCAGCTTCAACAATGTAATTCTCCACTGCAGGTTCTTCAGCTTCAACAATGCAATTCTCCACTGCAGGTTCTTTTGCTTCATCCATGCAATTCTCCTCTGTAGGTTCTTCTGCTTCAACAATGCAATTCTCCACTGCAGGTTCTTCTGCTTCAACAATCCAATTCTCCACTGCAGGTTCTTCTGCTTCAACAATCCCATTCTCCACTGCAGGTTCTTCTGCTTCAACAATGCAATTCTCCACTGCAGGTTCTTCTGCTTCAACAATGCAATTCTCCACTGCAGGTTCTTCTGCTTCAACAATGCAATTCCCCATTGCAGGTTCTTCTGCTTCAACAATGAAATTCCCCACAGCAGGTTCCTCTGCTTCAACAATGCAATTCTCCACTGCAGGTTCTTCTGCTTCAACAATGCAATTCTTCACTGCAGGTTCTTCTGCTTCAACAATGCAATTCTCCACTGCAGGTTCTTCTGTTTCAACAATGCAATTCTCCAGTGCAGGTTCTTCTGCTTCAACAATGCAATTCTCCACTGCAGGTTCTTCTGCTTCAACAATGCAATTCTCCACTGCAGGTTCGTCTTCTTCAACAATCCAATTCCCCACGGCAGGTTCTTCTGCTTCAACAATGCAATTCTCCACTGCAGGTTCTTCTGCTTCAACAATCCAATTCTCCACTGCAGGTTCTTCTGCTTCAACAATGCAATTCTCCACTGCAGGTTCTTCTGCTTCAACAATGCAATTCTCCACTGCAGGTTCTTCTGCTTCAACAATGCAATTCCCCACTGCATGTTCTTCTGCTTCAACAATGAAATTCCCCACAGCAGGTTCTTCTGCTTCAATAATGCAATTCTTCACTGCAGGTTCTTCTGCTTCAACAATGCAATTCTCCACTGCAGGTTCTTCTGCTTCAACAATGCAATTCTCCAGTGCATGTTCTTCTGCTTCAACAATGCAATTCTCCACTGCAGGTTCTTCTGCTTCAACAATGCAATTCTCCACTGCAGGTTCGTCTTCTTCAACAATCCAATTCCCCACTGCAGGTTCTTCTGCTTCAACAATGCAATTCCCCACTGCAGGTACTTCTGCTTCAACAATACATTTCCCCACTGTAGGTTCTTCTGCTTCATCAATGCATTTCCCCACTGCAGGTTCTTCTGCTTCGACATTGCAATTCCCCACTGCAGGTTCTTCTGCTTCAACAATGCAATTCCCCATTGCAGGTTCTTCTGCTTCAACAGTGCATTTCCGCCCTGCAGGTTCTTCTGCTTCATCAATGCAATTCTACACTGCAGGTTCTTCTGCTTCAACAATGCAATTCCCCACTGCAGGTTCTTCTGCTTCAACAATGCAATTCCCCACTGCAGGTTCTTCTGCTTCAACAATGCAATTCCCCTCTTCAGGTTCTTCTGCTTCAACAATGCAATTCTACACTGCAGGTACTTCTTCTTCAACAATGCAATTCCCCACTGCAGGTTTTTCTGCTTCAACAATGCAATTCTACACTGCAGGTTCTTCTGCTTCAACAATGCAACTGTCCACTGCAGGTTCTTCTGCTTCAACAATGCAATTCCACACTGAAGGTTCTTCTGCTTCAACAATGCAATTCCCCACTGCAGGTTGTTCTCCTTCAACAATGCAATTCTACACTGTAGGTTCTTCTACTTCAACAATGCAATTCTCCACTGCAGGTTCTTCTGCTTCAACAATGCAATTCTCCACTGCAGGTTCTTCTGCTTCAACAATGCAATTCTCCACTGCAGGTTCTTCTGCTTCAACAATGCAATTCTCCACTGCAGGTTCTTCTGCTTCAACAATGCAATTCTCCACTGCAGGTTCTTCTGCTTCAACAATGCAATTCTCCACTGCAGGTTCTTCTGCTTCAACAATGCAATTCCCCACTGCAGGTTCTTCTGCTTCAACAATGCAATTCCCCACTGCAGGTTCTTCTGCTTCAACAATGCAATTCCCCATTGCAGGTTCTTCTGCTTCAACAATACATTTCCCCACTGCAGGTTCTTCTGCTTCATCAATGCAATTCCCCACTGCAGGTTCTTCTGCTTCAACATTGCAATTCCCCATGCGGGTTCTTCTGCTTCAACAATGCAATTCCCCATTGCAGGTTGTTCTGCTTCAACAATGCAATTCCCCACTGCAGGTTCTTCTGCTTCAACAATGTAATTCCCCCCTGAAGGTTCTTCTGCTTCAACAATGCAATTCCCCACTGCAGGTTCTTCTGCTTCAACAATTCAATTCTCCACTGCAGGTTTTTCTGCTTCAACAATGCAATTCCCCCCTGCAGGTTCTTCTGCTTCATCAATGCAATTCTACACTGCAGGTTCTTCTGCTTCAGCAATGCAATTCCCCACTGCAGGTTCTTCTGCTTCAACAATGCAATTCCCCACTGCAGGTTCTTCTGCTTCAACAATGCAATTCCCCACTGCAGGTTCTTCTGCTTCAACAATGCAATTCTACACTGTAGTTTCTTCTGCTTCAACAATGCAATTCCCCACTGCAGGTTCTTCTGCTTTAACCATGCAATTCTACACTGCAGGTTCTTCTGCTTCACAATACAACTGTCCACTTCAGGTTCTTCTGCTTCAACAATGCAATTCCCCACTCCAGGTTCTTCTGCTTCAACAATGCAATTCCCCACTGCAGGTTATTCTCCTTCAACAATGCAATTCTACACTGCAGGTTCTTCTGCTTCAACAATGCAACTGTCCACTGCAGGTTCTTCTGCTTCAACAATGCAATTCTCCACTGCAAGTTCTTCTGCTTCAACAATGCAATTCTCCTCTGCAGGTTCTTCTGCTTCAATAATGCAATTCTACACTGCAGGTTCTTCTGCTTCAACAATGCAACTGTCCACTGCAGGTTCTTCTGCTTCAACAATGCAATTCCCCACTGCAGGTTCTTCTGCTTCAACAATGCAATTCCCCACTGCAGGTTGTTCTCCTTCAACAATGCAATTCTACACTGCAGGTTCTTCTACTTCAACAATGCAATTCTCCACTGCAGGTTCTTCTGCTTCAACAATGCAATTCTCCACTGCAGGTTCTTCTGCTTCAACAGTGCAATTCTCCACTGCAGGTTCTTCTGCTTCAACAATGCAATTCTCCACTGCAGGTTCTTCAGTAATTATCTGCAATACTGGTTTTCCATACAGGTGCCAGCTTAGTGGCAATGGGACTGATACTTTGATATGGGAAAAGGTTTGGCCTTGCTGAAATTGGCACTAAAAAGATTTTCTGGCAAGATACCTAATCCCAGCAGCCCTAGCAGCCCTTCTACCCTTCACCTCATCTCTAGACAGGCTTGACACTCTCTAACTGCCAACTGCCAACTCCCCCTGGTCACCATAGTGACCAGACTATAGAGCATCTTGATCAGACATCCTCCAATACAGTCCGTTGCCGACCCTTATACCACCACCTGCTGGTCTCCAGTGGTATTACAGAGCAACAATTTACATTTAATTTAACAGAATGACACCAGGTAATACATAAAAGCATAAATGATTCCACAGACTCCTACGAATACAGAAATGTTTGTAACGGCCCCTTTTGGACCTTAGCAGAACCGTTCCTTTTTAATGGGAAGGTGTTGTTACTGAGGCCCACCTCTATGTGTCTTCAAATTGGTATTGGGGTATTTCACAAATTTAGGCAGCCGTTGCAGTCTTTGCATGGGAATTACCACTATAGGAGACCCGCTCCTTTATAACGGAAACATTTTTTTTACTGAGACCCTCCTCTTTGTCTGTTCAAAGGGGTATTGGGGTGAGTCCAAATTTTTGGCAGCCCTTGCAGTCACTGGATACGCAATAAAAGTATAGGAGACCCACTCTTTAATAATGGGAACAAAAAGCATAGCTGACTGATGGCCCTCTAACAATAGTGAGAGCCGACTGCTGGCCCTTTAAGAATAGTAAGGGCCGCCTGATGGACCTATAAAAGTAGTCTTTGTGACTTTCAGAGTCCCTCCATCATAAATGAAACAGGATGTGTCTGATGTGTCTGATCATGTCTCACACACCACATGGCCAGATAAGGTAGTAAAGTTTTAAAATGACATTTACCGGTGAATGTATTTTTCACCGTTGAAAGCAATGCAAAAGTGAAAAATGCATCAAAAACGCTACGTGTGAACATAGCCCAAGGTGTGGAGGAGCAGTTTTGGTTTTGATTTATTTCGCCTTATATACAAGTCATTACCCCGGAAAGGATGTTCCTTATAGTTTTTCCCAATGTGCTCGACCCGAGCATTTCACTAATGACCATCCTTGGGTCTGACATTTTAAATATAGGAAGTCAGTGATGAATATCACTATTTGCCCCCTGTATTATGTAAATTGTCCACAAACAATAAATGATTCTGTATCTAAGTTTGAAATTGCACTCCCTGTTCAATCACACTAAAGTACCCACTTTTTTGACTTTTGTTTGCAGTTTTTGGTGAAAAAGGTAAGAATTCTTGGCGTGTGGTGAGAGGAAGGTGCGGGCTGCAGGGTGGTCTTACGGAACGTGTCAGAGAGAAATAATGCAAGTGTAAGTCTGGGACTTCTCCGGGTAGAGCTGAGAGTGGCCATGGTGCAGACATCAGCTGTTTTTTTACTGCAATGATGGTGGTGTGCATGGTATGTGCCCCAGGATCGGTGCGGCGGTGGTGGTGACGCAGATAGCAGAACATCTCTACAGCTTCATCACATAAATCTACACGCGGCGGCCAGCTCATTCTCCACCATCTGTACACAGCTCACGTGATGGCGATTTCACTGCTTACTGAATACGTAGCTGTCGCCAATGGATTTATCTCTTGCTTCTCCGCTCACCATTTGGCTTCTTTTTCTTTTCTCAGATGAAGGTTTTTTTTTTCCATTTTGTTAAAATACTGTTGTCTTTTAAGAGGAGTCCAGCTATGTGTGCAGTGCTGAGAGTATAGCGCCATCTCATGGACGTGTCCTGAATAATAATGGGGGATCTGCATGAGATGGAGTTGATGCTGCACGGAGGGAGAATAATACTGGTGTGCAGTTCTCCCGCTGTTATTAGCACCATCCCAGAGATGAGATTGAGCATGGCCATGTGTAGGGTTCCTGGATGTGAGAAATGTAGCACAGTAGTAGTAGGGGTGTAGTGGTGCTGTAAGGTGCACAGGGTGATAGTCATGGGCGAGGGGCTGTTGTTCTTCCACTCCCTGGCAACCCACTAGTAAATAATATCCTGTCTGTCGTGTGGTCTGTGTAAAGTGGATAACACTCACTTTTGGTCCTGAGGACTCCGATTGCTCCGCGATGCAGCCACACAGTCAATATCAGACACTGTCAGGACTCTAACCCAGCTCTTGTGCACCAGGCGGCAGCTCTTCCCTCTGAGCTATTCTGCTCTCTGGACAGTTCCTGGCTAACCTAGATTCTAGTACCTTTGTTGCTCCTGAGCGGCTCCACCCTGTGTTGTTCCTGATTGGCTACATCCTGTGAGTTCCTGATTGAACACCCTATTTAAACCTGGCCTGGCACCTCCATACTTGCGAGATTATGTAGCGCCCAGCCTTTAGTCAAGCTCTCCCTTCACCTGCTGACTCATACAAGATTATATTGCTATTTCCGTGTACCAATTCCTGGCTTTTCCTGACTACGTAACCTGCTAAATCCTTCAAGACTATACTGCTTTTCCTGTGTACCGATTCCTGGCTTTTCCTGACTACGCTGCCTGCCAGTGCTGCCCTTAGTGATTGCAATGCCACTACTCCAACCCAGGTCAGTTCCTAACAGACACTGTCCTTTTTAAACAATTCAACTTTTTGAGTAGATCAAGTTCAGTGTTAGTCAAAGATACAGCACAATATGTCAAAATGGTAACTGTTTCTTCAGCATGCGCCATCCCTCTCTTGCTGGCACCTCTGGCCCCTGGGATGTTTCACCCAGCTCTGCAGCTCCCTAGAATCCCTACCTAATTTCCTTTCATGGTTTCCCATCCAGCTTCCCCGCAGGAGAAGAGAGTAAGACAGGCTCCTCCATTCCTAATTCGGCCCGTAGGCCGCGGATGTCCAGGGATGGAGCACAGAAATTTGTCTCATGTTGCTCTCTCTTTCTTTGTTAGTATCTCCAATACTCTTCAGCCCAATAGGCCTGAACTTCTGCTCCAAACATCCTTATCTGAACTAATCAACAATGTCTCTATCAAGTGCTGTAACTAGGAAATACAGCTTAGAGTTGGAAAATATGCTCAAAAATCATGATGTGCTCAAAATACTCACTTGTCTGATAATTGTGCACACAGTGTATGTGAGTGTATATATCTATGTGTGTATAGGTGAGGAGGACAGAGAGTCTGGAGGAGGGGGCCTGAGAGGTATGGGTGATAAAGAGTACACAGACTTCTGGAGGAGAAGAGTTCCTAGAAGAAGACGGAGGAGTCTGGAGGGATTGGGACAGATGAGTCTAGAGGAGGAGTCTAAAGGAGGGGGACACAGGGGTCTAGAGGAAGGTGGGAGATAGGTCTAAAAGAGGGGGATAGAGTGGTTGGAAGGACGAAGACAGAAGTGTCTGGAGAAAGACAGAGCAGTCTGGAGGTGGAGGACAGAGAACTCTAGAGGAGGAGGAAGATAGGGAAGACTGAAGGAGGAGGAGGACAGAGGAGTCAGAAAAAGGGGGAGGACAGAGGAGTCTGAAGGAGGAGAGAAGAGCGTGGAGGAGTAGAAGGACTGATATGTCTGGAGAAGGGTGACAGGAGTAAGTAGGAGGCTAAAGGAAGAGACAGGAGGGTATTGATTGAGGAGTCAGAAGAGAGAGGAGGAAGGCAGAGGAATTAGTAGGACAGGAGTGTGGAGGAGGAGAGGGACAAAGGAGTCTGGAAAGAGAGGAAAGAGGAGTTGGGATGAGAAAGGCAGAAGGGTCGGTCTTGAGGAATAATATTTGTTTGTTCAGTATTAAGCTTGTAGTGGAGGCACATTGACTAGCAGTTCTTAGTAGGCTGAAGCTTCTTTGCTGTGAGATCGGCACTGGTCATCCTGAGTTATAGCTACCTCCCCCATAACTGTTCGCTCACAGGTGGTGTCGGATAGTATCCAATATTCCAACATTTACTGCATATTAGTAATTAGATCTACAGGTTGGTGTCTGCGGTCAGTGCTTCAGACACCAGATTCCTGCATAGCGCAGCGAGCACAGTACCCACCACACCAGCGATGCATGAATATTGGTCTAGAAAGGTGGGCACTGATGGGTCAGGATTATCAGAAAATTCAACGCCATCTAAACAAGGCTGAAGGAGGACAACTACATAACTGGGGCCATTATGGTAGGGACCAGTGACTATTGACACAGGTCAGCAATGTCTTCTTAAACACCATGCATAGACAAGAGAAAAAATCCTCACATAGACACAGGGGAGAACCTGAACTCACACACGAGGGAGAACCCCCACACGGACAGGAGGGAGAACTGCATACAGACTGTTAGGGATTTAAATCCCAAATATTACAGAGATCACCAGATGTGATCTTTGGAGCGAACAGCTCTCTGCTGCCCCCTATCGTTCAGACAATTACATGATTGGCCGACGATCAACCGAGGGGATCGCTGGCTGTTCTCACTAATTAGTTATCGGAAAGATAGCAGTGAGCGTATGGCGTATACGCCCCCGGAATCTAATGCATGGAATATGTGTTTATACTGCCGTACAATCACTGCTAACTCCACGATAACCCAAAAAGATTATTAGCTGCCACCACCAATCTGTTTTTTCTGCCAATTGGATGCCATTTCAGGTAGCGTATATGGCTTCAGGGGAGGCACGAATACAGAACAAAAGAAACAGAACTATTAAATGTTATATTTAACCCAAAAGGGCGTCAGTGTTTATGAAAAATATTCAAAAGATTTTACAAGGGGGACAAAACAATACAGCATATACAGTTACAGAAAAAAAAGGGATTAATAAAAGAACTTAGTATACAGATACATATTGCAGAGACGAAGTTTAGCCGAAGGAGAGCGTTTCGATTGGCAGTTTCGTGAACGCCGTCCCTGCATACATACACGGATATGTATCTCTCAGCACGAACCCAGATCATAATTCGGCTTGATCTTTTATCAGCGCCCTGCGTCTCACCCATACACTCCCCTGTGATGACCTGACATGGGCAGGGTTGTGGGCTGGTCTCAGCCCTTCATGATTTTATGAAATCCCCAACATGTGAGATAACTCCTCTCCGGATGATCGCAGAAGTTGGAGATTGATGTCTTATTTTTTATTGGGATTTTATCTTTCCTTAGAGATCAAACATGACCCAGCTGCCATCAGTTATCTTTGCACTGTTGATTTACGGGTCATCGACGGGCTTCACAGATATGAAAAAATATGCATATTGTTCCCCAATTAGCCCTGCCGCTAAAAATATATGTCTCATCACAATTGGATTTATAGAAATTCCCCAATTTTATATTTTCTTTCGGTGCCGTATTTCTGCCACAGGTGAACCACTTCTCTCAGAGACACAAAAAGGTGTCCAGTGTAAATGCAAAATATTTCCCCTGAACTGACAATGTATTTCCTGTGGACAAAAGGTCTCTTCCACTTCTGTGTCTATGAGTCAACACATGTCTATATGGCTGTCCACCTCTCCGAACAGACTTCTCCTGTCTCAATTACCTGCCAATTGTATAGCTCTTCAATGTTAATTAACCTGGTTAATTAACTTCCTACCTGTACAAGTCTATTATACAATCCTACATCTTGGTGTCAGCTCAGATTGCAAATGACAGAGGGGAAAAGGAGGAAGGAAGTGACCTCAGAGATTGTTAATATTTTCTATGAAACAGACACAAGGGAGAAGCTGTGTATAGACATAAGCGAGAACCCATGTACGCATTGAGAGAGAACTGTGCACATATACAAGGTTGAACCCCGCTCAGACACGAGGATATAACCGCGCACAGACATGAGGGAGAACCGCGAACAGACATGAGGGAGAACCGCGCACAGACATGAGGGAGAACAGCGCACAGACATGAGGGAGAGCCGTGCACAGACATGAGGGAGAACAGCGCACAGACATGAGGGAGAACCGCGCAGAGACATGAGGGAGAACCGCGCACAGACATTAGGGAGAACAGCGCACAGACATGAGGGAGAACCGCGCACAGACATGAGGGAGAACCGCGCACAGACATGAGGGAGAACCGCGCACAGACATGAGGGAGAACCGCACACAGACATGAGGGAGAACCGCACACAGACATGAGAGAGAACAGCGCACAGACATGAGGGAGAGCCGTGCACAGACATGAGGGAGAACCGCACACAGACATGAGGGAGAATCGCGCACAGACATGAGGGAGAGCCGTGCACAGACATGAGGGAGAACAGCGCACAGACATGAGGGAGAGCCGTGCACAGACATGAGGGAGAACCGCGCACAGACATGAGAGAGAACAGCGCACAGACATGAGGGAGAACAGCGCACAGACATGAGGGAGAGCCGTGCACAGACATGAGGGAGAACAGCGCACAGACATGAGGGAGAGCAGTGCACAGACATGAGGGAGAACAGCGCACAGACATGAGGGAGAACCGCGCACAGACATGAGGGAGAACCACACACAGACATGAGGGAGAACCGCGCACAGACATGAGGGAGAACAGCGCACAGACATGAGGGAAAACCGCGAACAGACATGAGGGAGAGCCGCACACAGACATGAGGGAGAACCGCACAGACATGAGGTGAGGGAGAACCGCGCACAGACAAGAGGGACAACCGCACACAGACATGAGGGACAACCGCGCACAGACATGAGGGAGAACCGCACACAGACATGAGGGAGAACCGCGCACAGACATGAGGGAGAACCGCGCACAGACATGAGGGAGAACCGAGCACAGACATGAGGGAGAACCGCGCACAGACGTGAGAGAGAACCGAGCACAGACATGAGGGAGAACCGAGCAGAGACATGAAGGAGAACCGCGCACAGATATGAGGGAGAAACGTGCACAGACATGAGGGAGAACCGCACACAGACATGAAGGAGAACCGCGCACAGACATGAGGGAGAACCGCACACAGACATGAGGGAGAACCGCGCAGAGACATGAAGGAGAACCGCGCACAGAAATGAGGGAGAACCGCGCACAGACATGAGGGAGAACCGCGCACAGATATGAGGGAGAAATGCACACAGATATGAGGGAGAACCGCACATAGACATGAGGGAGAACCGCGCACAGACATGAGAGAGAACCGCACACAGACATGAGGGACAACCGCGCAGAGACATGAGGGAGAACCGCGCACAGACATGAGGGAGAACCGCACAGACATGAGGTGAAGGAGAACCGCGCACAGATATGAGGGAGAAACGCGCACAGACATGAGGGAGAACCGCGCACAGACATGAGGGAGAACCGCGCACAGACATGAGGGAGAACCGCACACAGACATGAGGGAGAACCGAGCAGAGACATGAAGGAGAACCGCGCACAGATATGAGGGAGAAACGTGCACAGACATGAGGGAGAACCGCGCACAGACATGAAGGAGAACCGCGCACAGACATGAGGGAGAACCGCACACAGACATGAGGGAGAACCGCGCAGAGACATGAAGGAGAACCGCGCACAGACATGAGGCAGAACCGAGCACAGACATGAGGGAGTAACCGCGCACAGACATGAGGGAGAACCGCGCACAGACATGAGGGAGAACCGCACACAGACATGAGGGAGAACGCGCACAGACATGAGGGAGAACCTCGCACAGACATGAGGGAGAACCGTGCACAGACATGAGGGAAAACCGCGCACAGACATGAGGGAGAACAGCGCACAGACATGAGGGAGAACCGCGCACAGACATGAGAGAGAACCGCGCACAGACATGAGGGAGAACCGCGCACAAACATGAGGGAGAACCGAGCACAGACATGAGGGAGAACCGCGCACAGACATGAGAGAGAACCGCACACAGACATGAGGGAGAACCGCACACAGACATGAGGGAGAACTGCACACAGACATGAGAGAGAACCGCGCACAGACATGAGGGAGAACCGCGCACAAACATGAGGGAGAACCGAGCACAGACATGAGGGAGAACCGCGCACAGACATGAGGGAGAACAGCGCACAGACATGAGGGAGAACCGCGCAGAGACATGAAGGAGAACAGCGCACAGACATGAGGTAGAACCGCACACAGACATGAAGGAGAACCGCACACAGACATGAGGGAGAACCGCGCACAGACATGAGGGAGAACCGCGCACAGACATGAGGGAGAACCGCGCACAGACATGAGGCAGAACCGAGCACAGACATGAGGGAGTAACCGCGCACAGACATGAGGGAGAACCGCGCACAGACATGAGGGAGAACCGCACACAGACATGAGAGAGAACCGCGCACAGACATGAGGGAGAACCTCGCATAGACATGAGGGAGAACCGTGCACAGACATGAGGGAAAACAGCGCACAGACATGAGGGAGAACCGCGCACAGACATCAGGGAGAGCCGCGCACAGACATGAGGGAGAACCGCGCACAGACATGAATGAGAACCGCGCACAGACATGAATTAGAACCGT
Source organism: Phyllobates terribilis (assembly GCF_046119375.1). Classification (NCBI taxonomy): domain Eukaryota; kingdom Metazoa; phylum Chordata; class Amphibia; order Anura; family Dendrobatidae; genus Phyllobates; species Phyllobates terribilis. The sequence continues at coordinate 5,417,383 of NW_027362766.1, read as the reverse complement.
GCACAGACATGAGGGAGAACCGCACACAGACATGAGGGAGAATCGCGCACAGACATGAGGGAGAACCGCACACAGACATGAGGGAGAACCGCGCAGAGACATGAAGGAGAACCGCGCACAGACATGAGGGAGAACCGCGCACAGACATGAGGGAGAACCACGCACAGACATGAGGGAGAACCACGCACAGACATGAGAGAGAACCGCACACAGACATGAGAGAGAACCGCGCACAGACATGAGGGAGAACCGCGCACAGACATGAGGGAGAGCCGCGCACAGACATGAGGGAGAACCGCGCACAGACATGAGGGAGAACCACGCACAGAAATGAGGGAGAACCGAGCACAGACATGAGGGAGAACCATGCACAGACATGAGGGAGAACCGCACACAGACATGAGGGAGAACCGCGCACAGACATGAGGGAGAACCGTGCACAGACATGAGGGAGAACCGCGCACAGACATGAGGGAGAGCCGCGCACAGACATGAGGGAGAACCGCGCACAGACATGAGGGAGAACCGAGCACAGACATGAGGGAGAACTGCGCACAGACATGAGAGAGAACCGCGCACAGACATGAGGGAGAACCGCGCACAGACATGAGGGAGAACCGAGCACAGACATGAGGGAGAACAGCGCAGAGACATGAGGGAGAACCACGCACAGACATGAGGGAGAACTGCGCACAGACATGAGGGAGAACAGCGCAGACATGAGGGAGAACAGCTCAGACATGAGAGAGAACAGCGCAGAGACATGAGGGAGAACAGCACACAGAGATGAGGGAGAACAGCGCAGAGACATGAGGGAGAACCACGCACAGACATGAGGGAGAACTGCGCACAGACATGAAGGAGAACCGCGCACAGACATGAGGGAGAACTGCGCACAGACATGAGGGAGAACCGCACACAGACATGAGAGAGAACCGCGCACAGACATGAGGGAGAACCGAGCACAGACATGAGGGAAAACCGTGCACAGACATGAGGGAGAACCGCACAGACATGAAGGAGCACCGCGCATAGACATGAGGGAGAACCACGCACAGACATGAGGGAGAACCGCGCACAGACATGAGGGAGAACCGCGCACAGACATGAGGGAGAACCACGCACAGACATGAGGGAGAACCGCGCACAGCCATGAGGGAGAACCGCGCACAGACATGAGGGAGAACCGCACACAGACATGAGGGAGAACAGCGCAGAGACATGAGGGAGAACCGCGCACAGACATGAGGGAGAACCGCGCACAGACATGAGGGAGAACCATGCACAGACATGAGGGAGAACCGCGCACAGACATGAGGGAGAACCGCACACAGACATGAGGGAGAACCGAGCACAGACATGAGGGATAACTGCGCACAGACATGAGGGAGAATTGCGCACAGACATGAGAGAGAACCACGCACAGACATGACTGAGAACCGCACAGACATGAGGGAAAACCGCGCACAGACATGAGGGAGAACTGCGCACAGACATGAGGGAGAACCACGCACAGACATGAGGGAGAACCACGCACAGACATGAGGGAGAACCGAGCACAGACATGAGGGAGAACCATGCACAGACATGAGGCAGAACCGAGCACAGACATGAGGGAGAACCGCGCACAGACATGAGGGAGAACCGCGCACAGACATGAGGGAGAACCACGCACAGACATGAGGGAGAACCAAGCACAGACATGAGGGAGAACCATGCACAGACATGAGGCAGAACCGAGCACAGACATGAGGGAGAACCGCGCACAAACATGAGGGAGAACCACGCACAGACATGAGGAAGAACCGCACACAGACATGAGGGAGAACCGCGCACAGACATGAGGGAGAACCGTGCACAGACATGAGGGAGAACTGCGCACAGACATGAGGGAGAGCCGCGCATAGACATGAGGGAGATCCGCGCACAGACGTGAGGGAGAACCGAGCACAGACATGAGGGAGAACTGCGCACAGACATGAGAGAGAACCGGGCACAGACATGAGGGAGAACCGCGCACAGACATGAGGGAGAACCGAGCACAGACATGAGGGAGAACAGCGCAGAGACATGAGGGAGAACCAAGCACAGACATGAGGGAGAACTGCGCACAGACATGAGGGAGAACAGCGCAGACATGAGGGAGAACAGCTCAGACATGAGAGAGAAGAGCGCAGAGACATGAGGGAGAACAGCGCACAGAGAGGAGGGAGAACAGCGCAGAGACATGAGGGAGAACCACGCACAGACATGAGGGAGAGCTGCGCACAGACATGAAGGAGAACCGCGCACAGACATGAGGGAGAACTGCGCACAGACATGAGGGAGAATCGCAAACAGACATGAGAGAGAACCGCGCACAGACATGAGGGAGAACCGAGCACAGACATGAGGGAAAACCGTGCACAGACATGAGGGAGAACCGCACAGACATGAAGGAGCACCGCGCACAGACATGAGGGAGAACCACGCACAGACATGAGGGAGAACCGCGCACAGACATGAGGGAGAACCACGCACAGACATGAGGGAGAACCGCGCACAGACATGAGGGAGAACCGCGCACAGACATGAGGGAGAACCGCACACAGACATGAGGGAGAACAGCGCAGAGACATGAGGGAGAACCGCGCACAGACATGAGGGAGAACAGCTCACAGACATGAGGGAGAACCACGCACAGACATGAGGGAGAACCGCGCACAGACATGAGGGAGAACCGTACACAGACATGAGGGAGAACCGCACACAGACATGAGAGAGAACTGCGCACAGACATGAGGGAGAACCGCGCAGAGACATGAGGGAGATCAGCTCACAGACATGAGGGAGAACCACGCACAGACATGAGGGAGAACCGCGCACAGACATGAGGGAGAACCGTACACAGACATGATGGAGAACCGCACACAGACATGAGAGAGAACTGCGCACAGACATGAGGGAGAACCACGCACAGACATGAGGGAGAACCACGCACAGACATGAGAGAGAACCGCACACAGACATGAGAGAGAACCGCGCACAGACATGAGGGAGAACCGCGCACAGACATGAGGGAGAACCATGCACAGACATGAGGGAGAACCACGCACAGACATGAGGGAGAACCACGCACAGACATGAGAGAGAACCGCACACAGACATGAGAGAGAACCGCGCACAGACATGAGGGAGAACCGCGCACAGACATGAGGGAGAACCATGCACAGACATGAGGGAGAACCACGCACAGACATGAGAGAGAACCGCACACAGACATGAGGGAGAACCGCGCACAGACATGAGGGAGAACCATGCACAGACATGAGGGAGAACCGAGCACAGACATGAGGGAGAACCGCGCACAGACATGAGAGAGAACCGCACACAGACATGAGGGAGAACCGCACACAGACATGAGGGAGAACCGCGCACAGACATGAGGGAGAACCGCGCACAGACATGAGAGAGAACCGCACACAGACATGAGAGAGAACCGTGCACAGACATGAGGGAGAACCGCGCACAAACATGAGGGAGAACCGAGCACAGACATGAGGGAGAACCATGCACAGACATGAGGGAGAACCACGCACAGACATGAGGGAGAACCGCGCACAGACATGAGGGAGAACCGCACACAGACATGAGAGAGAACCGTGCACAGACATGAGGGAGAACCGCGCACAAACATGAGGGAGAACCGAGCACAGACATGAGGGAGAACCGCGCACAGACATGAGGGAGAACCGCGCACAGACATGAGGGAGAACAGCGCACAGACATGAGGGAGAACCGCGCAGAGACATGAAGGAGAACAGCGCACAGACATGAGGGAGAACTGCACACAGACATGAAGGAGAACCGCACACAGACATGAGGGAGAACCGCGCACAGACATGAGGGAGAACCGCACACAGACATGAGAGAGAACCGCACACAGACATGAGGGAGAACCGCGCACAGACATGAGGGGGAACCGAGCACAGACATGAGGGAGAACCGCGCACAGACATGAGGCAGAACCGAGCACAGACATGAGAGAGAACCGCGCACAGACATGAGGGAGAACCGCGCACAGACATGAGGGAGAACCGCACACAGACATGAGAGAGAACCGCGCACAGACATGAGGGAGAACCTCGCACAGACATGAGAGAGAACCGTGCACAGACATGAGGGAAAACCGCGCACAGACATGAGGGAGAACCGCGCACAGACATGAATGAGAACCGCGCACAGATATGAGGGAGAACCGCGCACAGACAAGAGGGACAACCGCGCACAGACATGAGGGAGAACCGCACAGACATGAGGGAGAACCGCGCACAGACATGAGGGAGAACCGAACAGACATGAGGTGAAGGAGAACCGCGCACAGATATGAGGGAGAAAAGCGCACAGATAAGAGGGACAACCGCGCACAGACATGAGAGAGAACCGCACACAGACATGAGGGAGAACCGAGCACAGACATGAGGGAGAAACGCGCACAGACATGAGGGAGAACCGCACACAGACAAGAGTAACAACCGCACACAGACATGAGGGAGAACCGCGCACAGACATGAGGGAGAACCGCGCACAGACATGAGGGAGAACCGGACAGACATGAGGTGAAGGAGAACCGCGCACAGATATGAGGGAGAAACGCGCACATACATGAGGGAGAACCGCGCACAGATATGAGGGAGAACCGCACACAGACATGAGGGAGAACCGCGCACAGACATGAGGGAGAACCGCACACAGACATGAGGGAGAACCGCGCAGAGACATGAAGGAGAACCGCGCACAGACATGAGGGAGAACCGCGCACAGACATGAGGGAGAACCACGCACAGACATGAGGGAGAACCACGCACAGACATGAGAGAGAACCGCACACAGACATGAGAGAGAACCGCGCACAGACATGAGGGAGAACCGCGCACAGACATGAGGGAGAACCATGCACAGACATGAGGGAGAACCACGCACAGACATGAGAGAGAACCGCACACAGACATGAGGGAGAACCGCGCACAGACATGAGGGAGAACCATGCACAGACAAGAGGGAGAACCGAGCACAGACATGAGGGAGAACCGCGCACAGACATGAGGGAGAACCGCACACAGACATGAGGGAGAACCGCACACAGACATGAGGGAGAACCGCACACAGACATGAGAGAGAACCGCGCACAGACATGAGGGAGAACCGCGCACAAACATGAGGGAGAACCGAGCACAGACATGAGGGAGAACCGCGCACAGACATGAGGGAGAACCGCGCACAGACATGAGGGAGAACAGCGCACAGACATGAGGGAGAACCTCGCAGAGACATGAAGGAGAACAGCGCACAGACATGAGGGAGAACCGCACACAGACATGAAGAAGAACCGCACACAGACATGAGGGAGAACCGCGCACAGACATGAGGGAGAACCGCACACAGACATGAGAGAGAACCACGCACAGACATGAGGGAGAACCGCGCACAGACATGAGGGGGAACCGAGCACAGACATGAGGGAGAACCGCGCACAGACATGAGGCAGAACCGAGCACAGACATGAGGGAGAACCGCGCACAGACATGAGGGAGAACCGCGCACAGACATGAGGGAGAACCGCACACAGACATGAGAGAGAACCGCGCACAGACATGAGGGAGAACCTCGCACAGACATGAGGGAGAACCGTGCACAGACATGAGGGAAAACCGCGTACAGACATGAGGGAGAACCGCGCACAGACATGAGGGAGAGCCGCGCACAAACATGAGGGAGAACCGCGCACAGACATGAATGAGAACCGCGCACAGATATGAGGGAGAACCGCGCACAGACAAGAGGGACAACCGCGCACAGACATGAGGGAGAACCGCACAGACATGAGGGAGAACCGAGCACAGACATGAGGGAGAACCGCGCATAGACATGAGGTTGAACCGCTCACAGACATGAGGGAGAACCGCACAGACATGAGGTGAAGGAGAACCGCGCACAGATATGAGGGAGAACCGCGCACAGACAAGAGGGACAACCGCGCACAGACATGAGGGAGAACCGCACACAGTCATGAGGGAGAACCGCGCACAGACATGAGGGAGAACCGCACAGACATGAGGTGAAGGACAACCGCGCACAGATATGAGGGAGAAATGCGCACAGACAAGAGGGACAACTGCGCACAGACATGAGGGAGAACCGCACACAGACATAAGGGAGAACCGCGCACAGACATGAGGGAGAACCGCACACAGACATGAGGGACAACCGCGCACAGACATGAGGGAGAATCGCGCACAGACATGAGGGAGAACCGCGCACAGACATGAGGGACAACCGCACACAGACATGAGGGAGAACCGCGCACAGACATGAGGGAGAACCGCACACAGACATGAGGGAGAACCGCACAGAGACATGAAGGAGAACCGCGCACAGACATGAGGGAGAACCGCACACAGACATGAGGGAGAACCGCACACAGACATGAGGGAGAACCGCACACAGACATGAGAGAGAACTGCGCACAGACATGAGGGAGAACCGCACACAGACATGAGGGAGAACCGAGCACAGACATGAGGGAGAACCGCACACAGATATGAGGGAGAACCGAGCACAGACATGAGAGAGAACCACGCAGACATGAGGGAGAACCACGCACAGAAATGAGGGAGAACCGAGCACAGACATGAGGGAGAACCATGCACAGACATGAGGGAGAACCGCACACAGACATGAGGGAGAACCGCGCACAGACATGAGGGAGAACCGTGCACAGACATGAGGGAGAACCGCGCACAGACATGAGGGAGAGCCGCGCACAGACATGAGGGAGAACCGCGCACAGACATGAGGGAGAACCGAGCACAGACATGAGGGAGAACTGCGCACAGACATGAGAGAGAACCGCGCACAGACATGAGGGAGAACCGCGCACAGACATGAGGGAGAACCGCGCACAGACATGAGGGAGAACCGAGCACAGACATGAGGGAGAACAGCGCAGAGACATGAGTGAGAACCACGCACAGACATGAGGGAGAACTGCGCACAGACATGAGGGAGAACAGCGCAGACATGAGGGAGAACAGCTCAGACATGAGAGAGAACAGCGCAGAGACATGAGGGAGAACAGCACACAGAGATGAGGGAGAACAGCGCAGAGACATGAGGGAGAACCACGCACAGACATGAGGGAGAACTGCGCACAGACATGAAGGAGAACCGCGCACAGACATGAGGGAGAACTGCGCACAGACATGAAGGAGAACTGCGCACAGACATGAAGGAGAACCGCGCACAGACATGAGGGAGAACTGCGCACAGACATGAGGGAGAACCGCACACAGACATGAGGGAGAACCGCACAGACATGAAGGAGCACCGCGCATAGACATGAGGGAGAACCACGCACAGACATGAGGGAGAACCGCGCATAGACATGAGGGAGAACCGCGCACAGACATGAGGGAGAACCGCGCACAGACATGAGGGAGAACCGCACACAGACATGAGGGAGAACAGCGCAGAGACATGAGGGAGAACCGCGCACAGACATGAGGGAGAACCTCGCACAGACATGAGGGAGAACCATGCACAGACATGAGGGAGAACCGCGCACAGACATGAGGAAGAACCGTACACAGACATGAGGGAGAACCGCACACAGACATGAGAGAGAACTGCGCACAGACATGAGGGAGAACCGCACACAGACATGAGGGAGAACCGAGCACAGACATGAGGGAGAATTGCGCACAGACATGAGAGAGAACCACGCACAGACATGAGGGAGAACCGCACAGACATGAGGGAAAACCGCGCACAGACATGAGGGAGAACTGCGCACAGACATGAGGGAGAACCACGCACAGACATGAGGGAGAACCACGCACAGACATGAGAGAGAACAGAGCACAGACATGAGGGAGAACCATGCACAGACATGAGGGAGAACCGCGCACAGACATGAGGGAGAACCACGCACTGACATGAGGGAGAACCGAGCACAGACATGAGGGAGAACCATGCACAGACATGAGGCAGAACCGAGCACAGACATGAGGGAGAACCGCGTACAGACATGAGGGAGAACCGCGCACAGACATGAGGGAGAACCGCACACAGACATGAGGGAGAACCGCGCACAGACATGAGGGAGAACTGCGCACAGACATGAGAGAGAACCGCGCACAGACATGAGGGAGAACCGCGCACAGACATGAGGGAGAACCGAGCACAGACATGAGGGAGAACAGCGCAGAGACATGAGGGAGAACCGCGCACAGACATGAGGGAGAGCCGCGCACAGACATGAGGGAGAACCGCGCACAGACGTGAGGGAGAACCGAGCACAGACATGAGGGAGAACTGCGCACAGACATGAGAGAGAACCGCGCACAGACATGAGGGAGAACCGAGCACAGACATGAGGGAGAACAGCGCAGAGACATGAGGGAGAACCACGCACAGACATGAGGGAGAACTGCGCACAGACATGAGGGAGAACAGCGCAGACATGAGGGAGAACAGCTCAGACATGAGAGAGAAGAGCGCAGAGACATGAGGGAGAACAGCGCACAGAGATGAGGGAGAACAGCGCAGAGACATGAGGGAGAACCACGCACAGACATGAGGGAGAACTGCGCACAGACATGAAGGAGAACCGCGCACAGACATGAGGGAGAACTGTGCACAGACATGAGGGAGGACCGCACACAGACATGAGAGAGAACCGCGCACAGACATGAGGGAGAACCGAGCACAGACATGAGGGAAAACCGTGCACAGACATGAGGGAGAACCGCACAGACATGAAGGAGCACCGCGCACAGACATGAGGGAGAACCACGCACAGACATGAGGGAGAACCGCGCACAGACATGAGGGAGAACCGCACACAGACATGAGAGAGAACTGCGCACAGACATGAGGGAGAACTGCACACAGACATGAAGGAGAACCGCGCACAGACATGAGGGAGAACTGCGCACAGACATGAGGGAGAACCGCGCACAGACATGAGGGAGAACCGCGCACAGACATGAGGGAGAACCGCACACAGACATGAGAGAGAACTGCGCACAGACATGAGGGAGAACCGCACACAGACATGAGGGAGAACCGAGCACAGACATGAGGGAGAACTGCGCACAGACATGAGAGAGAACCACGCACAGACATGAGGGAGAACCGCACAGACATGAGGGAAAACCGCGCACAGACATGAGGGAGAACTGCGCACAGACATGAGGGAGAACCACGCACAGACATGAGGGAGAACCACGCACAGACATGAGGGAGAAACGAGCACAGACTTGAGGGAGAACCATGCACAGACATGAGGCAGAACCGAGTACAGACATGAGGGAGAACCGCGAACAGACATGAGGGAGAACCGCGCACAGACATGAGGGAGAACCACGCACAGACATGAGGGAGAACCGAGCACAGACATGAGGGAGAACCATGCACAGACATGAGGCAGAACCGAGCACAGACATGAGGGAGAACCGCGCACAGACATGAGGGAGAACCGCGCACAGACATGAGAGAGAACCGCACACAGACATGAGGGAGAACCGCGCACAGACATGAGGGAGAACCGTGCACAGACATGAGGGAGAACCGAGCACAGACATGAGGGAGAGCCGTGCACAGACATGAGGGAGAACCGCGCACAGACGTGAGGGAGAACCGAGCACAGACATGAGGGAGAACTGCGCACAGACATGAGAGAGAACCGAGCACAGACATGAGGGAGAACAGCGCAGAGACATGAGGGAGAACGACGCACAGACATGAGGGAGAACTGCGCACAGACATGAGGGAGAACAGCGCAGACATGAGGGAGAAGAGCTCAGACATGAGAGAGAACAGCGCAGAGACATGAGGGAGAACAGCGCACAGAGATGAGGGAGAACAGCGCAGAGACATGAGGGAGAACTGCACACAGACATGAAGGAGAACCGCGCACAGACATGAGGGAGAACTGCGCACAGACATGAGGGAGAACCGTACACAGACATGAGGGAGAACCGCACACAGACATGAGGGAGAACCGAGCACAGACATGAGGGAGAACAGCGCAGAGACATGAGGGAGAACCACGCACAGACATGAGGGAGAACTGCGCACAGACATGAGGGAGAACAGCGCAGAGACATGAGGGAGAACCACGCACAGACATGAGGGAGAACAGCGCAGACACGAGGGAGAACAGCTCAGACATGAGAGAGAACCGCACACAGACATGAGAGAGAACCGTGCACAGACATAAGGGAGAACCGAGCACAGACATGAGGGAAAACCGTGCACAGACATGAGGGAGAACCGCACAGACATGAAGGAGCACCTCGCACAGACATGAGGGAGAACCACGCACAGACATGAGGGAGAACCGCGCACAGACATGAGGGAGAACCGCGCACAGACATGAGGGAGAACCACGCACAGACATGAGGGAGAACCGCGCACAGACATGAGGGAGAACCGAGCACAGACATGAGGGAGAACCGCACACAGACATGAGGGCGAACAGTGCAGAGACATGAGGGAGAACCGCGCACAGACATGAGGGAGAACAGCGCACAGACATGAGGGAGAACCGCGCACAGACATGAGGGAGAACCGCGCACAGACATGAGGGAGAACCGTACACAGACATGAGGGAGAACCGTGCACAGACATGAGGGAGAACAGCGCACAAACATGAGGGAGAACCGCGCACAGACATGAGGGAGAACCGCGCACAGACATGAGGGAGAACCACGCACAGACATGAAGGAGAACTGCACACAGACATTAGGGAGAACAGTGCAGACATGAGGGAGAACTGCGCACAGACATGAGGGAGAACCACGAACAGACATGAGAGAGAACCGCGCACAGACATGAGGGAGAACCGTGCACAACCATGAGGGAAAACCGCGCACAGACATGAGGGAGAACCGAGCACAGACATGAGGGAGAACCATGCACAGACATGAGGCAGAACCGAGCACAGACATGAGGGAGAACCGCGCACAGACATGAGGGAGAACCGCGCACAGACATGAGGGAGAACCGCACACAGACATGAGGGAGAACCACGAACAGACATGAGGGAGAACCGCGAACAGACATGAGGGAGAACCGCGCACAGACATGAGGGAGAACCACGCACAGACATGAGGGAGAACCGAGCACAGACATGAGGGAGAACCATGCACAGACATGAGGCAGAACCGAGCACAGACATGAGGGAGAACCGCGCACAGACATGAGGGAGAACCGCGCACAGACATGAGGGAGAACCGCACACAGACATGAGGGAGAACCGCGCACAGACATGAGGGAGAACCGTGCACAGACATGAGGGAGAACCGAGCACAGACATGAGGGAGAGCCGTGCACAGACATGAGGGAGAACCGCGCACAGACGTGAGGGAGAACCGAGCACAGACATGAGGGAGAACTGCGCACAGACATGAGAGAGAACCGAGCACAGACATGAGGGAGAACAGCGCAGAGACATGAGGGAGAACCACGCACAGACATGAGGGAGAACTGCGCACAGACATGAGGGAGAACAGCGCAGACATGAGGGAGAAGAGCTCAGACATGAGAGAGAACAGCGCAGAGACATGAGGGAGAACAGCGCACAGAGATGAGGGAGAACAGCGCAGAGACATGAGGGAGAACTGCACACAGACATGAAGGAGAACCGCGCACAGACATGAGGGAGAACTGCGCACAGACATGAGGGAGAACCGTACACAGACATGAGGGAGAACCGCACACAGACATGAGGGAGAACCGAGCACAGACATGAGGGAGAACAGCGCAGAGACATGAGGGAGAACCACGCACAGACATGAGGGAGAACTGCGCACAGACATGAGGGAGAACAGCGCAGAGACATGAGGGAGAACCACGCACAGACATGAGGGAGAACAGCGCAGACACGAGGGAGAACAGCTCAGACATGAGAGAGAACCGCACACAGACATGAGAGAGAACCGTGCACAGACATAAGGGAGAACCGAGCACAGACATGAGGGAAAACCGTGCACAGACATGAGGGAGAACCGCACAGACATGAAGGAGCACCTCGCACAGACATGAGGGAGAACCACGCACAGACATGAGGGAGAACTGCGCACAGACATGAGGGAGAACCGCGCACAGACATGAGGGAGAACCACGCACAGACATGAGGGAGAACCGCGCACAGACATGAGGGAGAACCGAGCACAGACATGAGGGAGAACCGCACACAGACATGAGGGCGAACAGTGCAGAGACATGAGGGAGAACCGCGCACAGACATGAGGGAGAACAGCGCACAGACATGAGGGAGAACCGCGCACAGACATGGGGGAGAACCGCGCACAGACATGAGGGAGAACCGTACACAGACATGAGGGAGAACCGTGCACAGACATGAGGGAGAACAGCGCACAAACATGAGGGAGAACCGCGCACAGACATGAGGGAGAACCGCGCACAGACATGAGGGAGAACCACGCACAGACATGAAGGAGAACTGCACACAGACATTAGGGAGAACAGTGCAGACATGAGGGAGAACCGCGCACAGACATGAGGGAGAACCACGAACAGACATGAGGGAGAACCGCGCACAGACATGAGGGAGAACCGTGCACAACCATGAGGGAAAACCGCGCACAGACATGAGGGAGAACCCGGCAGACATGAGGGGGAACCGCGCATAGACATGAGGGAGAACCGCGCACAGACATGAGGGAGAACCGCACAGAGACATGAGGGAGAACCGCGCACAGACATGAGGGAGAACCGTTGACAGACATGAGGGAGAACCGCGCACAGACATGAGGGAGAACCGCGCACAGACATGAGGGAGAGCCACGCACAAACATGAGGGAGAACCGCGCACAGACATGAGGGAGAACCGCGCACAGACATGAGGGAGAACCGAGCACAGACATGAGGGAGAACTGCGCACAGACATGAGAGAGAACCGCGCACAGACATGAGGGAGAACCGCGCACAGACATGAGGGAGAACCGAGCACAGACATGAGGGAGAACAGCGCAGAGACATGAGGGAGAACCACGCACATACATGAGGGAGAACTGCGCACAGACATGAGGGAGAACAGCGTAGACATGAAGGAGAATAGCTCAGACATGAGAGAGAACAGCGCAGAGACATGAGAGAGAACAGCGCACAGAGATGAGGGAGAGCCGCGCACAGACATGAGGGAGAGCCGCGCACAGACATGAGGGAGAACCGCGCACAGACATGAGGGAGAACCGCGCACAGACATGAGGGAGAACCGAGCACAGACATGAGAGAGAACCACGCACAGACATGAGGGAGAACCGCGCACAGACATGAGGGAGAACCGAGCACAGACATGAGGGAGAACCACGCACAGACATGAGGGAGAACTGCGCACAGACATGAGGGAGAACAGCGCAGACATGAGGGAGAACAGCTCAGACATGAGAGAGAACAGCGCAGAGACATGAGTGAGAACCACGCACAGACATGAGGGAGAACCACGCACAGACATGAGGGAGAACTGCGCACAGACATGAAGGAGAACCGCGCACAGACATGAGGGAGAACTGCGCACAGACATGAGGGAGAACCGCACACAGACATGAGAGAGAACCGCGCACAGACATGAGGGAGAACCGAGCACAGACATGAGGGAAAACCGTGCACAGACATGAGGGAGAACCACGCACAGACATGAGGGAGAACCGCGCACAGACATGAGGGAGAACCGCGCACAGACATGAGGGAGAACCGCACACAGACATGAGGGAGAACCGCGCACAGACATGAGGGAGAACCGTGCACAGACATGAGGGAGAACCGAGCACAGACATGAGGGAGAGCCGTGCACAGACATGAGGGAGAACCGCGCACAGACGTGAGGGAGAACCGAGCACAGACATGAGGGAGAACTGCGCACAGACATGAGAGAGAACCGAGCACAGACATGAGGGAGAACAGCGCAGAGACATGAGGGAGAACCACGCACAGACATGAGGGAGAACTGCGCACAGACATGAGGGAGAACAGCGCAGACATGAGGGAGAAGAGCTCAGACATGAGAGAGAACAGCGCAGAGACATGAGGGAGAACAGCGCACAGAGATGAGGGAGAACAGCGCAGAGACATGAGGGAGAACTGCACACAGACATGAAGGAGAACCGCGCACAGACATGAGGGAGAACTGCGCACAGACATGAGGGAGAACCGTACACAGACATGAGGGAGAACCGCACACAGACATGAGGGAGAACCGAGCACAGACATGAGGGAGAACAGCGCAGAGACATGAGGGAGAACCACGCACAGACATGAGGGAGAACTGCGCACAGACATGAGGGAGAACAGCGCAGAGACATGAGGGAGAACCACGCACAGACATGAGGGAGAACAGCGCAGACACGAGGGAGAACAGCTCAGACATGAGAGAGAACCGCACACAGACATGAGAGAGAACCGTGCACAGACATAAGGGAGAACCGAGCACAGACATGAGGGAAAACCGTGCACAGACATGAGGGAGAACCGCACAGACATGAAGGAGCACCTCGCACAGACATGAGGGAGAACCACGCACAGACATGAGGGAGAACCGCGCACAGACATGAGGGAGAACCGCGCACAGACATGAGGGAGAACCACGCACAGACATGAGGGAGAACCGCGCACAGACATGAGGGAGAACCGAGCACAGACATGAGGGAGAACCGCACACAGACATGAGGGCGAACAGTGCAGAGACATGAGGGAGAACCGCGCACAGACATGAGGGAGAACAGCGCACAGACATGAGGGAGAACCGCGCACAGACATGAGGGAGAACCGCGCACAGACATGAGGGAGAACCGTACACAGACATGAGGGAGAACCGTGCACAGACATGAGGGAGAACAGCGCACAAACATGAGGGAGAACCGCGCACAGACATGAGGGAGAACCGCGCACAGACATGAGGGAGAACCACGCACAGACATGAAGGAGAACTGCACACAGACATTAGGGAGAACAGTGCAGACATGAGGGAGAACCGCACACAGACATGAGGGAGAACCACGAACAGACATGAGGGAGAACCGCGCACAGACATGAGGGAGAACCGTGCACAACCATGAGGGAAAACCGCGCACAGACATGAGGGAGAACCCGGCAGACATGAGGGGGAACCGCGCATAGACATGAGGGAGAACCGCGCACAGACATGAGGGAGAACCGCACAGAGACATGAGGGAGAACCGCGCACAGACATGAGGGAGAACCGTTGACAGACATGAGGGAGAACCGCGCACAGACATGAGGGAGAACCGCGCACAGACATGAGGGAGAGCCACGCACAAACATGAGGGAGAACCGCGCACAGACATGAGGGAGAACCGCGCACAGACATGAGGGAGAACCGAGCACAGACATGAGGGAGAACTGCGCACAGACATGAGAGAGAACCGCGCACAGACATGAGGGAGAACCGCGCACAGACATGAGGGAGAACCGAGCACAGACATGAGGGAGAACCACGCACAGACATGAGGGAGAACTGCGCACAGACATGAGGGAGAACAGCGCAGACATGAGGGAGAACAGCTCAGACATGAGAGAGAACAGCGCAGAGACATGAGTGAGAACCACGCACAGACATGAGGGAGAACCACGCACAGACATGAGGGAGAACTGCGCACAGACATGAGGGAGAACAGCGCAGACATGAGGGAGAACAGCGCAGACATGAAGGAGAACAGCTCAGACATGAGAGAGAACAGCGCAGAGACATGAGAGAGAACAGCGCACAGAGATGAGGGAGAGCCGCGCACAGACATGAGGGAGAGCCGCGCACAGACATGAGGGAGAACCGCGCACAGACATGAGGGAGAACCGCGCACAGACATGAGGGAGAACCGAGCACAGACATGAGAGAGAACCACGCACAGACATGAGGGAGAACCGCGCACAGACATGAGGGAGAACCGAGCACAGACATGAGGGAGAACCACGCACAGACATGAGGGAGAACTGCGCACAGACATGAGGGAGAACAGCGCAGACATGAGGGAGAACAGCTCAGACATGAGAGAGAACAGCGCAGAGACATGAGTGAGAACCACGCACAGACATGAGGGAGAACCACGCACAGACATGAGGGAGAACTGCGCACAGACATGAAGGAGAACCGCGCACAGACATGAGGGAGAACTGCGCACAGACATGAGGGAGAACCGCACACAGACATGAGAGAGAACCGCGCACAGACATGAGGGAGAACCGAGCACAGACATGAGGGAAAACCGTGCACAGACATGAGGGAGAACCACGCACAGACATGAGGGAGAACCGCGCACAGACATGAGGGAGAACAACGCACAGACATGAGGGAGAACCACGCACAGACATGAGGGAGAACCGCACATAGACATGAGGGAGAACAGCGCAGAGACATGAGGGAGAACCGCGCACAGACATGAGGGAGAACAGCGCACAGACGGTAGGGAGAACCGCGCACAGACATGAGGGAGAACCGCGCACAGACATGAGGGAGAACCGTACACAGACATAAGGGAGAACCGTGCACAGACATGAGGGAGAACAGCGCATAAACATGAGGGAGAACCGCGCACAGACATGAGGTAGAACCGCGCACAGACATGAGGGAGAACCGCGTACAGACATGAGGGAGAACCGCACACAGACATGAGGGAGAACCGCGCACAGACATGAGGTAGAACCGTGCACAGACATGAGGGAGAACCGCGCACAGACATGAGGGAGAGCCGCGCACAGACATGAGGGAGAACCGCGCACAGACGTGTGGGAGAATCGAGCACAGACATGAGGGAGAACTGCGCACAGACATGAGAGAGAACCGCGCAGACATGAGGGAGAACCGCGCATAGACATGAGGGAGAACCGCGCACAGACATGAGGGAGAACCGCGCACAGACATGAGGGAGAACCGCGCACGGACATGAGGGAGAACCGCGCACAGACATGAGGGAGAACCGTGCACAGACATGAGGGAGAACCGCACACAGACATGAGGGAGAGCCGCGCACAGACATGAGGGAGAACCGCGCACAGACATGAGGGAGAACCGAGCACAGACATGAGGGAGAACCGCACACAGACATGAGAGAGAACCGCGCACAGACATGAGGGAGAACCGCGCACAGACATGAGGGAGAACCGTGCACAGACATGAGGGAGAACCGCACAGACATGAAGGAGCACCGCGCACAGACATGAGGGAGAACCACGCACAGACATGAGGGAGAACCGCGCACAGACATGAGGGAGAACCGCGCACAGACATGAGGGAGAACCACGCACAGACATGAGGGAGAACCGCGCACAGACATGAGGGAGAACCGAACACAGACATGAGGGAGATCCGCACACAGACATGAGGGAGAACAGCGCAGAGACATGAGGGAGAACCGCGCACAGACATGAGGGAGAACAGCGCACAGACATGAGGGAGAACCGCGCACAGACATGAGGGAGAACAGCGCAGACATGAGGGAGAACCGCGCACAGACATGAGGGAGAACCGCACATAGACATGAGGGAGAACAGCGCAGAGACATGAGGGAGAACCGCGCACAGACATGAGGGAGAACAGCGCACAGACGGTAGGGAGAACCGCGCACAGACATGAGGGAGAACCGCGCACAGACATGAGGGAGAACCGTACACAGACATAAGGGAGAACCGTGCACAGACATGAGGGAGAACAGCGCATAAACATGAGGGAGAACCGCGCACAGACATGAGGTAGAACCGCGCACAGACATGAGGGAGAACCGCGTACAGACATGAGGGAGAACCGCACACAGACATGAGGGAGAACCGCGCACAGACATGAGGTAGAACCGTGCACAGACATGAGGGAGAACCGCGCACAGACATGAGGGAGAGCCGCGCACAGACATGAGGGAGAACCGCGCACAGACGTGTGGGAGAATCGAGCACAGACATGAGGGAGAACTGCGCACAGACATGAGAGAGAACCGCGCAGACATGAGGGAGAACCGCGCATAGACATGAGGGAGAACCGCGCACAGACATGAGGGAGAACCGCGCACAGACATGAGGGAGAACCGCGCACGGACATGAGGGAGAACCGCGCACAGACATGAGGGAGAACCGTGCACAGACATGAGGGAGAACCGCACACAGACATGAGGGAGAGCCGCGCACAGACATGAGGGAGAACCGCGCACAGACATGAGGGAGAACCGAGCACAGACATGAGGGAGAACCGCACACAGACATGAGAGAGAACCGCGCACAGACATGAGGGAGAACCGCGCACAGACATGAGGGAGAACCGTGCACAGACATGAGGGAGAACCGCACAGACATGAAGGAGCACCGCGCACAGACATGAGGGAGAACCACGCACAGACATGAGGGAGAACCGCGCACAGACATGAGGGAGAACCGCGCACAGACATGAGGGAGAACCACGCACAGACATGAGGGAGAACCGCGCACAGACATGAGGGAGAACCGAACACAGACATGAGGGAGATCCGCACACAGACATGAGGGAGAACAGCGCAGAGACATGAGGGAGAACCGCGCACAGACATGAGGGAGAACAGCGCACAGACATGAGGGAGAACCGCGCACAGACATGAGGGAGAACAGCGCAGACATGAGGGAGAACCGCGCACAGACATGAGGGAGAACCGCGCACAGACATGAGGGAGAACCACGAACAGACATGAGGGAGAACCGCGCACAGACATGAGGGAGAACCGAGCACAGACATGAGGGAGAACCATGCACAGACATGAGGCAGAACCGCGCACAGACATGAGGGAGAACCGCGCACAGACATGAGGGAGAACCACGCACAGACATGAGGGAGAAGCGAGCACAGACATGAGGGAGAACCATGCACAGACATGAGGCAGAACCGAGCACAGACATGAGGTAGAACCGCGCACAGACATGAGGGAGAACCGCACACAAACATGAGGGAGAACCGCGCACAGACATGAGGGAGAACCGTGCACAGACATGAGGGAGAACCACGCACAGACCTGAGGGAGAGCCGCGCACAGACATGAGGGAGAACCGCGCACAGACGTGAGGGAGAACCGAGCACAGACATGAGGGAGAACTGCGCACAGACATGAGAGAGAACCGCGCACAGACATGAGGGAGAACCGCACACAGACATGAGGGAGAACCGCGCACAGACATGAGGGAGAACCGTGCACAGACATGAGGGAGAACCGTGCACAGACATGAGGGAGAGCCGCACACAGACATGAGGGAGAACAGCGCACAGACGTGAGGGAGAACCGAGCACAGACATGAGGGAGAACTGCGCACAGACATGAGAGAGAACCGCGCACAGACATGAGGGAGAACCGCGCACAGATATGAGGGAGAACCGAGCAGAGACATGAGGGAGAACAGCGCAGAGACATGAGGGAGAACCACGCACAGACATGAGGTAGAACTGCGCACAGACATGAGGGAGAACAGTGCAGACATGAGGGAGAACAGCTCAGACATGAGAGAGAACAGCGCAGAGACATGAGGGAGAACAGCGCACAGAGATGAGGGAGAACAGCGCAGAGACATGAGGGAGAACCACGCACAGACATGAGGGAGAACTGCACACAGACATGAAGGAGAACCGCGCACAGACATGAGGGAGAACCACGCACAGACATGAGGGAGAACCACACACAGACATGAGGGAGAACCACGCACAGACATGAGGGAGAACTGCACACAGACATGAGGGAGAACCGTGCACAGACATGAGGGAGAACCGCGCACAGACATGAGGGAGAGCCGCACACAGACATGAGGGAGAACCGCGCCCAGACGTGAGGGAGAACCGAGCACAGACATGAGGGAGAACTGCGCACAGACATGAGAGAGAACCGCGCACAGACATGAGGGAGAACCGCGCACAGACATGAGGGAGAACCGAGCACAGACATGAGGGAGAACAGCGCAGAGACATGAGGGAGAACCACGCACAGACATGAGGTAGAACGGCGCACAGACATGAGGGAGAACAGCGCAGACATGAGGGAGAACAGCTCAGACATGAGAGAGAACAGCGCAGAGACATGAGGGAGAACATCGCACAGAGATGAGGGAGAACAGCGCAGAGACATGAGGGAGAACCACGCACAGACATGAGGGAGAACTGCACACAGACATGAAGGAGAACCGCGCACAGACATGAGGGAGAACCACGCACAGACATGAGGGAGAACCGCACACAGACATGAGAGAGAACCGTGCACAGACATGAGGGAGAACCGCGCACAGGCATGAGGGAGAGCCGCGCACAGACATGAGGGAGAACCGCGCACAGACATGAGGGAGAACCGCGCACAGACATGAGGGAGAACCGAGCACAGACATGAGGGAGAACTGCGCACAGACATGAGAGAGAACCGCGCACAGACATGAGGGAGAACCGCGCACAGACATGAGGGAGAACCGAGCACAGACATGAGGGAGAACAGCGCAGAGACATGAGGGAGAACCACGCACAGACATGAGGGAGAACTGCGCACAGACATGAGGGAGAACAGCGCAGACATGAGGGAGAACAGCTCAGACATGAGAGAGAACAGCGCAGAGACATGAGAGAGAACAGCGCACAGAGATAAGGGAGAGCCGCGCACAGACATGAGGGAGAGCCGCGCACAGACTTGAGGGAGAACCGCGCACAGACATGAGGGAGAACCGCGCACAGACATGAGGGAGAACCGAGCACAGACATGAGGGAGAACTGCGCACAGACATAAGAGAGAACCACGCACAGACATGAGGGAGAACCGCGCACAGACATGAGGGAGAACCGAGCACAGACATGAGGGAGAACCACGCACAGACATGAGGGAGAACTGCGCACAGACATGAGGGAGAACAGCGCAGACATGAGGGAGAACAGCTCAGACATGAGAGAGAACTGCGCACAGACATGAGGGAGAACCACGCACAGACATGAGGGAGAACTGCGCACAGACATGAAGGAGAACCGCGCACAGACATGAGGGAGAACTGCGCACAGACATGAGGGAGAACCGCACACAGACATGAGAGAGAACCGCGCACAGACATGAGGGAGAACCGAGCACAGACATGAGGGAAAACCGTGCACAGACATGAGGGAGAACCACGCACAGACATGAGGGAGAACCGCGCACAGACATGAGGGAGAACCACGCACAGACATGAGGGAGAACCGCACACAGACATGAGGGAGAACAGCGCAGAGACATGAGGGAGAACCGCGCACAGACATGAGGGAGAACAGCGCACAGACGTTAGGGAGAACCGCGCACAGACATGAGGGAGAACCGCGCACAGACATGAGGGAGAACCGTGCACAGACATGAGGGAGAACCGTGCACAGACATGAGGGAGAACAGCGCATAAACATGAGGGAGAACCGCGCACAGACATGAGGGAGAACCGCGCACAGACATGAGGGAGAACCGCGCACAGACATGAGGGAGAACCGCACACAGACATGAGGGAGAACCGCGCACAGACATGAGGGAGAACCGTGCACAGACATGAGGGAGAACCGCGCACAGACATGAGGGAGAGCCGCGCACAGACATGAGGGAGAACCGCGCACAGACATGAGGGAGAAGCACGCACAGACATGAGGGAGAACCACGCACAGACATGAGGGAGAACCGCGCACAGACATGAGGGAGAACCGCGCACAGACATGAGGGAGAAGCACGCACAGACATGAGGGAGAACCGCGCACAGACATGAGGGAGAACCGAGCACAGACATGAGGGAGAACCGCACACAGACATGAGGGAGAACAGCGCAGAGACATGAGGGAGAACCGCGCACAGACATGAGGGAGAACAGCGCACAGACATGAGGGAGAAACGCGCACAGACATGAGGGAGAACCGCACACAGACATGAGGGAGAACAGCGCAGAGACATGAGGGAGAACCGCGCACAGACATGAGGGAGAACAGCGCACAGACATGAGGGAGAACAGCGCACAGACATGAGGGAGAACCGCGCACAGACATGAGGGAGAACCGTACACAGACATGAGGGAGAACCGTGCACAGACATGAGAGAGAACTGCGCACAGACATGAGGGAGAACCGCGCACAGACATGAGGGAGAACCCAGCACAGACATGAGGGAGAACCGCGCACAGACATGAGGGAGAACCAAGCACAGACATGAGGGAGAACCGCACACAGACATGAGAGAGAACCGCGCACAGACATGAGGGAGAACCGCGCACAGACATGAGGGAGAACCGTGCACAGACATGAGGGAGAACCGCACAGACATGAAGGAGCACCGCGCACAGACATGAGGGAGAACCACGCACAGACATGAGGGAGAACCGCGCACAGACATGAGGGAGAACCGCGCACAGACATGAGGGAGAACCACGCACAGACATGAGGGAGAACCGCGCACAGACATGAGGGAGAACCGAGCACAGACATGAGGGAGAACCGCACACAGACATGAGGGAGAACAGCGCAGAGACATGAGGGAGAACCGCGCACAGACATGAGGGAGAACAGCGCACAGACATGAGGGAGAACCGCGCACAGACATGAGGGAGAATTGCGCACAGACATGAGGGAGAACAGCGCAGACATGAGGGAGAACCGCACACAGACATGAGGGAGAACCGCGCACAGACATGAGGGTGAACCACGAACAGACATGAGGGAGAACCGCGCACAGACATGAGGGAGAACCGAGCACAGACATGAGGGAGAACCATGCACAGACATGAGGCAGAACCGAGCACAGACATGAGGGAGAACCGCGCACAGACATGAGGGAGAACCGCGCACAGACATGAGGGAGAACCACGCACAGACATGAGGGAGAACCGAGCACAGACATGAGGGAGAACCATGCACAGACATGAGTCAGAACCGAGCACAGACATGAGGGAGAACCGCGCACAGACATGAGGGAGAACCGCACACAGACATGAGGGAGAACCGCGCACAGACATGAGGGAGAACCGTGCACAGACATGAGGGAGAACCGCGCACAGACCTGAGGGAGAGCCGCGCACAGATATGAGGGAGAACCGCGCACAGACGTGAGGGAGAACCGAGCACAGACATGAGGGAGAACTGCGCACAGACGTGAGAGAGAACCGCACACAGACATGAGGGAGAACCGCGCACAGACATGAGGGAGAACCGCGCACAGACATGAGTCAGAACCGAGCACAGACATGAGGGAGAACCGCGCACAGACATGAGGGAGAACCGCACACAGACATGAGGGAGAACCGCGCACAGACATGAGGGAGAACCGTGCACAGACATGAGGGAGAACCGCGCACAGACCTGAGGGAGAGCCGCGCACAGACATGAGGGAGAACCGCGCACAGACGTGAGGGAGAACCGAGCACAGACATGAGGGAGAACTGCGCACAGACGTGAGAGAGAACCGCGCACAGACATGAGGGAGAACCGCACACAGACATGAGGGAGAACCGCGCACAGACATGAGAGAGAACCGTGCACAGACATGAGGGAGAACCGCGCACAGACATGAGGGAGAGCCGCACACAGACATGAGGGAGAACCGCGCACAGACGTGAGGGAGAACCGAGCACAGACATGAGGGAGAACTGCGCACAGACATGAGAGAGAACCGCGCACAGACATGAGGGAGAACCGCGCACAGACATGAGGGAGAACCGAGCACAGACATGAGGGAGAACAGCGCAGAGACGTGAGGGAGAACCACGCACAGACATGAGGGAGAACTGCGCACAGACATGAGGGAGAACAGCGCAGACATGAGGGAGAACAACTCAGACATGAGAGAGAACAGCGCAGAGACATGAGGGAGAACAGCGCACAGAGATGAGGGAGAACAGTGCAGAGACATGAGGGAGAACCACGCACAGACATGAGGGAGAACTGCACACAGACATGAAGGAGAACCACGCACAGACATGAGGGAGAACCGCGCACAGACATGAGGGAGAACCGCACACAGACATGAGAGAGAACCGTGCACAGACATGAGGGAGAACCGAGCACAGACATGAGGGAAAACCGTGCACAGACATGAGGGAGAACCGCACAGACATGAAGGAGCACCGCGCACAGACATGAGGGTGAACCACGCACAGACATGAGGGAGAACCGCGCACAGACATGAGGGAGAACCGCGCACAGACATGAGGGAGAAGCACGCACAGACATGAGGGAGAACCGCGCACAGACATGAGGGAGAACCGAGCACAGACATGAGGGAGAACCGCACACAGACATGAGGGAGAACAGCGCAGAGACATGAGGGAGAACCGCGCACAGACATGAGGGAGAACAGCGCACAGACATGAGGGAGAACCGCGCACAGACATGAGGGAGAACCGCACACAGACATGAGGGAGAACAGCGCAGAGACATGAGGGAGAACCGCGCACGGACATGAGGGAGAACAGCGCACAGACATGAGGGAGAACAGCGCACAGACATGAGGGAGAACCGCGCACAGACATGAGGGAGAAAAAACACAGACATGAGGGAGAACCGTGCACAGACATGAGAGAGAACAGCGCACAGACATGAGGGAGAACCGCGCACAGACATGAGGGAGAACCCAGCACAGACATGAGGGAGAACCGCGCACAGACATGAGGGAGAACCGAGCACAGACATGAGGGAGAACCGCACACAGACATGAGAGAGAACCGCGCACAGACATGAGGGAGAACCGCGCACAGACATGAGGGAGAACCGTGCACAGACATGAGGGAGAACCGCACAGACATGAAGGAGCACCGCGCACAGACATGAGGGAGAACCACGCACAGACATGAGGGAGAACCGCGCACAGACATGAGGGAGAACCGCGCACAGACATGAGGGAGAACCACGCACAGACATGAGTGAGAACCGCGCACAGACATGAGGGAGAACGGAGCACAGACATGAGGGAGAACCGCACACAGACATGAGGGAGAACAGCGCAGAGACATGAGGGAGAACCGCGCACAGACATGAGGGAGAACAGCGCACAGACATGAGGGAGAACCGCGCACAGACATGAGGGAGAATTGCGCACAGACATGAGGGAGAACAGCGCAGACATGAGGGAGAACCGCACACAGACATGAGGGAGAACCGCGCACAGACATGAGGGAGAACCACGAACAGACATGAGGGAGAACCGCGCACAGACATGAGGGAGAACCGAGCACAGACATGAGGGAGAACCATGCACAGACATGAGGCAGAACCGAGCACAGACATGAGGGAGAACCGCGCACAGACATGAGGGAGAACCGCGCACAGACATGAGGGAGAACCACGCACAGACATGAGGGAGAACCGAGCACAGACATGAGGGAGAACCATGCACAGACATGAGTCAGAACCGAGCACAGACATGAGGGAGAACCGCGCACAGACATGAGGGAGAACCGCACACAGACATGAGGGAGAACCGCGCACAGACATGAGGGAGAACCGTGCACAGACATGAGGGAGAACCGCGCACAGACCTGAGGGAGAGCCGCGCACAGATATGAGGGAGAACCGCGCACAGACGTGAGGGAGAACCGAGCACAGACATGAGGGAGAACTGCGCACAGACGTGAGAGAGAACCGCACACAGACATGAGGGAGAACCGCGCACAGACATGAGGGAGAACCGCGCACAGACATGAGTCAGAACCGAGCACAGACATGAGGGAGAACCGCGCACAGACATGAGGGAGAACCGCACACAGACATGAGGGAGAACCGCGCACAGACATGAGGGAGAACCGTGCACAGACATGAGGGAGAACCGCGCACAGACCTGAGGGAGAGCCGCGCACAGACATGAGGGAGAACCGCGCACAGACGTGAGGGAGAACCGAGCACAGACATGAGGGAGAACTGCGCACAGACGTGAGAGAGAACCGCGCACAGACATGAGGGAGAACCGCACACAGACATGAGGGAGAACCGCGCACAGACATGAGAGAGAACCGTGCACAGACATGAGGGAGAACCGCGCACAGACATGAGGGAGAGCCGCACACAGACATGAGGGAGAACCGCGCACAGACGTGAGGGAGAACCGAGCACAGACATGAGGGAGAACTGCGCACAGACATGAGAGAGAACCGCGCACAGACATGAGGGAGAACCGCGCACAGACATGAGGGAGAACCGAGCACAGACATGAGGGAGAACAGCGCAGAGACGTGAGGGAGAACCACGCACAGACATGAGGGAGAACTGCGCACAGACATGAGGGAGAACAGCGCAGACATGAGGGAGAACAACTCAGACATGAGAGAGAACAGCGCAGAGACATGAGGGAGAACAGCGCACAGAGATGAGGGAGAACAGTGCAGAGACATGAGGGAGAACCACGCACAGACATGAGGGAGAACTGCACACAGACATGAAGGAGAACCACGCACAGACATGAGGGAGAACCGCGCACAGACATGAGGGAGAACCGCACACAGACATGAGAGAGAACCGTGCACAGACATGAGGGAGAACCGAGCACAGACATGAGGGAAAACCGTGCACAGACATGAGGGAGAACCGCACAGACATGAAGGAGCACCGCGCACAGACATGAGGGAGAACCACGCACAGACATGAGGGAGAACCGCGCACAGACATGAGGGAGAACCGCGCACAGACATGAGGGAGAAGCACGCACAGACATGAGGGAGAACCGCGCACAGACATGAGGGAGAACCGAGCACAGACATGAGGGAGAACCGCACACAGACATGAGGGAGAACAGCGCAGAGACATGAGGGAGAACCGCGCACAGACATGAGGGAGAACAGCGCACAGACATGAGGGAGAACCGCGCACAGACATGAGGGAGAACCGCACACAGACATGAGGGAGAACAGCGCAGAGACATGAGGGAGAACCGCGCACGGACATGAGGGAGAACAGCGCACAGACATGAGGGAGAACAGCGCACAGACATGAGGGAGAACCGCGCACAGACATGAGGGAGAACCGTACACAGACATGAGGGAGAACCGTGCACAGACATGAGAGAGAACAGCGCACAGACATGAGGGAGAACCGCGCACAGACATGAGGGAGAACCCAGCACAGACATGAGGGAGAACCGCGCACAGACATGAGGGAGAACCGAGCACAGACATGAGGGAGAACCGCACACAGACATGAGAGAGAACCGCGCACAGACATGAGGGAGAACCGCGCACAGACATGAGGGAGAACCGTGCACAGACATGAGGGAGAACCGCACAGACATGAAGGAGCACCGCGCACAGACATGAGGGAGAACCACGCACAGACATGAGGGAGAACCGCGCACAGACATGAGGGAGAACCGCGCACAGACATGAGGGAGAACCACGCACAGACATGAGTGAGAACCGCGCACAGACATGAGGGAGAACCGAGCACAGACATGAGGGAGAACCGCACACAGACATGAGGGAGAACAGCGCAGAGACATGAGGGAAAACCGCGCACAGACATGAGGGAGAACAGCGCACAGACATGAGGGAGAACCGCGCACAGACATGAGGGAGAATTGCGCACAGACATGAGGGAGAACAGCGCAGACATGAGGGAGAACCGCACACAGACATGAGGGAGAACCGCGCACAGACATGAGGGAGAACCAAGAACAGACATGAGGGAGAACCGCGCACAGACATGAGGGAGAACCGAGCACAGACATGAGGGAGAACCGCGCACAGGCATGAGGGAGAACCGCGCACAGACATGATGGAGAACCACGCACAGACATGAGGGAGAACCGAGCACAGACATGAGGGAGAAGCATGCACAGACATGAGTCAGAACCGAGCACAGACATGAGGGAGAACCGCGCACAGACATGAGGGAGAACCGCACACAGACATGAGGGAGAACCGCGCACAGACATGAGGGAGAACCGTGCACAGACATGAGGGAGAACCGCACACAGACCTGAGGGAGAGCCGCGCACAGATATGAGGGAGAACCGCGCACAGACGTGAGGGAGAACCGAGCACAGACATGAGGGAGAACTGCGCACAGACGTGAGAGAGAACCGCGCACAGACATGAGGGAGAACCGCACACAGACATGAGGGAGAACCGCGCACAGACATGAGGGAGAACCGTGCACAGACATGAGGGAGAACCGCGCACAGACATGAGGGAGAGCCGCACACAGACATGAGGGAGAACCGCGCACAGACGTGAGGGAGAACCGAGCACAGACATGAGGGAGAACTGCGCACAGACATGAGAGAGAACCGCGCACAGACATGAGGGAGAACCGCGCACAGACATGAGGGAGAACCGAGCACAGACATGAGGGAGAACAGCGCAGAGACATGAGGGAGAACCACGCACAGACATGAGGGAGAACTGCGCACAGACATGAGGGAGAACAGCGCAGACATGAGGGAGAACAGCTCAGACATGAGAGAGAACAGCGCAGAGACATGAGGGAGAACAGCGCACAGAGATGAGGGAGAACAGTGCAGAGACATGAGGGAGAACCACGCACAGACATGAGGGAGAACTGCACACAGACATGAAGGAGAACCACGCACAGACATGAGGGAGAACCGCGCACAGACATGAGGGAGAACCGCACACAGACATGAGAGAGAACCGTGCACAGACATGAGGGAGAACCGAGCACAGACATGAGGGAAAACCGTGCACAGACATGAGGGAGAACCGCACAGACATGAAGGAGCACCGCGCACAGACATGAGGGAGAACCACGCACAGACATGAGGGAGAACCGCGCACAGACATGAGGGAGAACCGCGCACAGACATGAGGGAGAACCACGCACAGACATGAGGGAGAACCGCGCACAGACATGAGGGAGAACCGAGCACAGACATGAGGGAGAACCGCACACAGACATGAGGGAGAACAGCGCAGAGACATGAGGGAGAACCGCGCACAGACATGAGGGAGAACAGCGCACAGACATGAGGGAGAACAGCGCACAGACATGAGGGAGAACCGCGCACAGACATGAGGGAGAACCGTACACAGACATGAGGGAGAACCGTGCACAGACATGAGAGAGAACTGCGCACAGACATGAGGGAGAACCGCGCACAGACATGAGGGAGAACCCAGCACAGACATGAGGGAGAACCGAGCACAGACATGAGGGAGAACCATGCACAGACATGAGGCAGAACCGAGCACAGACATGAGGGAGAACCGCGCACAGACATGAGGGAGAACCGTGCACAGACATGAGGGAGAAC
The DNA here is from genome assembly GCF_046119375.1 of Phyllobates terribilis. NCBI lineage: Eukaryota > Metazoa > Chordata > Amphibia > Anura > Dendrobatidae > Phyllobates > Phyllobates terribilis. The sequence continues at coordinate 5,388,137 of NW_027362766.1, read as the reverse complement.
CACGCACAGACATGAGGGAGAACCGAGCACAGACATGAGGGAGAACCATGCACAGACATGAGGCAGAACCGAGCACAGACATGAGGGAGAACCGCGCACAGACATGAGGGAGAACCGCGCACAGACATGAGGTAGAACCGCACACAGACATGAGAGAGAACCGCGCACAGACATGAGGGAGAACCGTGCACAGACATGAGGGAGAACCGCGCACAGACATAAGGGATAGCCGCGCACAGACATGAGGGAGAACCGCGCACAGACGTGAGGGAGAACCGAGCACAGACATGAGGGAGAACTGCGCACAGACATGAGAGAGAACTGCGCACAGACATGAGGGAGAACGGCGCACAGACATGAGGGAGAACCGAGCACAGACATGAGGGAGAACAGCGCAGAGACATGAGGGAGAACCGCGCACAGACATGAGGGATAGCCGCGCACAGACATGAGGGAGAACTGCGCACAGACATGAGGGAGAACAGCGCAGACATGAGGGAGAACAGCTCAGACATGAGAGAGAACAGCACAGAGACATGAGGGAGAACAGAGCACAGAGATGAGGGAGAACAGCGCAGAGACATGAGGGAGAACCACGCACAGACATGAGGGAGAACTGCACACAGACATGAAGGAGAACCGCGCACAGACATGAGGGAGAACTGCGCACAGACATGAGGGAGAACAGCGCAGACATGAGGGAGAACCGCACACAGACATGAGAGAGAACCGTGCACAGACATGAGGGAGAACCGAGCACAGACATGAGGGAAAACCGTGCACAGACATGAGGGAGAACCGCACAGACATGAAGGAGCACCGCGCACAGACATGAGGGAGAACCACGCACAGACATGAGGGAGAACCGCGCACAGACATGAGGGAGAACCGAGCACAGACATGAGGGAGAACCACACACAGACATGAGGGAGAACCGCGCACAGACATGAGGGAGAACAGCGCACAGACATGAGGAAGAACCGCGCACAGACATGAGGGAGAACCGCGCACAGACATGAGGGAGAACCGTACACAGACATGAGGGAGAACCGCACACAGACATGAGGGAGAACCGCGCACAGACATGAGGGAGAACCACGCACAGACATGAGGGAGAACTGCACACAGACATTAGGGAGAACAGCGCAGACATGAGGGAGAACCGCGCACAGACATGAGGGAGAACCGCGCACAGACATGAGGGAGAACCACGAACAGACATAAGGGAGAACCGCGCACAGACTTGAGGGAGAACCGTGCACAACCATGAGGGAAAACCGCGCACAGACATGAGGCAGAACCGCCCAGACATGAGGGAGAACCGCGCATAGACATGAGGGAGAACCGCGCACAGACATGAGGGAGAACCGCGCACAGACATGAGGGAGAACCGCACAGAGACATGAGGGAGAACCGCGCACAGACATGAGGGAGAACCGTGCACAGACATGAGGGAGAACCGCGCACAGACATGAGGGAGAGCCGCGCACAGACATGAGGGAGAACCGCGCACAGACATGAGGGAGAACCGCGCACAGACATGAGGGAGAACCGAGCACAGACATGAGGGAGAACTGCGCACAGACATGAGAGAGAACCGCGCACAGACATGAGGGAGAACCGCGCACAGACATGAGGGAGAACCGAGCACAGACATGAGGGAGAACAGCGCAGAGACATGAGGGAGAACTACGCACAGACATGAGGGAGAACTGCGCACAGACATGAGGGAGAACAGTGCAGACATGAGGGAGAACAGCTCAGACATGAGAGAGAACAGCGCAGAGACATGAGGGAGAACAGCGCACAGAGATGAGGGAGAGCCGCGCACAGACATGAGGGAGAGCCGCGCACAGACATGAGGGAGAACCGCGCACAGACATGAGGGAGAACCGCGCACAGACATGAGGGAGAACCGAGCACAGACATGAGGGAGAACTGCGCACAGACATGAGAGAGAACCGCGCACAGACATGAGGGAGAACCGAGCACAGACATAAGGGAGAACCACGCACAGACATGAGGGAGAACTGCGCACAGACATGAGGGAGAACAGCGCAGACATGAGAGAGAACAGCGCAGAGACATGAGGGAGAACCACGCACAGACATGAGGGAGAACCACGCACAGACATGAGGGAGAACTGCGCACAGACATGAAGGAGAACCGCGCACAGACATGAGGGAGAACTGCGCACAGACATGAGGGAGAATCGCACACAGACATGAGAGAGAACCGCGCACAGACATGAGGGAGAACCGAGCACAGACATAAGGGAGAACCACGCACAGACATGAGGGAGAACTGCGCACAGACATGAGGGAGAACAGCTCAGACATGAGAGAGAACAGCGCAGAGACATGAGGGAGAACCACGCACAGACATGAGGGAGAACCACGCACAGACATGAGGGAGAACTGCGCACAGACATGAAGGAGAACCGCGCACAGACATGAGGGAGAACTGCGCACAGACATGAGGGAGAATCGCACACAGACATGAGAGAGAACCGCGCACAGACATGAGGGAGAACCGAGCACAGACATGAGGGAAAACCGTGCACAGACATGAGGGAGAACCGCACAGACATGAAGGAGCACCGCGCACAGACATGAGGGAGAACCACGCACAGACATGAGGGAGAACCGCGCACAGACATGAGAGAGAACCGTGCACAGACATGAGGGAGAACCGAGCACAGACATGAGGGAAAACCGTGCACAGACATGAGGGAGAACCGCACAGACATGAAGGAGCACCGCGCACAGACATGAGGGAGAACCGCGCACAGACATGAGGGAGAACCACGCACAGACATGAGGGAGAACCGCGCACAGACATGAGGGAGAACCGAGCACAGACATGAGGGAGAACCGCACACAGACATGAGGGAGAACAGCGCAGAGACATGAGGGAGAACCGCGCACAGACATGAGGGAGAACAGCGCACAGACATGAGGGAGAACAGCGCACAGACATGAGGGAGAACCGCGCACAGACATGAGGGAGAACCGTACACAGACATGAGGGAGAACCGTGCACAGACATGAGAGAGAACTGCGCACAGACATGAGGGAGAACCGCGCACAGACATGAGGGAGACCCAGCACAGACATGAGGGAGAACCGAGCACAGACATGAGGGAGAACCATGCACAGACATGAGGCAGAACCGAGCACAGACATGAGGGAGAACCGCGCACAGACATGAGGGAGAACCGTGCACAGACATGAGGGAGAACCACGCACAGACATGAGGGAGAACCGAGCACAGACATGAGGGAGAACCATGCACAGACATGAGGCAGAACCGAGCACAGACATGAGGGAGAACCGCGCACAGACATGAGGGAGAACCGCGCACAGACATGAGGTAGAAACGCACACAGACATGAGAGAGAACCGCGCACAGACATGAGGGAGAACCGTGCACAGACATGAGGGAGAACCGCGCACAGACATGAGGGATAGCCGCGCACAGACATGAGGGAGAACCGCGCACAGACGTGAGGGAGAACCGAGCACAGACATGAGGGAGAACTGCGCACAGACATGAGAGAGAACTGCGCACAGACATGAGGGAGAACGGCGCACAGACATGAGGGAGAACCGAGCACAGACATGAGGGAGAACAGCGCAGAGACATGAGGGAGAACCACGCACAGACATGAGGGAGAACTGCGCACAGACATGAGGGAGAACAGCGCAGACATGAGGGAGAACAGCTCAGACATGAGAGAGAACAGCACAGAGACATGAGGGAGAACAGCGCACAGAGATGAGGGAGAACAGCGCAGAGACATGAGGGAGAACCACGCACAGACATGAGGGAGAACTGCACACAGACATGAAGGAGAACCGCGCACAGACATGAGGGAGAACTGCGCACAGACATGAGGGAGAACCGCACACAGACATGAGAGAGAACCGTGCACAGACATGAGGGAGAACCGAGCACAGACATGAGGGAAAACCGTGCACAGACATGAGGGAGAACCGCACAGACATGAAGGAGCACCGCGCACAGACATGAGGGAGAACCATGCACAGACATGAGGGAGAACCGCGCACAGACATGAGGGAGAACCGAGCACAGACATGAGGGAGAACCACACACAGACATGAGGGAGAACCGCGCACAGACATGAGGGAGAACAGCGCACAGACATGAGGGAGAACCGCGCACAGACATGAGGGAGAACCGCGCACAGACATGAGGGAGAACCGTACACAGACATGAGGGAGAACCGCACACAGACATGAGGGAGAACCGCGCACAGACATGAGGGAGAACCACGCACAGACATGAGGGAGAACTGCACACAGACATTAGGGAGAACAGCGCAGACATGAGGGAGAACCGCGCACAGACATGAGGGAGAACCGCGCACAGACATGAGGGAGAACCACGAACAGACATAAGGGAGAACCGCGCACAGACTTGAGGGAGAACCGTGCACAACCATGAGGGAAAACCGCGCACAGACATGAGGGAGAACCGCCCAGACATGAGGGAGAACCGCGCATAGACATGAGGGAGAACCGCGCACAGACATGAGGGAGAACCGCGCACAGACATGAGGGAGAACCGCACAGAGACATGAGGGAGAACCGCGCACAGACATGAGGGAGAGCCGCGCACAGACATGAGGGAGAACCGCGCACAGACATGAGGGAGAACCGCGCACAGACATGAGGGAGAACCGAGCACAGACATGAGGGAGAACTGCGCACAGACATGAGAGAGAACCACGCACAGACATGAGGGAGAACCGCGCACAGACATGAGGGAGAACCGAGCACAGACATGAGGGAGAACAGCGCAGAGACATGAGGCAGAACTACGCACAGACATGAGGGAGAACTGCGCACAGACATGAGGGAGAACAGTGCAGACATGAGGGAGAACAGCTCAGACATGAGAGAGAACAGCGCAGAGACATGAGGGAGAACAGCGCACAGAGATGAGGGAGAGCCGCGCACAGACATGAGGGAGAGCCGCGCACAGACATGAGGGAGAACCGCGCACAGACATGAGGGAGAACCGCGCACAGACATGAGGGAGAACCGAGCACAGACATGAGGGAGAACTGCGCACAGACATGAGAGAGAACCGCGCACAGACATGAGGGAGAACCGAGCACAGACATAAGGGAGAACCACGCACAGACATGAGGGAGAACTGCGCACAGACATGAGGGAGAACAGCGCAGACATGAGGGAGAACAGCTCAGACATGAGAGAGAACAGCGCAGAGACATGAGGGAGAACCACGCACAGACATGAGGGAGAACCACGCACAGACATGAGGGAGAACTGCGCACAGACATGAAGGAGAACCGCGCACAGACATGAGGGAGAACTGCGCACAGACATGAGGGAGAATCGCACACAGACATGAGAGAGAACCGCGCACAGACATGAGGGAGAACCGAGCACAGACATGAGGGAAAACCGTGCACAGACATGAGGGAGAACCGCACAGACATGAAGGAGCACCGCGCACAGACATGAGGGAGAACCACGCACAGACATGAGGGAGAACCGCGCACAGACATGAGGGAGAACAACGCACAGACATGAGGGAGAACCACGCACAGACATGAGGGAGAACCGCACACAGACATGAGGGAGAACAGCGCAGAGACATGAGGGAGAACCGCGCACAGACATGAGGGAGAACAGCGCACAGACATGAGGGAGAACCGCGCACAGACATGAGGGAGAACCGTACACAGACATGAGGGAGAACCGTGCACAGACATGAGGGAGAACAGCGCATAAACATGAGGGAGAACCGCGCACAGACATGAGGGAGAACCGCGCACAGACATGAGGGAGAACCGCGCACAGACATGAGGGAGAACTGCACACAGACATGAGGGAGAACAGCGCAGACATGAGGGAGAACCGCGCACAGACATGAGGGAGAACCACGCACAGACATGAGGGAGAACCGTGCACAGGCATGAGGGAAAACCGCGCACAGACATGAGGGAGAACCACCAACAGACATGAGGGAGAACCGCGCACAGACATGAGGGAGAACCGTGCACAGGCATGAGGGAAAACCGCGCACAGACATGAGGGAGAACCGCGCAGACATGAGGGAGAACCGCGCATAGACATGAGGGAGAACCGTGCACAGCCATGAGGGAAAGCCGCGCACAGACATGAGGGAGAACCGCGCAGACATGAGGGAGAACCGCGCATAGATATGAGGGAGAACTGCGCACAGACATGAGGGAGAACCGCGCACAGACATGAGGGAGAACCGCGCACGGACATGAGGGAGAACCGCGCACAGACATGAGGGAGAACCGTGCACAGACATGAGGGAGAACCGCACACAGACATGAGGGAGAGCCGCGCACAGACATGAGGGAGAACAACGCACAGACATGAGGGAGAACCGAGCACAGACATGAGGGAGTACTGCGCACAGACATGAGAGAGAACCGCGCACAGACATGAGGGAGAACCGCGCACAGACATGAGGGAGAACCGTGCAGAGACATGAGGGAGAACCGCACAGACATGAAGGAGCACCGCGCACAGACATGAGGGAGAACCACGCACAGACATGAGGGAGAACCGCGCACAGACATGAGGGAGAACCGCGCACAGACATGAGGGAGAACCACGCACAGACATGAGGGAGAACCGCACACAGACATGAGGGAGAACCGCGCACAGACATGAGGGAGAACTGCACACAGACATGAGGGAGAACAGCGCAGACATGAGGGAGAACCGCGCACAGACATGAGGGAGAACCACGCACAGACATGAGGGAGAACCACGAACAGACATGAGGGAGAACCGCGCACAGACATGAGGGAGAACCGTGCACAGGCATGAGGGAAAACCGCGCACAGACATGAGGGAGAACCGCGCAGACATGAGGGAGAACCGCGCATAGACATGAGGGAGAACCGTGCACAGCCATGAGGGAAAGCCGCGCACAGACATGAGGGAGAACCGCGCAGACATGAGGGAGAACCGCGCATAGACATGAGGGAGAACCGCGCACAGACATGAGGGAGAACCGCGCACAGACATGAGGGAGAACCGCGCACGGACATGAGGGAGAACCACGCACAGACATGAGGGAGAACCGTGCACAGACATGAGGGAGAACCGCACACAGACATGAGGGAGAGCCGCGCACAGACATGAGGGAGAACCGCGCACAGACATGAAGGAGAACCGAGCACAGACATGAGGGAGTACTGCGCACAGACATGAGAGAGAACCGCGCACAGACATGAGGGAGAACCGCGCACAGACATGAGGGAGAACCGTGCACAGACATGAGGGAGAACCGCACAGACATGAAGGAGCACCGCGCACAGACATGAGGGAGAACCACGCACAGACATGAGGGAGAACCGCGCACAGACATGAGGGAGAACCGCGCACAGACATGAGGGAGAACCACGCACAGACATGAGGGAGAACCGCGCACAGACATGAGGGAGAACCGAGCACAGACATGAGGGAGAACCGCACACAGACATGAGGGAGAACAGCGCAGAGACATGAGGGAGAACTGCGCACAGACATGAGGGAGAACAGCGCACAGACATGAGGGAGAACCGCGCACAGACATGAGGGAGAACCGCGCTCAGACATGAGGGAGAACCGTACACAGACATGAGGGAGAACCGTGCACAGACATGAGGGAGAACAGCGCACAAACATGAGGGAGAACCGCGCACAGACATGAGGGAGAACCGCGCACAGACATGAGGGAGAACCGCGCACAGACATGAGGGAGAACCGAGCACAGACATGAGGGAGATCCGTACACAGACATGAGGGAGAACCGTGCACAGACATGAGGGAGAACCGCACAGACATGAAGGAGCACCGCGCACAGACATGAGGGAGAACCACGCACAGACATGAGGGAGAACCGCGCACAGACATGAGGGAGAACCGCGCACAGACATGAGGGAGAACCACGCACAGACATGAGGGAGAACCGCGCACAGACATGAGGGAGAACCGAGCACAGACATGAGGGAGAACCGCACACAGACATGAGGGAGAACCGCGCACAGACATGAGGGAGAACAGCGCACAGACATGAGGGAGAACCGCGCACAGACATGAGGGAGAACCGCGCACAGACATGAGGGAGAACCGTACACAGACATGAGGGAGAACCGTGCACAGACATGAGGGAGAACAGCGCACAAACATGAGGGAGAACCGCGCACAGACATGAGGGAGAACCGCGCACAGACATGAGGGAGAACCACGCATAGACATGAGGGAGAACTGCACACAGACATTAGGGAGAACAGCGCAGACATGAGGGAGAACCGCGCACAGACATGAGGGAGAACCGCGCACAGACATGAGGGAGAACCACGAACAGACATGAGGGAGAACCGCGCACAGACTTGAGGGAGAACCGTGCACAACCATGAGGGAAAACCGCGCACAGACATGAGGGAGAACCGCCCAGACATGAGGGAGAACCGCGCATAGACATGAGGGAGAACCGCGCACAGACATGAGGGAGAACCGCGCACAGACATGAGGGAGAACCGCACAGAGACATGAGGGAGAACCGCGCACAGACATGAGGGAGAACCGTGCACAGACATGAGGGAGAACCGCGCACAGACATGAGGGAGAGCCGCGCACAGACATGAGGGAGAACCGCGCACAGACATGAGGGAGAACCGCGCACAGACATGAGGGAGAACCGAGCACAGACATGAGGGAGAACTGCGCACAGACATGAGAGAGAACCGCGCACAGACATGAGGGAGAACCGCGCACAGACATGAGGGAGAACCGAGCACAGACATGAGGGAGAACAGCGCAGAGACATGAGGGAGAACCACGCACAGACATGAGGGAGAACCGCGCACAGACATGAAGGAGAACCGAGCACAGACATGAGGGAGTACTGCGCACAGACATGAGAGAGAACCGCGCACAGACATGAGGGAGAACCGCGCACAGACATGAGGGAGAACCGTGCACAGACATGAGGGAGAACCGCACAGACATGAAGGAGCACCGCGCACAGACATGAGGGAGAACCACGCACAGACATGAGGGAGAACCGCGCACAGACATGAGGGAGAACCGCGCACAGACATGAGGGAGAACCACGCACAGACATGAGGGAGAACCGCGCACAGACATGAGGGAGAACCGAGCACAGACATGAGGGAGAACCGCACACAGACATGAGGGAGAACAGCGCAGAGACATGAGGGAGAACTGCGCACAGACATGAGGGAGAACAGCGCACAGACATGAGGGAGAACCGCGCACAGACATGAGGGAGAACCGCGCACAGACATGAGGGAGAACCGTACACAGACATGAGGGAGAACCGTGTACAGACATGAGGGAGAACAGCGCACAAACATGAGGGAGAACCGCGCACAGACATGAGGGAGAACCGCGCACAGACATGAGGGAGAACCGCGCACAGACATGAGGGAGAACCGAGCACAGACATGAGGGAGATCCGTACACAGACATGAGGGAGAACCGTGCACAGACATGAGGGAGAACCGCACAGACATGAAGGAGCACCGCGCACAGACATGAGGGAGAACCACGCACAGACATGAGGGAGAACCGCGCACAGACATGAGGGAGAACCGCGCACAGACATGAGGGAGAACCACGCACAGACATGAGGGAGAACCGCGCACAGACATGAGGGAGAACCGAGCACAGACATGAGGGAGAACCGCACACAGACATGAGGGAGAACCGCGCACAGACATGAGGGAGAACAGCGCACAGACATGAGGGAGAACCGCGCACAGACATGAGGGAGAACCGCGCACAGACATGAGGGAGAACCGTACGCAGACATGAGGGAGAACCGTGCACAGACATGAGGGAGAACAGCGCACAAACATGAGGGAGAACCGCGCACAGACATGAGGGAGAACCGCGCACAGACATGAGGGAGAACCACGCATAGACATGAGGGAGAACTGCACACAGACATTAGGGAGAACAGCGCAGACATGAGGGAGAACCGCGCACAGACATGAGGGAGAACCGCGCACAGACATGAGGGAGAACCACGAACAGACATGAGGGAGAACCGCGCACAGACTTGAGGGAGAACCGTGCACAACCATGAGGGAAAACCGCGCACAGACATGAGGGAGAACCGCCCAGACATGAGGGAGAACCGCGCATAGACATGAGGGAGAACCGCGCACAGACATGAGGGAGAACCGCGCACAGACATGAGGGAGAACCGCACAGAGACATGAGGGAGAACCGCGCACAGACATGAGGGAGAACCGTGCACAGACATGAGGGAGAACCGCGCACAGACATGAGGGAGAGCCGCGCACAGACATGAGGGAGAACCGCGCACAGACATGAGGGAGAACCGCGCACAGACATGAGGGAGAACCGAGCACAGACATGAGGGAGAACTGCGCACAGACATGAGAGAGAACCGCGCACAGACATGAGGGAGAACCGCGCACAGACATGAGGGAGAACCGAGCACAGACATGAGGGAGAACAGCGCAGAGACATGAGGGAGAACCACGCACAGACATGAGGGAGAACTGCGCACAGACATGAGGGAGAACAGTGCAGACATGAGGGAGAACAGCTCAGACATGAGAGAGAACAGCGCAGAGACATGAGGGAGAACAGCGCACAGAGATGAGGGAGAGCCGCGCACAGACATGAGGGAGAGCCGCGCACAGACATGAGGGAGAACCGCGCACAGACATGAGGGAGAACCGCGCACAGACATGAGGGAGAACCGAGCACAGACATGAGGGAGAACTGCGCACAGACATGAGAGAGAACCGCGCACAGACATGAGGGAGAACCGAGCACAGACATAAGGGAGAACCACGCACAGACATGAGGGAGAACTGCGCACAGACATGAGGGAGAACAGCGCAGACATGAGGGAGAACAGCTCAGACATGAGAGAGAACAGCGCAGAGACATGAGGGAGAACCACGCACAGACATGAGGGAGAACCACGCACAGACATGAGGGAGAACTGCGCACAGACATGAAGGAGAACCGCGCACAGACATGAGGGAGAACTGCGCACAGACATGAGGGAGAACCGCACACAGACATGAGAGAGAACCGCGCACAGACATGAGGGAGAACCGAGCACAGACATGAGGGAAAACCGTGCACAGACATGAGGGAGAACCGCACAGACATGAAGGAGCACCGCGCACAGACATGAGGGAGAACCACGCACAGACATGAGGGAGAACCGCGCACAGACATGAGGGAGAACAACGCACAGACATGAGGGAGAACCGCACACAGACATGAGGGAGAACAGCGCAGAGACATGAGGGAGAACCGCGCACAGACATGAGGGAGAACAGCGCACAGACATGAGGGAGAACCGCGCACAGACATGAGGGAGAACCGTACACAGACATGAGGGAGAACCGTGCACAGACATGAGGGAGAACAGCGCATAAACATGAGGGAGAACCGCGCACAGACATGAGGGAGAACCGCGCACAGACATGAGGGAGAACCGCGCACAGACATGAGGGAGAACTGCACACAGACATGAGGGAGAACAGCGCAGACATGAGGGAGAACCGCGCACAGACATGAGGGAGAACCACGCACAGACATGAGGGAGAACCACGAACAGACATGAGGGAGAACCGCGCACAGACATGAGGGAGAACCGTGCACAGGCATGAGGGAAAACCGCGCACAGACATGAGGGAGAACCGCGCAGACATGAGGGAGAACCGCGCATAGACATGAGGGAGAACCGTGCACAGCCATGAGGGAAAGCCGCGCACAGACATGAGGGAGAACCGCGCAGACATGAGGGAGAACCGCGCATAGATATGAGGGAGAACTGCGCACAGACATGAGGGAGAACCGCGCACAGACATGAGGGAGAACCGCGCACGGACATGAGGGAGAACCGCGCACAGACATGAGGGAGAACCGTGCACAGACATGAGGGAGAACCGCACACAGACAAGAGGGAGAGCCGCGCACAGACATGAGGGAGAACAACGCACAGACATGAGGGAGAACCGAGCACAGACATGAGGGAGTACTGCGCACAGACATGAGAGAGAACCGCGCACAGACATGAGGGAGAACCGCGCACAGACATGAGGGAGAACCGTGCACAGACATGAGGGAGAACCGCACAGACATGAAGGAGCACCGCGCACAGACATGAGGGAGAACCACGCACAGACATGAGGGATAACCGCGCACAGACATGAGGGAGAACCGCGCACAGACATGAGGGAGAACCGCGCACAGACATGAGGGAGAACCGCACACAGACATGAGGGAGAACCGCGCACAGACATGAGGGAGAACTGCACACAGACATGAGGGAGAACAGCGCAGACATGAGGGAGAACCGCGCACAGACATGAGGGAGAACCACGCACAGACATGAGGGAGAACCACGAACAGACATGAGGGAGAGCCGCGCACAGACATGAGGGAGAACCGTGCACAGGCATGAGGGAAAACCACGCACAGACATGAGGGAGAACCGCGCAGACATGAGGGTGAACCGCGCATAGACATGAGGGAGAACCGTGCACAGCCATGAGGGAAAACCGCGCACAGACATGAGGGAGAACCGCGCAGACATGAGGGAGAACCGCGCATAGACATGAGGGAGAACCGCGCACAGACATGAGGGAGAACCGCGCACAAACATGAGGGAGAACCGCGCACGGACATGAGGGAGAACCACGCACAGACATGAGGGAGAACCGTGCACAGACATGAGGGAGAACCGCACACAGACATGAGGGAGAGCCGCGCACAGACATGAGGGAGAACCGCGCACAGACATGAGGGAGAACCGAGCACAGACATGAGGGAGTACTGCGCACAGACATGAGAGAGAACCGCGCACAGACATGAGGGAGAACCGCGCACAGACATGAGGGAGAACCGTGCACAGACATGAGGGAGAACCGCACAGACATGAAGGAGCACCGCGCAGAGACATGAGGGAGAACCACGCACAGACATGAGGGAGAACCGCGCACAGACATGAGGGAGAACCGAGCACAGACATGAGGGAGAACCGCACACAGACATGAGGGAGAACAGCGCAGAGACATGAGGGAGAACCGCGCACAGACATGAGGGAGAACAGCGCACAGACATGAGGGAGAACCGCGCACAGACATGAGGGAGAACCGCGCACAGACATGAGGGAGAACCGTACACAGACATGAGGGAAAACCGCGCACAGACATGAGGGAGAACCGCGCAGACATGAGGGTGAACCGCGCATAGACATGAGGGAGAACCGTGCACAGCCATGAGGGAAAACCGCGCACAGACATGAGGGAGAACCGCGCAGACATGAGGGAGAACCGCGCATAGACATGAGGGAGAACCGCGCACAGACATGAGGGAGAACCGCGCACAAACATGAGGGAGAACCGCGCACGGACATGAGGGAGAACCACGCACAGACATGAGGGAGAACCGTGCACAGACATGAGGGAGAACCGCACACAGACATGAGGGAGAGCCGCGCACAGACATGAGGGAGAACCGCGCACAGACATGAGGGAGAACCGAGCACAGACATGAGGGAGTACTGCGCACAGACATGAGAGAGAACCGCGCACAGACATGAGGGAGAACCGCGCACAGACATGAGGGAGAACCGTGCACAGACATGAGGGAGAACCGCACAGACATGAAGGAGCACCGCGCAGAGACATGAGGGAGAACCACGCACAGACATGAGGGAGAACCGCGCACAGACATGAGGGAGAACCGAGCACAGACATGAGGGAGAACCGCACACAGACATGAGGGAGAACAGCGCAGAGACATGAGGGAGAACCGCGCACAGACATGAGGGAGAACAGCGCACAGACATGAGGGAGAACCGCGCACAGACATGAGGGAGAACCGCGCACAGACATGAGGGAGAACCGTACACAGACATGAGGGAGAACCGTGCACAGACATGAGGGAGAACAGCGCACAAACATGAGGGAGAACCGCGCACAGACATGAGGGAGAACCGCGCTCAGACATGAGGGAGAACCGCGCACAGACATGAGGGAGAACTGCACACAGACATTAGGGAGAACAGCGCAGACATGAGGGAGAACCGCGCACAGACATGAGGGAGAACCGCGCACAGACATGAGGGAGAACCACGAACAGACATGAGGGAGAACGCGCACAGACATGAGGGAGAACCGAGCACAGCCATGAGGGAAAACCGCGCAGACATGAGGGAGAACCGCGCATAGACATGAGGGAGAACCGCACACAGACATGAGGGAGAACCGCGCACAGACATGAGGGAGAGCCGTGCACAGACATGAGGGAGAACCGCGCACAGACATGAGGGAGAGCCGCGCACAGACATGAGGGAGAACCGCGCACAGACATGAGGGAGAACCGCGCACAGACATGAGGGAAAACCGAGCACAGACATGAGGGAGAACTGCGCACAGACATGAGGGAGAACCGCGCAGACATGAGGGAGAACCGTGCATAGACATGAGGGAGAACCGTGCACAGCCATGAGGGAAAACCGCGCACAGACATGAGGGAGAACCGCGCAGACATGATTGAGAAGCGCGCATAGACATGAGGGAGAACCGCGCACAGACATGAGGGAGAACCGCGCACAGACATGAGGGAGAACCGCGCACAGACATGAGGGAGAACCGTGCACAGACATGAGGGAGAACCGTGCACAGACATGAGGGAGAACCGCACACAGACATGAGGGAGAGCCGCGCACAGACATGAGGGAGAACCGCGCACAGACATGAGGGAGAACCGAGCACAGATATGAGGGAGAACTGCGCACAGACATGAGAGAGAACCGCGCACAGACATGAGGGAGAACCGCGCACAGACATGAGGGAGAACCAAGCACAGACATGAGGGAGAACAGCGCAGAGACATGAGGGAGAACCGCGCACAGACATGAGGGAGAACCGCGCACAGACATGAGGGAGAACAGCGCAGACATAAGGGAGAACAGCTCAGACATGAGAGAGAACAGCGCAGAGACATGAGGGAGAACCACGCACAGACATGAGGGAGAACTGCGCACAGACATGAGGGAGAACAGCGCAGACATGAGGGAGAACAGCTTAGACATGAGAGAGAACAGCGCAGAGACATGAGGGAGAACAGCGCACAGAGATGAGGTAGAACAGCGCAGAGACATGAGGGAGAACCACGCACAGACATGAGGGAGAACCGCACACAGACATGAGGGAGAACCACGCACAGACATGAGGGAGAACCGCGCACAGACATGAGGGAGAACCGCGCACAGACATGAGGGAGAACCGCGCACAGACATGAGGGAGAACCGCGCACAGACATGAGGGAGAACCGCACACAGACATGAGGGAGAACCACGCACAGACATGAGGGAGAACCGCGCACAAACATGAGGGAGAACCGCGCACAGACATGAGGGAGAACCGCACACAGACATGAGGGAGAACCGCGCACAGACATGAGGGAGAACCGCGCACAGACATGAGGGAGAACCGCGCACAGACATGAGGGAGAACTGCACACAGACATGAGGGAGAACAGCGCAGACATGTGGAGAACCGCGCACAGACATGAGGGAGAACCGCGCACAGACATGAGGGAGAACCATGAACAGACATGAGGGAGAACCGCGCACAGACATGAGGGAGAACCACGAACAGACATGAGGGAGAACTACGCACAGACATGAGGGAGAAAAGTGCACAGCCATGAGGGAAAACCGCGCACAGACATGAGGGAGAACCGCGCAGACATGAGGGAGAACCGCGCATAGACATGAGGGAGAACCGCGCACAGACATGAGGGAGAACTGCACACAGACATGAGGGAGAACCGAGCACAGACATGAGGGAGAACCACGCACAGACATGAGGGAGAACCGCACACAGACATGAGGGAGAACCGCACACAGACATGAGAGAGAACCGCGCAGAGACATGAGGGAGAACCGAGCACAGACATGAGGGAAAACCGCGCACAGACAAAAGGG
Organism: Phyllobates terribilis; assembly: GCF_046119375.1. Taxonomy (NCBI): domain Eukaryota; kingdom Metazoa; phylum Chordata; class Amphibia; order Anura; family Dendrobatidae; genus Phyllobates; species Phyllobates terribilis. The sequence continues at coordinate 5,372,102 of NW_027362766.1, read as the reverse complement.
AGAACCGCGCACAGACATGAGGGAGAACCGCGCACAGACATGAGGGAGAACTGCGCACAGACATGAGGGAGAACTGCGCACAGACATGAGAGAGAAACGAGCACAGACATGAGGGAAAACCGCGGACAGACATGAGGGAGAACCGAGCACAGACATGAGGGAAAATCGCGCACAGACATGAGGGAGAACCGCACACAGACATGAGGGAGAACCGCGCACAGACATGAGGGAGAACCGCGCACAGACATAAGGGAGAACTGCGCACAGACATGAGAAAGAACCGCGCACACACATGAGGGAGAACCGCGCACAGACATGAGGAAGAACCGCGCACAGACATGAGGGAGAACCGCGCGCAGACATGAGGGAGAACCGCGCACAGACATGAGGGAGAACCGCACACAGACATGAGGGAGAAACGCGCACAGACATGAGGGAGAACCGCACACAGACATGAGGGAGAACCGCGCAGAGACATGAAGGAGAACCACGCACAGACATAAGGGAGAACCGCGCACAGACATGAGGGAGAACCGCGCACAGACATGAGGGAGAACCACGCACAGACATGAGGGAGAACCGCGCACAGACATGAGGGAGAACAGCGCAGACATGAGGGAGAACCGCGCACAGACATGAGGCAGAACCGCTCACAGACATGAGGGAGAACCGTGCACAGACATGAGGGAGAACCGCGCACAGACATGAGGGAGAACCGCACACAGACATGAGGGAGAACCGTGCACAGAAATGAGGGAGAACCGCACACAGACATGAGGGAGAACAGCGCAGAGACATGAGGGAGAACCGCGCACAGACATGAGGGAGAACAACGCACAGACATGAGGGAGAACCGCGCACAGACATGAGGGAGAACCGCACACAGACATGAGGGAGAACCGTGCACAGACATGAGGGAGAACCGCGCACAGACATGAGGGAGAACAGCGCACAAACATGAGAGAGAACCGCGCACAGACATGAGGGAGAACCGCGCACAGACATGAGGGAGAACCGCGCACAGACATGAGGGAGAACTGCACACAGACATGAGGGAGAACCACGCACAGACATGAGGGAGAACCGCGCACAGACATGAGGGAGAACCGCGCACAGATGTGAGGGAGAACCGCGCACAGACGTGAGGGAGAACCGCGCACAGACATGAGGGAGAACAGCGCAGACATGAGGGAGAACCGCGCACAGACATGAGGGAGAACCACGCACAGACATGAGGGAGAACCACGAACAGACATGAGGGAGAACCGCGCACAGACATGAGGGAGAACGCGCACAGACATGAGGGAGAACCGCACACAGACATGAGGAAGAACAGCGCACAAACATGAGGGAGAACCGCGCACAGACATGAGAGAGAACCGCGCACAGACATGAGGGAGAACCGCGCACAGACATGAGGGAGAACCGCGCACAGACATGAGGGAGAACCGCGCACAGACATGAGGGAGGACCGCGCACAGACATGAGGGAGAACCGCGCACAGACATGAGGGAGAACCACGCACAGACATGAGGGAGAACCGCACACAGACATGAGGGAGAACCGCGCACAGATGAGGGAGAACCGGGCACAGAGATGAGGGAGAACCACGCACACAGACATGAGGGAGAACCGCGCACAGACATGAGGGAGAACCGCACACAAACATGAGGGAGAACCGCGCACAGACATGAGGGAGAACCGCGCACAGATATGAGGGAGAAACGCGCACAGACATGAGGGAGAACCGCGCACAGATATGAGGGAGAACCACACACAGACATGAGGGAGAACCGCGCACAGACATGAGGGAGAACCGCACACAGACATGAGGGAGAACCGCGCAGAGACATGAAGGAGAACCGCGCACAGACAAGAGGGAGAACCGCGCACAGACATGAGGGAGAACCACGCACAGACATGAGGGAGAACCACGCACAGACATGAGAGAGAACCGCACACAGACATGAGAGAGAACCGCGCACAGACATGAGGGAGAACCGCGCACAGACATGAGGGAGAACCGAGCACAGACATGAGGGAGAACCGCGCACAGACATGAGAGAGAACCGCACACAGACATGAGGGAGAACCGCACACAGACATGAGGGAGAACCGCACACAGACATGAGAGAGAACCGCGCACAAACATGAGGGAGAACCGAGCACAGACATGAGGGAGAACCGCGCACAGACATGAGGGAGAACAGCGCACAGACATGAGGGAGAACCGCGCAGAGACATGAAGGAGAACAGCGCACAGACATGAGGGAGAACCGCACACAGACATGAAGGAGAACCGCACACAGACATGAGGGAGAACCGCGCACAGACATGAGGGAGAACCGCACACAGACATGAGAGAGAACCACGCACAGACAGGAGGGAGAACCGCGCACAGACATGAGGGGGAACCGAGCACAGACATGAGGGAGAACCGCGCACAGACATGAGGCAGAACCGAGCACAGACATGAGGGAGAACCGCGCACAGACATGAGGGAGAACCGCGCACAGACATGAGGGAGAACCGCGCACAGACATGAGGGAGAACCGCACACAGACATGAGAGAGAACCGCGCACAGACATGAGGGAGAACCTCGCACAGACATGAGGGAGAACCGTGCACAGACATGAGGGAAAACCGCACACAGACATGAGGGAGAACCGCGCACAGACATGAGGGAGAGCCGCGCACAGACATGAGGGAGAACCGCGCACAGACATGAATGAGAACCGCGCACAGATATGAGGGAGAACCGCGCACAGACAAGAGGGACAAGCGCGCACAGACATGAGGGAGAACCGCACAGACATGAGGGAGAACCGCGCACAGACATGAGGGAGAACCGCACAGACATGAGGTGAAGGAGAACCGCGCACAGATATGAGGGAGAAAAGCGCACAGACAAGAGGGACAACCGCGCACAGACATGAGGGAGAACAGCGCAGACATGAGGGAGAACCGCGCACAGACATGAGGCAGAACCGCTCACAGACATGAGGGAGAACCGTGCACAGACATGAGGGAGAACCGCGCACAGACATGAGGGAGAACCGCACACAGACATGAGAGAGAACCGCGCACAGACATGAGGGAGAACCGTGCACAGAAATGAGGGAGAACCGCACACAGACATGAGGGAGAACAGCGCAGAGACATGAGGGAGAACCGCGCACAGACATGAGGGAGAACAACGCACAGACATGAGGGAGAACCGCGCACAGACATGAGGGAGAACCGCACACAGACATGAGGGAGAACCGTGCACAGACATGAGGGAGAACCGCGCACAGACATGAGGGAGAACAGCGCACAAACATGAGAGAGAACCGCGCACAGACATGAGGGAGAACCGCGCACAGACATGAGGGAGAACCGCGCACAGACATGAGGGAGAACTGCACACAGACATGAGGGAGAACCACGCACAGACATGAGGGAGAACCGCGCACAGACAAGAGGGAGAACCGCGCACAGATGTGAGGGAGAACCGCGCACAGACGTGAGGGAGAACCGCGCACAGACATGAGGGAGAACAGCGCAGACATGAGGGAGAACCGCGCACAGACATGAGGGAGAACCACGCACAGACATGAGGGAGAACCACGAACAGACATGAGGGAGAACCGCGCACAGACATGAGGGAGAACGCGCACAGACATGAGGGAGAACCGCACACAGACATGAGGAAGAACAGCGCACAAACATGAGGGAGAACCGCGCACAGACATGAGAGAGAACCGCGCACAGACATGAGGGAGAACTACACACAGACATGAGGGAGAACAGCGCAGACATGAGGGAGAACGGTGCACAGACATGAGGGAGAACCGCGCACAGACATGAGGGAGAACCGCGCACAGACATGAGGGAGGACCGCGCACAGACATGAGGGAGAACCGCGCACAGACATGAGGGAGAACCACGCACAGACATGAGGGAGAACCGCACACAGACATGAGGGAGAACCGCGCACAGATGAGGGAGAACCGGGCACAGAGATGAGGGAGAACCACGCACACAGACATGAGGGAGAACCGCGCACAGACATGAGGGAGAACCGCACACAAACATGAGGGAGAACCGCGCACAGACATGAGGGAGAACCGCGCACAGATATGAGGGAGAAACGCGCACAGACATGAGGGAGAACCGCGCACAGATATGAGGGAGAACCACACACAGACATGAGGGAGAACCGCGCACAGACATGAGGGAGAACCGCACACAGACATGAGGGAGAACCGCGCAGAGACATGAAGGAGAACCGCGCACAGACAAGAGGGAGAACCGCGCACAGACATGAGGGAGAACCACGCACAGACATGAGGGAGAACCACGCACAGACATGAGAGAGAACCGCACACAGACATGAGAGAGAACCGCGCACAGACATGAGGGAGAACCGCGCACAGACATGAGGGAGAACCGAGCACAGACATGAGGGAGAACCGCGCACAGACATGAGAGAGAACCGCACACAGACATGAGGGAGAACCGCACACAGACATGAGGGAGAACCGCACACAGACATGAGAGAGAACCGCGCACAAACATGAGGGAGAACCGAGCACAGACATGAGGGAGAACCGCGCACAGACATGAGGGAGAACAGCGCACAGACATGAGGGAGAACCGCGCAGAGACATGAAGGAGAACAGCGCACAGACATGAGGGAGAACCGCACACAGACATGAAGGAGAACCGCACACAGACATGAGGGAGAACCGCGCACAGACATGAGGGAGAACCGCACACAGACATGAGAGAGAACCACGCACAGACAGGAGGGAGAACCGCGCACAGACATGAGGGGGAACCGAGCACAGACATGAGGGAGAACCGCGCACAGACATGAGGCAGAACCGAGCACAGACATGAGGGAGAACCGCGCACAGACATGAGGGAGAACCGCGCACAGACATGAGGGAGAACCGCGCACAGACATGAGGGAGAACCGCACACAGACATGAGAGAGAACCGCGCACAGACATGAGGGAGAACCTCGCACAGACATGAGGGAGAACCGTGCACAGACATGAGGGAAAACCGCACACAGACATGAGGGAGAACCGCGCACAGACATGAGGGAGAGCCGCGCACAGACATGAGGGAGAACCGCGCACAGACATGAATGAGAACCGCGCACAGATATGAGGGAGAACCGCGCACAGACAAGAGGGACAAGCGCGCACAGACATGAGGGAGAACAGCACAGACATGAGGGAGAACCGCGCACAGACATGAGGGAGAACCGCACAGACATGAGGTGAAGGAGAACCGCGCACAGATATGAGGGAGAAAAGCGCACAGACAAGAGGGACAACCGCGCACAGACATGAGGGAGAACCGCACACAGACATGAGGGAGAACCGAGCACAGACATGAGGGAGAACCGCGCACAGACATGAGGTTGAACCGCGCACAGACATGAGGGAGAACCGCACAGACATGAGGTGAAGGAGAACCGCGCACAGATATGAGGGAGAACCGCGCACAGACAAGAGGGACAACCGCGCACAGACATGAGGGAGAACCGCACACAGACATGAGGGGGAACCGAGCACAGACATGAGGGAGAACCGCGCACAGACATGAGGCAGAACCGAGCACAGACATGAGGGAGAACCGCGCACAGACATGAGGGAGAACCGCGCACAGACATGAGGGAGAACCGCGCACAGACATGAGGGAGAACCGCACACAGACATGAGAGAGAACCGCGCACAGACATGAGGGAGAACCTCGCACAGACATGAGGGAGAACCGTGCACAGACATGAGGGAAAACCGCACACAGACATGAGGGAGAACCGCGCACAGACATGAGGGAGAGCCGCGCACAGACATGAGGGAGAACCGCGCACAGACATGAATGAGAACCGCGCACAGATATGAGGGAGAACCGCGCACAGACAAGAGGGACAAGCGCGCACAGACATGAGGGAGAACCGCACAGACATGAGGGAGAACCGCGCACAGACATGAGGGAGAACCGCACAGACATGAGGTGAAGGAGAACCGCGCACAGATATGAGGGAGAAAAGCGCACAGACAAGAGGGACAACCGCGCACAGACATGAGGGAGAACCGCACACAGACATGAGGGAGAACCGAGCACAGACATGAGGGAGAACCGCGCACAGACATGAGGTTGAACCGCGCACAGACATGAGGGAGAACCGCACAGACATGAGGTGAAGGAGAACCGCGCACAGATATGAGGGAGAACCGCGCACAAACAAGAGGGACAACCGCGCACAGACATGAGGGAGAACCGCACACAGACATGAGGGAGAACCGCACACAGACATGAGGGAGAACCGCACAGACATGAGGTGAAAGACAACCGCGCACAGATATGAGGGAGAAATGCGCACAGACAAGAGGGACAACTGCGCACAGACATGAGGGAGAACCGCACACAGACATGAGGGAGAACCTCGCACAGACATGAGGGAGAACCGCACACAGACAAGAGGGACAACCGCGCACAGACATGAGGGAGAACCGCGCACAGACATGAGGGAGAACCGCGCACAGACATGAGGGACAACCGCACACAGACATGAGGGAGAACCGCGCACAGACATGAGGGAGAACCGCACACAGACATGAGGGAGAACCGCGCAGAGACATGAAGGAGAACCGCGCACAGACATGAGGGAGAACCGCGCACAGACATGAGGGAGAACCGCACACAGACATGAGGGAGAACCGCACACAGACATGAGAGAGAACTGTGAACAGACATGAGAGATAACCGCACACAGACATGAGGGAGAACTGAGCACAGACATGAGGGAGAACCGCACACAGATATGAGGGAGAACCGAGCACAGACATGAGAGAGAACCACGCAGACATGAGGGAGAACCACGCACAGAAATGAGGGAGAACCGAGCACAGACATGAGGGAGAACCATGCACAGACATGAGGGAGAACCGCACACAGCCATGAGGGCGAACCGCGCACAGACATGAGGGAGAACCGTGCACAGACATGAGGGAGAACCGCGCACAGACATGAGGGAGAGCCGCGCACAGACATGAGGGAGAACCGCGCACAGACATGAGGGAGAACCGAGCACAGACATGAGGGAGAACTGCGCACAGACATGAGAGAGAACCGCGCACAGACATGAGGGAGAACCGCGCACAGACATGAGGGAGAACCGAGCACAGACATGAGGGAGAACAGCGCAGAGACATGAGGGAGAACCACGCACAGACATGAGGGAGAACTGCGCACAGACATGAGGGAGAACAGCGCAGACATGAGGGAGAACAGCTCAGACATGAGAGAGAACAGCGCAGAGACATGAGGGAGAACAGCGCACAGAGATGAGGGAGAACAGCGCAGAGACATGAGGGAGAACCACGCACAGACATGAGGGAGAACTGCGCACAGACATGAAGGAGAACAGCGCACAGACATGAGGGAGAACTGCGCACAGACATGAGGGAGAACCGCACACAGACATGAGAGAGAACCGCGCACAGACATGAGGGAGAACCGAGCACAGACATGAGGGAAAACCGTGCACAGACATGAGGGAGAACCGCACAGACATGAAGGAGCACCGCGCACAGACATGAGGGAGAACCACGCACAGACATGAGGGAGAACCACGCACAGACATGAGGGAGAACCGCGCACAGACATGAGGGAGAACCACGCACAGACATGAGGGAGAACCGCGCACAGACATGAGGGAGAACTGCGCACAGACATGAGGGAGAACCGCACAGAAATGAGGTGAAGGACAACCGCGCACAGATATGAGGTAGAACTGCGCACAGACAAGAGGGACAACTGCGCACAGACATGAGGGAGAACCGCACACAGACATGAGGGAGAACCGCGCACAGACATGAGGGAGAACCGCACACAGACATGAGGGACAACCGCGCACAGAAATGAGGGAGAACCGCGCACAGACATGAGGGAGAACCGCGCACAGACATGAGGGACAACCGCACACAGACATGAGGGAGAACCGCGCACAGACATGAGGGAGAACCGCACACAGACATGAGGTAGAACCGCGCAGAGACATGAAGGAGAACCGCGCACAGACATGAGGGAGAACCGCGCACTGACATGAGGGAGAACCGCACACAGACATGAGGGAGAACCGCACACAGACATGAGAGAGAACTGCGAACAGACATGAGGGAGAACCGAGCACAGACATGAGGGAGAACCGCACACAGATATGAGGGAGAACCGAGCACAGACATGAGAGAGAACCACGCAGACATGAGGGAGAACCACGCACAGAAATGAGGGAGAACCGAGCACAGACATGAGGGAGAACCATGCACAGACATGAGGGAGAACCGCACACAGACATGAGGGAGAACCGCGCACAGACATGAGGGAGAACCGTGCACAGACATGAGGGAGAACCGCGCACAGACATAAGGGAGAGCCGCGCACAGACATGAGGGAGAACCGCGCACAGACATGAGGGAGAACCGAGCACAGACATGAGGGAGAACTGCGCACAGACATGAGAGAGAACCGCGCACAGACATGAGGGAGAACCGCGCACAGAGATGAGGGAGAACCGAGCACAGACATGAGGGAGAACAGCGCAGAGACATGAGGGAGAACCACGCACAGACATGAGGGAGAACTGCGCACAGACATGAGGGAGAACAGCACAGACATGAGGGAGAACAGCTCAGACATGAGAGAGAACAGCGCAGAGACATGAGGGAGAACAGCGCACAGAGATGAGGGAGAACAGCGCAGAGACATGAGGGAGAACCACGCACAGACATGAGGGAGAACTGCGCACAGACATGAAGGAGAACCGCGCACAGACATGAGGGAGAACTGCGCACAGACATGAGGGAGAACCGCACACAGACATGAGAGAGAACCGCGCACAGACATGAGGGAGAACCGAGCACAGACATGAGGGAAAACCGTGCACAGACATGAGGGAGAACCGCACAGACATGAAGGAGCACCGCGCACAGACATGAGGTAGAACCACGCACAGACATGAGGGAGAACCGCGCACAGACATGAGGGAGAACCGCGCACAGACATGAGGGAGAACCACGCACAGACATGAGGGAGAACCGCGCACAGACATGAGGGAGAACTGCGCACAGACATGAGGGAGAACCGCACACAGACATGAGGGAGAACAGCGCAGAGACATGAGGGAGAACCGCGCACAGACATGAGGGAGAACAGCTCACAGACATGAGGGAGAACCGCGCACAGACATGAGGGAGAACCGCGCACAGACATGAGGGAGAACTGTACACAGACATGAGGGAGAATCGCACACAGACATGAGAGAGAACCGCGCACAGACATGAGGGAGAACCGCGCACAGACATGAGGGAGAACTGTACACAGACATGAGGGAGAACCGCGCACAGACATGAGGGAGAACTGCGCACAGACATGAGGGAGAATCGCACACAGACATGAGGGAGAACAGCTCACAGACATGAGGGAGAACCGCGCACAGACATGAGGGAGAACCGCGCACAGACATGAGGGAGAACCGCACACAGACATGAGGGAGAACCGAGCACAGACATGAGGGAGAACTGCGCACAGACATGAGAGAGAACCACGCACAGACATGAGGGAGAACCGCACAGACATGAGGGAAAACCGCGCACAGACATGAGGGAGAACTGCGCACAGACATGAGGGAGAACCACGCACAGACATGAGAGAGAACCGCGCACAGACATGAGGGAGAACTGCGCACAGACATGAAGGAGAACCGCGCACAGACATGAGGGAGAACTGCGCACAGACATGAGGGAGAACCACGCACAGACATGAGAGAGAACCGCGCACAGACATGAGAGAGAACCGCGCACAGACATGAGGGAGAACCGAGCACAGACATGAGGGAGAACCACGCACAGACATGAGGGAGAACCGAGCACAGACATGAGGGAGAACCATGCACAGACATGAGGCAGAACCGAGCACAGACATGAGGGAGAACCGCGCACAGACATGAGGGAGAACCGCGCACAGACATGAGGGAGAACCACGCACAGACATGAGGGAGAACCGAGCACAGACATGAGGGAGAACCATGCACAGACATGAGGCAGAACCGAGCACAGACATGAGGGAGAACCGCGCACAGACATGAGGGAGAACCGCGCACAGACATGAGGGAGAACCGCACACAGACATGAGGGAGAACCGCGCACAGACATGAGGGAGAACCATGCACAGACATGAGGGAGAACCGCGCACAGACATGAGGGAGAACCGCGCACAGACGTGAGAGAGAACCGAGCACAGACATGAGGGAGAACTGCGCACAGACATGAGAGAGAACCGCGCACAGACATGAGGGAGAACCGCGCACAGACATGAGGGAGAACCGAGCACAGACATGAGGGAGAACAGCGCAGAGACATGAGGGAGAACCACGCACAGACATGAGGGAGAACTGCGCACAGACATGAGGGAGAACCGCGCACAGACATGAGGGAGAACAGCTCAGACATGAGAGAGAACAGCGCAGAGACATGAGGGAGAACAGCGCACAGAGATGCGGGAGAGCAGCGCAGAGACATGAGGGAGAACCACGCACAGACATGAGGGAGAACTGCACACAGACATGAATGAGAACCGCGCACAGACATGAGGGAGAACCGAGCACAGACATGAGGGAAAACCGTGCACAGACATGAGGGAGAACCGCACAGACATGAAGGAGCACCGCGCACAGACATGAGGGAGAACCACGCACAGACATGAGGGAGAACCGCGCACAGACATGAGGGTGAACCGCGCACAGACATGAGGGAGAACCACGCACAGACATGAGGGAGAACAGCGCAGAGACATGAGGGAGAACCGCGCACAGACATGAGGGAGAACAGCGCACAGACATGAGGGAGAACCGCGCACAGACATGAGGGAGAACCGCGCACAGACATGAGGGAGAACCGAACACAGACATGAGGGAGAACCGAGCACAGACATGAGGGAGAACCGCACAGACATGAGGGAGAACCGCGCACAGACATGAGGGAGAACCGCGCACAGACATGAGGGAGAACCGCGCACAGACATGAGGGAGAACTGCACACAGACATTAGGGAGAACAGCGCAGACATGAGGGAGAACCGCGCACAGACATGAGGGAGAACCGCGCACAGACATGAGGGAGAACCACGAACAGACATGAGGGAGAACCGCGCACAGACATGAGGGAGAACCGTGCACAGCCATGAGGGAAAACCGCACACAGACATGAGGGAGAACCGCGCAGACATGAGGGAGAACCGCGCATAGACATGAGGGAGAACCGCGCACAGACATGAGGGAGAACCGCGCACAGACATGAGGGAGAACCGCACACAGACATGAGGGAGAACCGCGCACAGACATGAGGGAGAACCGTGCACAGACTTGAGGGAGAACCGCGCACAGACATGAGGGAGAGTCGCGCACAGACATGAGGGAGAACCGCGCACAGACATGAGGGAGAACCGCGCACAGACATGAGGGAGAACCGAGCACAGACATGAGGGAGAACTGCGCACAGACATGAGAGAGAACCGCGCACAGACATGAGGGAGAACCGTGCACAGACATGAGGGAGAACCGCGCACAGACATGAGGGAGAGCCGCGCACAGACATGAGGGAGAACGCGCACAGACGTGAGAGAGAACCGAGCACAGACATGAGGGAGAACTGCGCACAGACATGAGAGAGAACCGCGCACAGACATGAGGGAGAACCGCGCACAGACATGAGGGAGAACCGAGCACACACATGAGGGAGAACAGCGCAGAGACATGAGGGAGAACCACGCACAGACATGAGGGAGAACTGCACACAGACATGAAGGAGAACCGCGCACAGACATGAGGGAGAACCGAGCACAGACATGAGGGAAAACCGTGCACAGACATGAGGGAGAACCGCACAGACATGAAGGAGCACCGCGCACAGACATGAGGGAGAACCACGCACAGACATGAGGGAGAACCGCGCACAGACATGAGGGAGAACCGCGCACAGACATGAGGGAGAAGAGCGCAGAGACATGAGGGAGAACCGCGCACAGACATGAGGGAGAACCGCGCACAGACATGAGGGAGAACCGAACACAGACATGAGGGAGAACCGAGCACAGACATGAGGGAGAACCGCACAGACATGAGGGAGAACCGCGCACAGACATGAGGGAGAACCGCGCACAGACATGAGGGAGAACTGCACACAGACATTAGGGAGAACAGCGCAGACATGAGGGAGAACCGCGCACAGACATGACGGAGAACCGCGCACAGACATGAGGGAGAACCACGAACAGACATGAGGGAGAACCGCGCACAGACATGAGGGAGAACCGTGCACAGCCATGAGGGAAAACCGCACACAGACATGAGGGAGAACCGCGCAGACATGAGGGAGAACCGCGCATAGACATGAGGGAGAACCGCGCACAGACATGAGGGAGAACCGCGCACAGACATGAGGGAGAACCGAGCACAGACATGAGGGAGAACAGCGCAGAGACATGAGGGAGAACCACGCACAGACATGAGGGAGAACTGCGCGCAGACATGAGGGAGAACAGCTCAGACATGAGAGAGAACAGCGCAGAGACATGAGGGAGAACAGCGCACAGAGATGAGGGAGAGCCGCGCACAGACATGAGGGAGAGCCGCGCACAGACATGAGGGAGAACCGCGCACAGACATGAGGGAGAACCGCGCACAGACATGAGGGAGAACCGAGCACAGACATGAGGGAGAACTGCGCACAGACATGAGAGAGAACCGCGCACAGACATGAGGGAGAACCGCACACAGACATGAGGGAGAACCGAGCACAGACATGAGGGAGAACAGCGCAGAGACATGAGGGAGAACCACGCACAGACATGAGGGAGAACTGCGCACAGACATGAGGGAGAACAGCGCAGACATGAGGGAGAACAGCTCAGACATGAGAGAGAACAGCGCAGAGACATGAGGGAGAACCACGCACAGACATGAGGGAGAACCGAGCACAGACATGAAGGAGAACCGCGCATAGACATGAGGGAGAACCGCGCACAGACATGAGGGAGAACCGCGCACAGACATGAGGGAGAACCGAGCACAGACATGAGGGAGAACAGCGCAGAGACATGAGGGAGAACCACGCACAGACATGAGGGAGAACTGCGCGCAGACATGAGGGAGAACAGCTCAGACATGAGAGAGAACAGCGCAGAGACATGAGGGAGAACAGCGCACAGAGATGAGGGAGAGCCGCGCACAGACATGAGGGAGAGCCGCGCACAGACATGAGGGAGAACCGAGCACAGACATGAGGGAGAACTGCGCACAGACATGAGAGAGAACCGCGCACAGACATGAGGGAGAACCGCACACAGACATGAGGGAGAACCGAGCACAGACATGAGGGAGAACAGCGCAGAGACATGAGGGAGAACCACGCACAGACATGAGGGAGAACTGCGCACAGACATGAGGGAGAACAGCGCAGACATGAGGGAGAACAGCTCAGACATGAGGGAGAACCGAGCACAGACATGAAGGAGAACCGCGCACAGACATGAGGGAGAACTGCGCACAGACATGAAGGAGAACCGCGCACAGACATGAGGGAGAACTGCGCACAGACATGAGGGAGAACCGCACACAGACATGAGAGAGAACCGCGCACAGACATGAGGGAGAACCGAGCACAGATGACGCACCCCCTGGGCCATGTTCAGGGGATACCCGGAGCCGGATCTGGGTAGGGGTAGTAGTCCTTGTGGCGGTGACCCAGTCCGTGCCCAGGGTGTCAAACTAAGTGGCAGTCTATGGCAGTAGATGTTAACTTGATCGACTACGCCACCCGTTGAGTGCGGCTTTGAAGCCGCCGCTGCAGAACAGTCCACTGAGGCCAGGTGTATAAGGATGTGCAGCGTGGTGGTATAACCCCCAACGGGAGGGGTATGGCCTCAGGGCAGCAGGTGAAGATGAGGGGGGTTGTGACGGTGCAGTAAGAAGAGTCAGAGTCAGGAGATGCAGTTTCAGGGGTTTTACTCACAAGTGTTCTCTCAGTCACTCTGGCCTTGAGTGATCACCCGAGCCGTGCTGCGTCCACCAGGTCCTGGACTCGGCTAACCCCCAGGCAGTTCTGGAGCGTGGTCCTGAGCTCCCTTCTCCCTCTCTGTCTCTGGCCATTCCCACCAGGGATCCACCTTTGGCCGGCTCCCTCGGGTCTCTTAGTGGTCAAACCTCCTCTGGGTTCCCTGACCCTATGCTTGGTGTGCCTTTCTGGTGGATTTGGTGAGGGTCGTGGCAAATCTTGACCACGACCTCCGGTTCCTGGCTGAGGATAAGTGGCCTCCACCAGTTCGGGTTCCGGTACCCGTGTCCGCCAACCCTTCACCCTTTCTGGTCTGTTTCTGGGTTCTTGGGGTTCCCTCTGTCTTTCTCTCTGGGCCTTTCTTTCTCCTCTCTCCTCTGTAGGTTTGGCTCTGGAGCTGGGCCCAACTGGAGCCACAGCTCCCAGTCAGCCCTCCTGCCTGAGCTCCCCTGCTCAAAAGACCCTGTCCTAAGATGGTGCCCACCATATATACTCCCTCTATGTGTGAGCCCAGGTGACTAGCACCCAATGAGCTCCTAGCTTTACCCAGAGTACTCCCCCTATCTGCCCCTACACTACTGGGATGTTCCACCCCCCTCCCACTCCAGCCAGGGACAGACGCTGTCGTACCTGCACATATACTTGGTGGGAGTACCGTAGTTCTGTCCCCCGGAAATGGGATGTATGTAGTGCATGCAGCCTACTGAGCTCAGTCCCACAATCCATCCTTACCCGGGAGTGGAATACCACACCTCTGGGTCGAGGTGCAATACCCCTGTAGCAGCTGAGTCCTCAGGGTGCTACACAGACATGAGGGAAAACCGTGCACAGACATGAAGGAGCACCGCGCACAGACATGAAGGAGCACCGCGCACAGACATGAAGGAGCACCGCGCACAGACATGAAGGAGCACCGCGCACAGACATGAGGGAGAACCACGCTCAGACATGAGGGAGAACCGCGCACAGACATGAGGGAGAACCACGAACAGACATGAGGGAGAACTACGCACAGACATGAGGGAGAAAAGTGCACAGCCATGAGGGAAAACCGCGCACAGACATGAGGGAGAACCGCGCAGACATGAGGGAGAACCGCGCATAGACATGAGGGAGAACCGCGCACAGACATGAGGGAGAACTGCACACAGACATGAGGGAGAACCGAGCACAGACATGAGGGAGAACCACGCACAGACATGAGGGAGAACCGCACACAGACATGAGGGAGAACCGCACACAGACATGAGAGAGAACCGCGCAGAGACATGAGGGAGAACCGAGCACAGACATGAGGGAAAACCGCGCACAGACAAAAGGGAGAACCGCGCACAGACATGAGGGAGAACCGCGCACAGACATGAGGGAGAACTGCGCACAGACATGAGGGAGAACTGCGCACAGACATGAGAGAGAAACGAGCACAGACATGAGGGAAAACCGCGGACAGACATGAGGGAGAACCGAGCACAGACATGAGGGAAAATCGCGCACAGACATGAGGGAGAACCGCACACAGACATGAGGGAGAACCGCGCACAGACATGAGGGAGAACCGCGCACAGACATAAGGGAGAACTGCGCACAGACATGAGAAAGAACCGCGCACACACATGAGGGAGAACCGCGCACAGACATGAGGAAGAACCGCGCACAGACATGAGGGAGAACCGCGCGCAGACATGAGGGAGAACCGCGCACAGACATGAGGGAGAACCGCACACAGACATGAGGGAGAAACGCGCACAGACATGAGGGAGAACCGCACACAGACATGAGGGAGAACCGCGCAGAGACATGAAGGAGAACCACGCACAGACATAAGGGAGAACCGCGCACAGACATGAGGGAGAACCGCGCACAGACATGAGGGAGAACCACGCACAGACATGAGGGAGAACCGCGCACAGACATGAGGGAGAACAGCGCAGACATGAGGGAGAACCGCGCACAGACATGAGGCAGAACCGCTCACAGACATGAGGGAGAACCGTGCACAGACATGAGGGAGAACCGCGCACAGACATGAGGGAGAACCGCACACAGACATGAGGGAGAACCGTGCACAGAAATGAGGGAGAACCGCACACAGACATGAGGGAGAACAGCGCAGAGACATGAGGGAGAACCGCGCACAGACATGAGGGAGAACAACGCACAGACATGAGGGAGAACCGCGCACAGACATGAGGGAGAACCGCACACAGACATGAGGGAGAACCGTGCACAGACATGAGGGAGAACCGCGCACAGACATGAGGGAGAACAGCGCACAAACATGAGAGAGAACCGCGCACAGACATGAGGGAGAACCGCGCACAGACATGAGGGAGAACCGCGCACAGACATGAGGGAGAACTGCACACAGACATGAGGGAGAACCACGCACAGACATGAGGGAGAACCGCGCACAGACATGAGGGAGAACCGCGCACAGATGTGAGGGAGAACCGCGCACAGACGTGAGGGAGAACCGCGCACAGACATGAGGGAGAACAGCGCAGACATGAGGGAGAACCGCGCACAGACATGAGGGAGAACCACGCACAGACATGAGGGAGAACCACGAACAGACATGAGGGAGAACCGCGCACAGACATGAGGGAGAACGCGCACAGACATGAGGGAGAACCGCACACAGACATGAGGAAGAACAGCGCACAAACATGAGGGAGAACCGCGCACAGACATGAGAGAGAACCGCGCACAGACATGAGGGAGAACCGCGCACAGACATGAGGGAGAACCGCGCACAGACATGAGGGAGAACCGCGCACAGACATGAGGGAGGACCGCGCACAGACATGAGGGAGAACCGCGCACAGACATGAGGGAGAACCACGCACAGACATGAGGGAGAACCGCACACAGACATGAGGGAGAACCGCGCACAGATGAGGGAGAACCGGGCACAGAGATGAGGGAGAACCACGCACACAGACATGAGGGAGAACCGCGCACAGACATGAGGGAGAACCGCACACAAACATGAGGGAGAACCGCGCACAGACATGAGGGAGAACCGCGCACAGATATGAGGGAGAAACGCGCACAGACATGAGGGAGAACCGCGCACAGATATGAGGGAGAACCACACACAGACATGAGGGAGAACCGCGCACAGACATGAGGGAGAACCGCACACAGACATGAGGGAGAACCGCGCAGAGACATGAAGGAGAACCGCGCACAGACAAGAGGGAGAACCGCGCACAGACATGAGGGAGAACCACGCACAGACATGAGGGAGAACCACGCACAGACATGAGAGAGAACCGCACACAGACATGAGAGAGAACCGCGCACAGACATGAGGGAGAACCGCGCACAGACATGAGGGAGAACCGAGCACAGACATGAGGGAGAACCGCGCACAGACATGAGAGAGAACCGCACACAGACATGAGGGAGAACCGCACACAGACATGAGGGAGAACCGCACACAGACATGAGAGAGAACCGCGCACAAACATGAGGGAGAACCGAGCACAGACATGAGGGAGAACCGCGCACAGACATGAGGGAGAACAGCGCACAGACATGAGGGAGAACCGCGCAGAGACATGAAGGAGAACAGCGCACAGACATGAGGGAGAACCGCACACAGACATGAAGGAGAACCGCACACAGACATGAGGGAGAACCGCGCACAGACATGAGGGAGAACCGCACACAGACATGAGAGAGAACCACGCACAGACAGGAGGGAGAACCGCGCACAGACATGAGGGGGAACCGAGCACAGACATGAGGGAGAACCGCGCACAGACATGAGGCAGAACCGAGCACAGACATGAGGGAGAACCGCGCACAGACATGAGGGAGAACCGCGCACAGACATGAGGGAGAACCGCGCACAGACATGAGGGAGAACCGCACACAGACATGAGAGAGAACCGCGCACAGACATGAGGGAGAACCTCGCACAGACATGAGGGAGAACCGTGCACAGACATGAGGGAAAACCGCACACAGACATGAGGGAGAACCGCGCACAGACATGAGGGAGAGCCGCGCACAGACATGAGGGAGAACCGCGCACAGACATGAATGAGAACCGCGCACAGATATGAGGGAGAACCGCGCACAGACAAGAGGGACAAGCGCGCACAGACATGAGGGAGAACCGCACAGACATGAGGGAGAACCGCGCACAGACATGAGGGAGA
Source organism: Phyllobates terribilis (assembly GCF_046119375.1). Classification (NCBI taxonomy): domain Eukaryota; kingdom Metazoa; phylum Chordata; class Amphibia; order Anura; family Dendrobatidae; genus Phyllobates; species Phyllobates terribilis. Next base: position 5,353,822 of record NW_027362766.1, on the reverse strand, counting down.
ACCGCACAGACATGAGGTGAAGGAGAACCGCGCACAGATATGAGGGAGAAAAGCGCACAGACAAGAGGGACAACCGCGCACAGACATGAGGGAGAACAGCGCAGACATGAGGGAGAACCGCGCACAGACATGAGGCAGAACCGCTCACAGACATGAGGGAGAACCGTGCACAGACATGAGGGAGAACCGCGCACAGACATGAGGGAGAACCGCACACAGACATGAGAGAGAACCGCGCACAGACATGAGGGAGAACCGTGCACAGAAATGAGGGAGAACCGCACACAGACATGAGGGAGAACAGCGCAGAGACATGAGGGAGAACCGCGCACAGACATGAGGGAGAACAACGCACAGACATGAGGGAGAACCGCGCACAGACATGAGGGAGAACCGCACACAGACATGAGGGAGAACCGTGCACAGACATGAGGGAGAACCGCGCACAGACATGAGGGAGAACAGCGCACAAACATGAGAGAGAACCGCGCACAGACATGAGGGAGAACCGCGCACAGACATGAGGGAGAACCGCGCACAGACATGAGGGAGAACTGCACACAGACATGAGGGAGAACCACGCACAGACATGAGGGAGAACCGCGCACAGACAAGAGGGAGAACCGCGCACAGATGTGAGGGAGAACCGCGCACAGACGTGAGGGAGAACCGCGCACAGACATGAGGGAGAACAGCGCAGACATGAGGGAGAACCGCGCACAGACATGAGGGAGAACCACGCACAGACATGAGGGAGAACCACGAACAGACATGAGGGAGAACCGCGCACAGACATGAGGGAGAACGCGCACAGACATGAGGGAGAACCGCACACAGACATGAGGAAGAACAGCGCACAAACATGAGGGAGAACCGCGCACAGACATGAGAGAGAACCGCGCACAGACATGAGGGAGAACTACACACAGACATGAGGGAGAACAGCGCAGACATGAGGGAGAACGGTGCACAGACATGAGGGAGAACCGCGCACAGACATGAGGGAGAACCGCGCACAGACATGAGGGAGGACCGCGCACAGACATGAGGGAGAACCGCGCACAGACATGAGGGAGAACCACGCACAGACATGAGGGAGAACCGCACACAGACATGAGGGAGAACCGCGCACAGATGAGGGAGAACCGGGCACAGAGATGAGGGAGAACCACGCACACAGACATGAGGGAGAACCGCGCACAGACATGAGGGAGAACCGCACACAAACATGAGGGAGAACCGCGCACAGACATGAGGGAGAACCGCGCACAGATATGAGGGAGAAACGCGCACAGACATGAGGGAGAACCGCGCACAGATATGAGGGAGAACCACACACAGACATGAGGGAGAACCGCGCACAGACATGAGGGAGAACCGCACACAGACATGAGGGAGAACCGCGCAGAGACATGAAGGAGAACCGCGCACAGACAAGAGGGAGAACCGCGCACAGACATGAGGGAGAACCACGCACAGACATGAGGGAGAACCACGCACAGACATGAGAGAGAACCGCACACAGACATGAGAGAGAACCGCGCACAGACATGAGGGAGAACCGCGCACAGACATGAGGGAGAACCGAGCACAGACATGAGGGAGAACCGCGCACAGACATGAGAGAGAACCGCACACAGACATGAGGGAGAACCGCAGACAGACATGAGGGAGAACCGCACACAGACATGAGAGAGAACCGCGCACAAACATGAGGGAGAACCGAGCACAGACATGAGGGAGAACCGCGCACAGACATGAGGGAGAACAGCGCACAGACATGAGGGAGAACCGCGCAGAGACATGAAGGAGAACAGCGCACAGACATGAGGGAGAACCGCACACAGACATGAAGGAGAACCGCACACAGACATGAGGGAGAACCGCGCACAGACATGAGGGAGAACCGCACACAGACATGAGAGAGAACCACGCACAGACAGGAGGGAGAACCGCGCACAGACATGAGGGGGAACCGAGCACAGACATGAGGGAGAACCGCGCACAGACATGAGGCAGAACCGAGCACAGACATGAGGGAGAACCGCGCACAGACATGAGGGAGAACCGCGCACAGACATGAGGGAGAACCGCGCACAGACATGAGGGAGAACCGCACACAGACATGAGAGAGAACCGCGCACAGACATGAGGGAGAACCTCGCACAGACATGAGGGAGAACCGTGCACAGACATGAGGGAAAACCGCACACAGACATGAGGGAGAACCGCGCACAGACATGAGGGAGAGCCGCGCACAGACATGAGGGAGAACCGCGCACAGACATGAATGAGAACCGCGCACAGATATGAGGGAGAACCGCGCACAGACAAGAGGGACAAGCGCGCACAGACATGAGGGAGAACAGCACAGGCATGAGGGAGAACCGCGCACAGACATGAGGGAGAACCGCACAGACATGAGGTGAAGGAGAACCGCGCACAGATATGAGGGAGAAAAGCGCACAGACAAGAGGGACAACCGCGCACAGACATGAGGGAGAACCGCACACAGACATGAGGGAGAACCGAGCACAGACATGAGGGAGAACCGCGCACAGACATGAGGTTGAACCGCGCACAGACATGAGGGAGAACCGCACAGACATGAGGTGAAGGAGAACCGCGCACAGATATGAGGGAGAACCGCGCACAGACAAGAGGGACAACCGCGCACAGACATGAGGGAGAACCGCACACAGACATGAGGGGGAACCGAGCACAGACATGAGGGAGAACCGCGCACAGACATGAGGCAGAACCGAGCACAGACATGAGGGAGAACCGCGCACAGACATGAGGGAGAACCGCGCACAGACATGAGGGAGAACCGCGCACAGACATGAGGGAGAACCGCACACAGACATGAGAGAGAACCGCGCACAGACATGAGGGAGAACCTCGCACAGACATGAGGGAGAACCGTGCACAGACATGAGGGAAAACCGCACACAGACATGAGGGAGAACCGCGCACAGACATGAGGGAGAGCCGCGCACAGACATGAGGGAGAACCGCGCACAGACATGAATGAGAACCGCGCACAGATATGAGGGAGAACCGCGCACAGACAAGAGGGACAAGCGCGCACAGACATGAGGGAGAACCGCACAGACATGAGGGAGAACCGCGCACAGACATGAGGGAGAACCGCACAGACATGAGGTGAAGGAGAACCGCGCACAGATATGAGGGAGAAAAGCGCACAGACAAGAGGGACAACCGCGCACAGACATGAGGGAGAACCGCACACAGACATGAGGGAGAACCGAGCACAGACATGAGGGAGAACCGCGCACAGACATGAGGTTGAACCGCGCACAGACATGAGGGAGAACCGCACAGACATGAGGTGAAGGAGAACCGCGCACAGATATGAGGGAGAACCGCGCACAAACAAGAGGGACAACCGCGCACAGACATGAGGGAGAACCGCACACAGACATGAGGGAGAACCGCACACAGACATGAGGGAGAACCGCACAGACATGAGGTGAAAGACAACCGCGCACAGATATGAGGGAGAAATGCGCACAGACAAGAGGGACAACTGCGCACAGACATGAGGGAGAACCGCACACAGACATGAGGGAGAACCTCGCACAGACATGAGGGAGAACCGCACACAGACAAGAGGGACAACCGCGCACAGACATGAGGGAGAACCGCGCACAGACATGAGGGAGAACCGCGCACAGACATGAGGGACAACCGCACACAGACATGAGGGAGAACCGCGCACAGACATGAGGGAGAACCGCACACAGACATGAGGGAGAACCGCGCAGAGACATGAAGGAGAACCGCGCACAGACATGAGGGAGAACCGCGCACAGACATGAGGGAGAACCGCACACAGACATGAGGGAGAACCGCACACAGACATGAGAGAGAACTGTGAACAGACATGAGAGATAACCGCACACAGACATGAGGGAGAACTGAGCACAGACATGAGGGAGAACCGCACACAGATATGAGGGAGAACCGAGCACAGACATGAGAGAGAACCACGCAGACATGAGGGAGAACCACGCACAGAAATGAGGGAGAACCGAGCACAGACATGAGGGAGAACCATGCACAGACATGAGGGAGAACCGCACACAGCCATGAGGGCGAACCGCGCACAGACATGAGGGAGAACCGTGCACAGACATGAGGGAGAACCGCGCACAGACATGAGGGAGAGCCGCGCACAGACATGAGGGAGAACCGCGCACAGACATGAGGGAGAACCGAGCACAGACATGAGGGAGAACTGCGCACAGACATGAGAGAGAACCGCGCACAGACATGAGGGAGAACCGCGCACAGACATGAGGGAGAACCGAGCACAGACATGAGGGAGAACAGCGCAGAGACATGAGGGAGAACCACGCACAGACATGAGGGAGAACTGCGCACAGACATGAGGGAGAACAGCGCAGACATGAGGGAGAACAGCTCAGACATGAGAGAGAACAGCGCAGAGACATGAGGGAGAACAGCGCACAGAGATGAGGGAGAACAGCGCAGAGACATGAGGGAGAACCACGCACAGACATGAGGGAGAACTGCGCACAGACATGAAGGAGAACAGCGCACAGACATGAGGGAGAACTGCGCACAGACATGAGGGAGAACCGCACACAGACATGAGAGAGAACCGCGCACAGACATGAGGGAGAACCGAGCACAGACATGAGGGAAAACCGTGCACAGACATGAGGGAGAACCGCACAGACATGAAGGAGCACCGCGCACAGACATGAGGGAGAACCACGCACAGACATGAGGGAGAACCACGCACAGACATGAGGGAGAACCGCGCACAGACATGAGGGAGAACCACGCACAGACATGAGGGAGAACCGCGCACAGACATGAGGGAGAACTGCGCACAGACATGAGGGAGAACCGCACAGAAATGAGGTGAAGGACAACCGCGCACAGATATGAGGTAGAACTGCGCACAGACAAGAGGGACAACTGCGCACAGACATGAGGGAGAACCGCACACAGACATGAGGGAGAACCGCGCACAGACATGAGGGAGAACCGCACACAGACATGAGGGACAACCGCGCACAGAAATGAGGGAGAACCGCGCACAGACATGAGGGAGAACCGCGCACAGACATGAGGGACAACCGCACACAGACATGAGGGAGAACCGCGCACAGACATGAGGGAGAACCGCACACAGACATGAGGTAGAACCGCGCAGAGACATGAAGGAGAACCGCGCACAGACATGAGGGAGAACCGCGCACTGACATGAGGGAGAACCGCACACAGACATGAGGGAGAACCGCACACAGACATGAGAGAGAACTGCGAACAGACATGAGGGAGAACCGCTCACAGACATGAGGGAGAACCGAGCACAGACATGAGGGAGAACCGCACACAGATATGAGGGAGAACCGAGCACAGACATGAGAGAGAACCACGCAGACATGAGGGAGAACCACGCACAGAAATGAGGGAGAACCGAGCACAGACATGAGGGAGAACCATGCACAGACATGAGGGAGAACCGCACACAGACATGAGGGAGAACCGCGCACAGACATGAGGGAGAACCGTGCACAGACATGAGGGAGAACCGCGCACAGACATAAGGGAGAGCCGCGCACAGACATGAGGGAGAACCGCGCACAGACATGAGGGAGAACCGAGCACAGACATGAGGGAGAACTGCGCACAGACATGAGAGAGAACCGCGCACAGACATGAGGGAGAACCGCGCACAGAGATGAGGGAGAACCGAGCACAGACATGAGGGAGAACAGCGCAGAGACATGAGGGAGAACCACGCACAGACATGAGGGAGAACTGCGCACAGACATGAGGGAGAACAGCACAGACATGAGGGAGAACAGCTCAGACATGAGAGAGAACAGCGCAGAGACATGAGGGAGAACAGCGCACAGAGATGAGGGAGAACAGCGCAGAGACATGAGGGAGAACCACGCACAGACATGAGGGAGAACTGCGCACAGACATGAAGGAGAACCGCGCACAGACATGAGGGAGAACTGCGCACAGACATGAGGGAGAACCGCACACAGACATGAGAGAGAACCGCGCACAGACATGAGGGAGAACCGAGCACAGACATGAGGGAAAACCGAGCACAGACATGAGGGAGAACCGCACAGACATGAAGGAGCACCGCGCACAGACATGAGGTAGAACCACGCACAGACATGAGGGAGAACCGCGCACAGACATGAGGGAGAACCGCGCACAGACATGAGGGAGAACCACGCACAGACATGAGGGAGAACCGCGCACAGACATGAGGGAGAACTGCGCACAGACATGAGGGAGAACCGCACACAGACATGAGGGAGAACAGCGCAGAGACATGAGGGAGAACCGCGCACAGACATGAGGGAGAACAGCTCACAGACATGAGGGAGAACCGCGCACAGACATGAGGGAGAACCGCGCACAGACATGAGGGAGAACTGTACACAGACATGAGGGAGAATCGCACACAGACATGAGAGAGAACCGCGCACAGACATGAGGGAGAACCGCGCACAGACATGAGGGAGAACTGTACACAGACATGAGGGAGAACCGCGCACAGACATGAGGGAGAACTGCGCACAGACATGAGGGAGAATCGCACACAGACATGAGGGAGAACAGCTCACAGACATGAGGGAGAACCGCGCACAGACATGAGGGAGAACCGCGCACAGACATGAGGGAGAACCGCACACAGACATGAGGGAGAACCGAGCACAGACATGAGGGAGAACTGCGCACAGACATGAGAGAGAACCACGCACAGACATGAGGGAGAACCGCACAGACATGAGGGAAAACCGCGCACAGACATGAGGGAGAACTGCGCACAGACATGAGGGAGAACCACGCACAGACATGAGAGAGAACCGCGCACAGACATGAGGGAGAACTGCGCACAGACATGAAGGAGAACCGCGCACAGACATGAGGGAGAACTGCGCACAGACATGAGGGAGAACCACGCACAGACATGAGAGAGAACCGCGCACAGACATGAGAGAGAACCGCGCACAGACATGAGGGAGAACCGAGCACAGACATGAGGGAGAACCACGCACAGACATGAGGGAGAACCGAGCACAGACATGAGGGAGAACCATGCACAGACATGAGGCAGAACCGAGCACAGACATGAGGGAGAACCGCGCACAGACATGAGGGAGAACCGCGCACAGACATGAGGGAGAACCACGCACAGACATGAGGGAGAACCGAGCACAGACATGAGGGAGAACCATGCACAGACATGAGGCAGAACCGAGCACAGACATGAGGGAGAACCGCGCACAGACATGAGGGAGAACCGCGCACAGACATGAGGGAGAACCGCACACAGACATGAGGGAGAACCGCGCACAGACATGAGGGAGAACCATGCACAGACATGAGGGAGAACCGCGCACAGACATGAGGGAGAACCGCGCACAGACGTGAGAGAGAACCGAGCACAGACATGAGGGAGAACTGCGCACAGACATGAGAGAGAACCGCGCACAGACATGAGGGAGAACCGCGCACAGACATGAGGGAGAACCGAGCACAGACATGAGGGAGAACAGCGCAGAGACATGAGGGAGAACCACGCACAGACATGAGGGAGAACTGCGCACAGACATGAGGGAGAACCGCGCACAGACATGAGGGAGAACAGCTCAGACATGAGAGAGAACAGCGCAGAGACATGAGGGAGAACAGCGCACAGAGATGCGGGAGAGCAGCGCAGAGACATGAGGGAGAACCACGCACAGACATGAGGGAGAACTGCACACAGACATGAATGAGAACCGCGCACAGACATGAGGGAGAACCGAGCACAGACATGAGGGAAAACCGTGCACAGACATGAGGGAGAACCGCACAGACATGAAGGAGCACCGCGCACAGACATGAGGGAGAACCACGCACAGACATGAGGGAGAACCGCGCACAGACATGAGGGTGAACCGCGCACAGACATGAGGGAGAACCACGCACAGACATGAGGGAGAACAGCGCAGAGACATGAGGGAGAACCGCGCACAGACATGAGGGAGAACAGCGCACAGACATGAGGGAGAACCGCGCACAGACATGAGGGAGAACCGCGCACAGACATGAGGGAGAACCGAACACAGACATGAGGGAGAACCGAGCACAGACATGAGGGAGAACCGCACAGACATGAGGGAGAACCGCGCACAGACATGAGGGAGAACCGCGCACAGACATGAGGGAGAACCGCGCACAGACATGAGGGAGAACTGCACACAGACATTAGGGAGAACAGCGCAGACATGAGGGAGAACCGCGCACAGACATGAGGGAGAACCGCGCACAGACATGAGGGAGAACCACGAACAGACATGAGGGAGAACCGCGCACAGACATGAGGGAGAACCGTGCACAGCCATGAGGGAAAACCGCACACAGACATGAGGGAGAACCGCGCAGACATGAGGGAGAACCGCGCATAGACATGAGGGAGAACCGCGCACAGACATGAGGGAGAACCGCGCACAGACATGAGGGAGAACCGCACACAGACATGAGGGAGAACCGCGCACAGACATGAGGGAGAACCGTGCACAGACTTGAGGGAGAACCGCGCACAGACATGAGGGAGAGTCGCGCACAGACATGAGGGAGAACCGCGCACAGACATGAGGGAGAACCGCGCACAGACATGAGGGAGAACCGAGCACAGACATGAGGGAGAACTGCGCACAGACATGAGAGAGAACCGCGCACAGACATGAGGGAGAACCGTGCACAGACATGAGGGAGAACCGCGCACAGACATGAGGGAGAGCCGCGCACAGACATGAGGGAGAACGCGCACAGACGTGAGAGAGAACCGAGCACAGACATGAGGGAGAACTGCGCACAGACATGAGAGAGAACCGCGCACAGACATGAGGGAGAACCGCGCACAGACATGAGGGAGAACCGAGCACACACATGAGGGAGAACAGCGCAGAGACATGAGGGAGAACCACGCACAGACATGAGGGAGAACTGCACACAGACATGAAGGAGAACCGCGCACAGACATGAGGGAGAACCGAGCACAGACATGAGGGAAAACCGTGCACAGACATGAGGGAGAACCGCACAGACATGAAGGAGCACCGCGCACAGACATGAGGGAGAACCACGCACAGACATGAGGGAGAACCGCGCACAGACATGAGGGAGAACCGCGCACAGACATGAGGGAGAAGAGCGCAGAGACATGAGGGAGAACCGCGCACAGACATGAGGGAGAACCGCGCACAGACATGAGGGAGAACCGAACACAGACATGAGGGAGAACCGAGCACAGACATGAGGGAGAACCGCACAGACATGAGGGAGAACCGCGCACAGACATGAGGGAGAACCGCGCACAGACATGAGGGAGAACTGCACACAGACATTAGGGAGAACAGCGCAGACATGAGGGAGAACCGCGCACAGACATGACGGAGAACCGCGCACAGACATGAGGGAGAACCACGAACAGACATGAGGGAGAACCGCGCACAGACATGAGGGAGAACCGTGCACAGCCATGAGGGAAAACCGCACACAGACATGAGGGAGAACCGCGCAGACATGAGGGAGAACCGCGCATAGACATGAGGGAGAACCGCGCACAGACATGAGGGAGAACCGCGCACAGACATGAGGGAGAACCGAGCACAGACATGAGGGAGAACAGCGCAGAGACATGAGGGAGAACCACGCACAGACATGAGGGAGAACTGCGCGCAGACATGAGGGAGAACAGCTCAGACATGAGAGAGAACAGCGCAGAGACATGAGGGAGAACAGCGCACAGAGATGAGGGAGAGCCGCGCACAGACATGAGGGAGAGCCGCGCACAGACATGAGGGAGAACCGCGCACAGACATGAGGGAGAACCGCGCACAGACATGAGGGAGAACCGAGCACAGACATGAGGGAGAACTGCGCACAGACATGAGAGAGAACCGCGCACAGACATGAGGGAGAACCGCACACAGACATGAGGGAGAACCGAGCACAGACATGAGGGAGAACAGCGCAGAGACATGAGGGAGAACCACGCACAGACATGAGGGAGAACTGCGCACAGACATGAGGGAGAACAGCGCAGACATGAGGGAGAACAGCTCAGACATGAGAGAGAACAGCGCAGAGACATGAGGGAGAACCACGCACAGACATGAGGGAGAACCGAGCACAGACATGAAGGAGAACCGCGCATAGACATGAGGGAGAACCGCGCACAGACATGAGGGAGAACCGCGCACAGACATGAGGGAGAACCGAGCACAGACATGAGGGAGAACAGCGCAGAGACATGAGGGAGAACCACGCACAGACATGAGGGAGAACTGCGCGCAGACATGAGGGAGAACAGCTCAGACATGAGAGAGAACAGCGCAGAGACATGAGGGAGAACAGCGCACAGAGATGAGGGAGAGCCGCGCACAGACATGAGGGAGAGCCGCGCACAGACATGAGGGAGAACCGAGCACAGACATGAGGGAGAACTGCGCACAGACATGAGAGAGAACCGCGCACAGACATGAGGGAGAACCGCACACAGACATGAGGGAGAACCGAGCACAGACATGAGGGAGAACAGCGCAGAGACATGAGGGAGAACCACGCACAGACATGAGGGAGAACTGCGCACAGACATGAGGGAGAACAGCGCAGACATGAGGGAGAACAGCTCAGACATGAGGGAGAACCGAGCACAGACATGAAGGAGAACCGCGCACAGACATGAGGGAGAACTGCGCACAGACATGAGGGAGAACCGCACACAGACATGAGAGAGAACCGCGCACAGACATGAGGGAGAACCGAGCACAGATGACGCACCCCCTGGGCCATGTTCAGGGGATACCCGGAGCCGGATCTGGGTAGGGGTAGTAGTCCTTGTGGCGGTGACCCAGTCCGTGCCCAGGGTGTCAAACTAAGTGGCAGTCTATGGCAGTAGATGTTAACTTGATCGACTACGCCACCCGTTGAGTGCGGCTTTGAAGCCGCCGCTGCAGAACAGTCCACTGAGGCCAGGTGTATAAGGATGTGCAGCGTGGTGGTATAACCCCCAACGGGAGGGGTATGGCCTCAGGGCAGCAGGTGAAGATGAGGGGGGTTGTGACGGTGCAGTAAGAAGAGTCAGAGTCAGGAGATGCAGTTTCAGGGGTTTTACTCACAAGTGTTCTCTCAGTCACTCTGGCCTTGAGTGATCACCCGAGCCGTGCTGCGTCCACCAGGTCCTGGACTCGGCTAACCCCCAGGCAGTTCTGGAGCGTGGTCCTGAGCTCCCTTCTCCCTCTCTGTCTCTGGCCATTCCCACCAGGGATCCACCTTTGGCCGGCTCCCTCGGGTCTCTTAGTGGTCAAACCTCCTCTGGGTTCCCTGACCCTATGCTTGGTGTGCCTTTCTGGTGGATTTGGTGAGGGTCGTGGCAAATCTTGACCACGACCTCCGGTTCCTGGCTGAGGATAAGTGGCCTCCACCAGTTCGGGTTCCGGTACCCGTGTCCGCCAACCCTTCACCCTTTCTGGTCTGTTTCTGGGTTCTTGGGGTTCCCTCTGTCTTTCTCTCTGGGCCTTTCTTTCTCCTCTCTCCTCTGTAGGTTTGGCTCTGGAGCTGGGCCCAACTGGAGCCACAGCTCCCAGTCAGCCCTCCTGCCTGAGCTCCCCTGCTCAAAAGACCCTGTCCTAAGATGGTGCCCACCATATATACTCCCTCTATGTGTGAGCCCAGGTGACTAGCACCCAATGAGCTCCTAGCTTTACCCAGAGTACTCCCCCTATCTGCCCCTACACTACTGGGATGTTCCACCCCCCTCCCACTCCAGCCAGGGACAGACGCTGTCGTACCTGCACATATACTTGGTGGGAGTACCGTAGTTCTGTCCCCCGGAAATGGGATGTATGTAGTGCATGCAGCCTACTGAGCTCAGTCCCACAATCCATCCTTACCCGGGAGTGGAATACCACACCTCTGGGTCGAGGTGCAATACCCCTGTAGCAGCTGAGTCCTCAGGGTGCTACACAGACATGAGGGAAAACCGTGCACAGACATGAAGGAGCACCGCGCACAGACATGAAGGAGCACCGCGCACAGACATGAAGGAGCACCGCGCACAGACATGAAGGAGCACCGCGCACAGACATGAGGGAGAACCACGCTCAGACATGAGGGAGAACCGCGCACAGACATGAGGGAGAACCGCGCACAGACATGAGGGAGAACCACGCACAGACATGAGGGAGAACCGCACACAGACATGAGGGAGAACAGCGCAGAGACATGAGGGAGAACCGCGCACAGACATGAGGGAGAACAGCGCACAGACATGAGGGAGAACCGCGCACAGACATGAGGGAGAACCGCGCACAGACATGAGGGAGAACCGTACACAGACATGAGGGAGTACCGTGCACAGACATGAGGGAGAACAGCACATAAACATGAGGGAGAATCGCGCACAGACATGAGCGAGAACCGCGCACAGACATGAGGGAGAACCGCGCACAGACATGAGGGAGAACTGCACACAGACATGAGGGAGAACAGCGCAGACATGAGGGAGAACCGCGCACAGACATGAGGGAGAACCGCGCACAGACATGAGGGAGAACCACGAACAGACATGAGGGAGAACTGCGCACAGACATGAGGGAGAACCGTGCACAGCCATGAGGGAAAACCACGCACAGACATGAGGGAGAACCGCGCAGACATGAGGGAGAACCGCGCATAGACATGATTGAGAACCGTGCACAGCCATGAGGGAAAACCGCGCACAGACATGAGGGAGAACCGCACAGACATGAGGGAGAACCGCGCATAGACATGAGGGAGAACCGAGCACAGACATGAGGGAGAACCGCGCACAGACATGAGGGAGAACCGCGCACAGACATGAGGGAGAACCGCGCACAGACATGAGGGAGAACCGTGCACAGACATGAGGGAGAACCGCACACAGACATGAGGGAGAGCCGCGCACAGACATGAGGGAGAACCGCGCACAGACATGAGGGAGAACCGAGCACAGACATGAGGGAGAACTGCGCACAGACATGAGAGAGAACCGTGCACAGACATGAGGGAGAACCACGCACAGACATGAGGGAGAACCGTGCACAGACATGAGGGAGAACCGCACAGATATGAAGGAGCACCGCGCACAGACATGAGGGAGAACCACGCACAGACATGAGGGAGAACCGCGCACAGACATGAGGGAGAACCGCGCACAGACATGAGGGAGAACCACGCACAGACATGAGGGAGAACCGCGCACAGACATGACGGAGAACCGAGCACAGACATGAGGGAGAACCGCACACAGACATGAGGGAGAACAGCGCAGAGACATGAGGGAGAACCGCGCACAGACATGAGGGAGAACAGCGCACAGACATGAGGGAGAACCGCGCACAGACATGAGGGAGAACCGTACACAAACATGAGGGAGAATCGTGCACAGACATGAGGGAGAACAGCGCACAAACATGAGGGAGAACCGCGCACAGACATGAGGGAGAACCGCGCACAGACATGAGGGAGAACCGCGCACAGACATGAGGGAGAACTGCACACAGACATTAGGGAGAACAGCGCAGACATGAGGGAGAACTGCACACAGACATTAGGGAGAACAGCGCAGACATGAGGGAGAACCACGCACAGACATGAGGGAGAACCGCGCACAGACTTGAGGGAGAACCACGAACAGACATGAGAGAGAACCGCGCACAGACATGAGGGAGAACCGTGCACAGCCATGAGGGAAAACCGCGCACAGACATGAGGGAGAACCGCGCAGACATGAGGGAGAACCGTGCATAGACATGAGGGAGAACCGCGCACAGACATGAGGGAGAACCGCGCACAGACATGAGGGAGAACCGCACACAGACATGAGGGAGAACCACGCACAGACATGAGGGAGAACCGCACACAGACATGAGGGAGAACAGCGCAGAGACATGAGGGAGAACCGCGCACAGACATGAGGGAGAACAGCGCACAGACATGAGGGAGAACCGCGCACAGACATGAGGGAGAACCGCGCACAGACATGAGGGAGAACCGTAAACAGACATGAGGGAGAACCGTGCACAGACATGAGGGAGAACAGCGCATAAACATGAGGGAGAACCGCGCACAGACAAGAGGGAGAACCGCGCACAGACATGAGGGAGAACTGCACACAGACATGAGGGAGAACAGCGCAGACATGAGGGAGAACCGCGCACAGACATGAGGGAGAACCGCGCACAGACAAGAGGGAGAACCACGAACAGACATGAGGGAGAACCGCGCACAGACATGAGGGAGAACCGTGCACAGCCATGAGGGAAAACCGCGCACAGACATGAGGGAGAACCGCGCAGACATGAGGGAGAACCGCGCATAGACATGAGGGAGAACCGTGCACAGTCATGAGGGAAAACCGCGCACAGACATGAGGGAGAACCGCGCAGACATGAGGGCGAACCGCGCATAGACATGAGGGAGAACCGCGCACAGACATGAGGGAGAAGAGTGCACAGACATGAGGGAGAACCGCGCTCAGACAAGAGGGAGAACCACGAACAGACATGAGGGAGAACCGCGCACAGACATGAGGGAGAACCGTGCACAGCCATGAGGGAAAACCGCGCACAGACATGAGGGAGAACCGCGCAGACATGAGGGAGAACCGCGCATAGACATGAGTGAGAACCGTGCACAGTCATGAGGGAAAACCGCGCACAGACATGAGGGAGAACCGCGCAGACATGAGGGCGAACCGCGCATAGACATGAGGGAGAACCGCGCACAGACATGAGGGAGAAGAGTGCACAGACATGAGGGAGAACCGCGCTCAGACATGAGGGAGAACCGCGCACAGACATGAGGGAGAACCGTGCACAGACATGAGGGAGAACCGCACACAGACATGAGGGAGAGCCGCGCACAGACATGAGGGAGAACCGCGCACAGACATGAGGGAGAACCACGCACAGACATGAGGGAGAACCGCGCACAGACATGACGGAGAACCGAGCACAGACATGAGGGAGAACCACACACAGACATGAGGGAGAACAGCGCAGAGACATGAGGGAGAACCGCGCACAGACATGTGGGAGAACAACGCACAGACATGAGGGAGAACCGCGCACAGACATGAGGGAGAACCGCGCACAGACATGAGTGAGAACCGTACACAGACATGAGGGAGAATCGTGCACAGACATGAGGGAGAACAGCGCACAAACATGAAGGAGAACCGCGCACAGACATGAGGGAGAACCGCGCACAGACATGAGGGAGAACCGCGCACAGACATGAGGGAGAACTGCACACACACATTAGGGAGAACAGCGCAGACATGAGGGAGAACCACGCACAGACATGAGGGAGAACCGCGCACAGACTTGAGGGAGAACCACGAACAGACATGAGAGAGAACCGCGCACAGACATGAGGGAGAACCGTGCACAGCCATGAGGGAAAACCGCGCACAGACATGAGGGAGAACCGCGCAGACATGAGGGAGAACCGTGCATAGACATGAGGGAGAACCGCGCACAGACATGAGGGAGAACCGCGCACAGACATGAGGGAGAACCGCACACAGACATGAGGGAGAACCACGCACAGACATGAGGGAGAACCGCACACAGACATGAGGGAGAACAGCGCAGAGACATGAGGGAGAACCGCGCACAGACATGAGGGAGAACAGCGCAGAGACATGAGGGAGAACCGCGCACAGACATGAGGGAGAACCGTAAACAGACATGAGGGAGAACCGTGCACAGACATGAGGGAGAACAGCGCATAAACATGAGGGAGAACCGCGCACAGACAAGAGGGAGAACCGCGCACAGACATGAGGGAGAACTGCACACAGACATGAGGGAGAACAGCGCAGACATGAGGGAGAACCGCGCACAGACATGAGGGAGAACCGCGCACAGACAAGAGGGAGAACCACGAACAGACATGAGGGAGAACCGCGCACAGACATGAGGGAGAACCGTGCACAGCCATGAGGGAAAACCGCGCACAGACATGAGGGAGAACCGCGCAGACATGAGGGAGAACCGCGCATAGACATGAGGGAGAACCGTGCACAGCCATGAGGGAAAACCGCGCACAGACATGAGGGAGAACCGCGCAGACATGAGGGCGAACCGCGCATAGACATGAGGGAGAACCGCGCACAGACATGAGGGAGAAGAGCGCACAGACATGAGGGAGAACCGCGCTCAGACATGAGGGAGAACCGCGCACAGACATGAGGGAGAACCGTGCACAGACATGAGGGAGAACCGCACACAGACATGAGGGAGAGCCGCGCACAGACATGAGGGAGAACCGCGCACAGACATGAGGGAGAACCGAGCACAGACATGAGGGAGAACTGCGCACAGACATGAGAGAGAACCGCGCACAGACATGAGGGAGAACCGCGCACAGACATGAGGGAGAACCGTGCACAGACATGAGGGAGAACCGCACAGACATGAAGCAGCACCACGCACAGACATGAGGGAGAACCACGCACAGACATGAGGGAGAACCGCGCACAGACATGAGGGAGAACCGCGCACAGACATGAGGGAGAACCACGCACAGACATGAGGGAGAACCGCGCCCAGACATGACGGAGAACCGAGCACAGACATGAGGGAGAACCGCACACAGACATGAGGGAGAACAGCGCAGAGACATGGGGGAGAACCGAGCACAGACATGAGGGAGAACAGCGCACAGACATGAGGGAGAACCGCGCACAGACATGAGGGAAAACCGCGCACAGACATGAGGGAGAACCGACACAGACATGAGGGAGAACCGTGCACAGACATGAGTGAGAACAGCGCACAAACATGAGGGAGAACCGCGCACAGACATGAGGGAGAACAGCGCACAGACATGAGGGAGAACCGCGCACAGACATGAGGGAGAACCGCGCACAGACATGAGGGAGAACCGAGCACAGACATGAGGGAGAACTGCGCACAGACATGAGGGAGAACCGCGCACAGACATGAGGGAGAACCGCGCACAGACATGAGGGAGAACCGAGCACAGACATGAGGGAGAACAGCGCAGAGACATGAGGGAGAACCAGACACAGACATGAGGGAGAACTGCGCACAGACATGAGGGAGAACAGCGCAGACATGAGGGAGAACAGCGCAGACATGAGAGAGAACAGCGCAGAGACATGAGGGAGAACAGCGCACAGAGATGAGGGAGAGCCGCGCACAGACATGAGGGAGAGCCGCGCACAGACATGAGGGAGAACCGCGCACAGACATGAGGGAGAACCGCGCACAGACATGAGGGAGAACCGAGCACAGACATGAGGGAGAACTGCGCACAGACATGAGAGAGAAGCGCGCACAGACATGAGGGAGAACCGCGCACAGACATGAGGGAGAACCGAGCACAGACATGAGGGAGAACAGCGCAGAGACATGAGGGAGAACCACGCACAGACATGAGGGAGAACTGCGCACAGACATGAGGGAGAATAGCGCAGACATGAGGGAGAACAGCTCAGACATGAGGGAGAACCGCGCACAGACATGACTGAGAACCACGCACAGACATGAGGGAGAACAGCGCAGAGACATGAGGGAGAACCACGCACAGACATGAGGGAGAACCACGCACAGACATGAGGGAGAACTGCGCACAGACATGAAGATGATCCGCGCACAGACATGAGGGAGAACTGCGCACAGACATGAGGGAGAACCGCGCACAGACATGAGGGAGAACCGAGCACAGACATGAGGGAGAACCGCGCACAGACATGTGGGAGAACCGCACACAGACATAAGGGAGAACCGCGCACAGACATGAGAGAGAACCGCGCACAGACATGAGGGAGAACCACGCACAGACATGAGGGAAAACCGTGCACAGACATGAGGGAGAACCGCACAGACATGAAGGAGCACCTCGCACAGACATGAGGGAGAACCACGCACAGACAGGAGGGAGAACCGCGCACAGACATGAGGGAGAACCGCGCACAGACATGAGGGAGAACCACGCACAGACATGAGGGAGAACCGCACACAGACATGAGGGAGAACAGCGCAGAGACATGAGGGAGAACCGCGCACAGACATGAGGGAGAACAGCGCACAGACATGAGGGAGAACCGCGCACAGACATGAGGGAGAACCGCGCACAGACATGAGGGAGAACCGTACACAGACATGATTGAGAACCGTGCACAGACATGAGGGAGAACAGCGCATAAACATGAGGGAGAACCGCGCACAGACAAGAGGGAGAACCACGCACAGACATGAGGGAGAACTGCACACAGACATGAGGGAGAACAGCGCAGACATGAGGGAGAACCGCGCACAGACATGAGGGAGAACCGCGCACAGACAAGAGGGAGAACCACGAACAGACATGAGGGAGAACCGCGCACAGACATGAGGGAGAACCGTGCACAGCCATGAGGGAAAACCGCGCACAGACATGAGGGAGAACCGCGCAGACATGAGGGAGAACCGCGCATAGACATGAGGGAGAACCGTGCACAGCCATGAGGGAGAACAGCGCAGACATGAGGGTGAACCGCGCATAGACATGAGGGAGAACCGCGCACAGATATGAGAGAGAACCGCGCGCAGACATGTGGGAGAACCGCGCACAGACATGAGGGAGAACCGCGCACAGACATGAGGGAGAACCGTGCACAGACATGAGGGAGAACCGCACACAGACATGAGGGAGAGCCGCGCACAGACATGAGGGAGAACCGCGCACAGACATGAGGGAGAACCGAGCACAGACATGAGGGAGAACTGCGCACAGACATGAGAGAGAACCGCGCACAGACATGAGGGAGAACCGCGCACAGACATGAGGGAGAACCGAGCACAGACATGAGGGAGAACAGCGTAGAGACATGAGGGAGAACCACGCTCAGACATGAGGGAGAACTGCGCACAGACATGAGGGAGAACAGCGCAGACATGAGGGAGAACAGCTCAGACATGAGAGAGAACAGCGCAGAGACATGAGGGATAACCACGCACAGACATGAGAGAGAACTGCGCACAGACATGAGGGAGAACAGCGCAGACATGAGGGAGAACAGCTCAGACATGAGAGAGAACAGCGCAGAGACATGAGGGAGAACAGCGCACAGAGATGAGGTAGAACAGCGCAGAGACATGAGGGAGAACCACGCACAGACATTAGGGAGAACCGCGCAGACATGAGGGAGAATCGCGCATAGACATGAGGGAGAACCACGCACAGACATGAGGGAGAACCGCGCACAGACATGAGGGAGAACCGCGCACAGACATGAGGGAGAACCGTGCACAGACATGAGGGAGAATCGCGCACAGACATGAGGGAGAGCCGCGCACAGACATGAGGGAGAACCGCGCACAGACATGAGGGAGAACCGAGCACAGACATGAGGGAGAACTGCGCACAGACATGAGAGAGAACCGCGCACAGACATGAGGGAGAACCGTGCACAGACATGAGGGAGAACCGAGCACAGACATGAGGGAGAACAGCGCAGAGACATGAGGGAGAACCAGACACAGACATGAGGGAGAACTGCGCACAGACATGAGGGAGAACAGCGCAGACATGAGGGAGAACAGCGCAGACATGAGGGAGAACCGCGCACAGACATGACTGAGAACCACGCACAGACATGAGGGAGAACAGCGCAGAGACATGAGGGAGAACCACGCACAGACATGAGGGAGAACCACGCACAGACATGAGGGAGAACTGCGCACAGACATGAAGATGAACCGCGCACAGACATGAGGGAGAACTGCGCACAGACATGAGGGAGAACCGCGCACAGACATGAGGGAGAACCGAGCACAGACATGAGGGAGAACCGCGCACAGACATGTGGGAGAACCGCACACAGACATGAGAGAGAACCGCGCACAGACATGAGGGAGAACCACGCACAGACATGAGGGAAAACCGTGCACAGACATGAGGGAGAACCGCACAGACATGAAGGAGCACCGCGCACAGACATGAGGGAGAACCACGCACAGACATGAGGGAGAACCGCGCACAGACATGAGGGAGAACCGCGCACAGACATGAGGGAGAACCACGCACAGACATGAGGGAGAACCGCACACAGACATGAGGGAGAACAGCGCAGAGACATGAGGGAGAACCGCGCACAGACATGAGGGAGAACAGCGCACAGACATGAGGGAGAACCGCGCACAGACATGAGGGAGAACCGCGCACAGACATGAGGGAGAACCGTACACAGACATGAGGGAGAACCGTGCACAGACATGAGGGAGAACAGCGCATAAACATGAGGGAGAACCGCGCACAGACAAGAGGGAGAACCACGCACAGACATGAGGGAGAACTGCACACAGACATGAGGGAGAACAGCGCAGACATGAGGGAGAACCGCGCACAGACATGAGGGAGAACCGCGCACAGACAAGAGGGAGAACCACGAACAGACATGAGGGAGAACCGCGCACAGACATGAGGGAGAACCGTGCACAGCCATGAGGGAAAACCGCGCACAGACATGAGGGAGAACCACGCAGACATGAGGGAGAACCGCGCATAGACATGAGGGAGAACCGTGCACAGCCATGAGGGAAAACCGCGCACAGACATGAGGGAGAACCGCGCAGACATGAGGGAGAACCGCGCATAGACATGAGGGAGAACCGCGCACAGACATGAGGGAGAACCGCGCACAGACATGAGGGAGAACCGCGCACAGACATGAGGGAGAACCGCGCACAGACATGAGGGAGAACCGTGCACAGACATGAGGGAGAACCGCACACAGACATGAGGGAGAGCCGCGCACAGACATGAGGGAGAACCGCGCACAGACATGAGGGAGAACCGAGCACAGACATGAGGGAGAACTGCGCACAGACATGAGAGAGAACCGCGCACAGACATGAGGGAGAACCGCGCACAGACATGAGGGAGAACCGAGCACAGACATGAGGGAGAACAGCGTAGAGACATGAGGGAGAACCACGCACAGACATGAGGGAGAACTGCGCACAGACATGAGGGAGAACAGCGCAGACATGAGGGAGAACAGCTCAGACATGAGAGAGAACAGCGCAGAGACATGAGGGATAACCACGCACAGACATGAGGGAGAACTGCGCACAGACATGAGGGAGAACAGCGCAGACATGAGGGAGAACAGCTCAGACATGAGAGAGAACAGCGCAGAGACATGAGGGAGAACAGCGCACAGAGATGAGGTAGAACAGCGCAGAGACATGAGGGAGAACCACGCACAGACATGAGGGAGAACCGCACAAAGACATGAGGGAGAACCACGCAGAGACATGAGGGAGAACCGCGCACAGACATGAGGGAGAACAGCACACAGACATGAGGGAGAACCGCACACAGACATGAGGGAGAACAGCGCAGAGACATGAGGGAGAAACGCGCACAGACATGAGGGAGAACAGCGCACAGACATGAGGGAGAACCGCGCACAGACATGAGGGAGAACCGCGCACAGACATGAGGGAGAACCGTACACAGACAAGAGGGAGAACAGCGCACAAACATGAGGGAGAACCAAGCACAGATATGAGGGAGAACCGCACACAGACATGAGGGAGAACCGCGCACAGATGAGGGAGAACCGCGCACAGATGAGGGAGAACCACGCACACAGACATGAGGGAGAACCGCACACAGACATGAGGGAGAACCGCACACAAACATGAGGGAGAACCGCGCACAGACATGAGGGAGAACCGCGCACAGACATGAGGGAGAACCGCGCAGACATGAGGGAGAGCCGCGCACATACATGAGGGAGAACCGCACACAGACATGAGGGAGAACCGCACACAGACATGAGGGAGAACCGTGCGTAGCCATGAGGGAGAACCGCACACAGACATGAGGGAGAACGGCGCACAGACATGAGGCAGAACCGCGCACAGACATGAGGGAGAACCGCGCACAGACATGAGGGAGAACAGCGCACAAACATGAGGGAGAACCGCGCACAGACATGAGGGAGAATCACGCACAGACATGAGGAAGAACCGCGCACAGACATGAGGTAGAACTGCACACAGACATGAGGGAGAACCGTGCACAGACATGAGGGAGAACAGCACACAAACATGAGGGAGAACCGCGCACAGACATGAAGGAGAACCGCGCAGACATGAGGGAGAACCGCGCACAGACATGAGGGAGAATCGCGCACAAACATGAGGGAGAACCGCGCACAGACATGAGGGAGAACTGCGCACAGACATGAGGGAGAACCGCGCACAGACATGAGGGAGAACCGCGCACAGACATGAGGGAGAACCGCGCACAGACATGAGGGAGAACTGCACACAGACATTAGGGAGAACAGCGCAGACATGAGGGAGAACCACGCACAGACATGAGGGAGAACCGCGCACAGACTTGAGGGAGAAAAATGAACAGACATGAGAGAGAACCGCGCACAGACATGAGGGAGAACCGTGCACAGCCATGAGGGAAAACCGCGCACAGACAAGAGTGAGGACCGCGCAGACATGAGGGAGAACCGTGCATAGACATGAGGGAGTACCGCGCACAGACATGAGGGAGAACCGCGCACAGACATGAGGGAGAACCGCACACAGACATGAGGGAGAAGCGCGCACAGACATGAGGGAGAACCGTGCACAGACATGAGGGAGAACCGCGCACAGACATGAGGGAGAGCCGCGCACAGACATGAGGGAGAACCGCGCACAGACATGAGGGAGAACCGCGCACAGACATGAGGGAGAACCGAGCACAGACATGAGGGAGAACTGCGCACAGACATGAGAGAGAACCGCGCACAGACATGAGGGAGTACCTCGCACAGACATGAGGGAAAACTGCGCACAGACATGAGGGAGAACAGCGCAGACATGAGGGAGAAAAGCTCAGACATGAGAGAGAACAGCGCAGAGACATGAGGGAGAACAGCGCACAGAGATGAGGGAGAGCCGCGCACATACATGAGGGAGAGCCGCGCACAGACATGAGGGAGAACCGCGCACAGACATGAGAGAGAACCGCGCACAGACATGAGGGAGAACCGCGCACAGACATGAGGGAGAACCGAGCACAGACATGAGGGAGAACCACGCACAGACATGAGGGAGAACTGCGCACAGACATGAAGGAGAACCGCGCACAGACATGAGGGAGAACTGCGCACAGACATGAGGGAGAAACGCGCACAGACATGAGGGAGAACCGAGCACAGACATGAGGGAGAACCGCGCACAGACATGTGGGAGAACCGCACACAGACATGAGAGAGAACCGCGCACAGACATGATGGAGAACCACGCACAGACATGAGGGAAAACCGTGCACAGACATGAGGGAGAACCGCACAGACATGAAGGAGCACCGCGCACAGACATGAGGGAGAACCACGCACAGACATGAGGGAGAACCGCGCACAGACATGAGGGAGAACCGCGCACAGACATGAGGGAGAACCACGCACAGACATGAGGGAGAACCGCACACAGACATGAGGGAGAACAGCGCAGAGACATGAGGGAGAACCGCGCACAGACATGAGGGAGAAAAGCGCACAGACATGAGGGAGAACCGCGCACAGACATGAGGGAGAACCGCGCACAGACATGAGGGAGAACCGTAAACAGACATGAGGGAGAACCGTGCACAGACATGAGGGAGAACCGAGCACAGACATGAGGGAGAACAGCGTAGAGACATGAGGGAGAACCACGCTCAGACATGAGGGAGAACTGCGCACAGACATGAGGGAGAACAGCGCAGACATGAGGGAGAACAGCTCAGACATGAGAGAGAACAGCGCAGAGACATGAGGGATAACCACGCACAGACATGAGAGAGAACTGCGCACAGACATGAGGGAGAACAGCGCAGACATGAGGGAGAACAGCTCAGACATGAGAGAGAACAGCGCAGAGACATGAGGGAGAACAGCGCACAGAGATGAGGTAGAACAGCGCAGAGACATGAGGGAGAACCACGCACAGACATTAGGGAGAACCGCGCAGACATGAGGGAGAATCGCGCATAGACATGAGGGAGAACCACGCACAGACATGAGGGAGAACCGCGCACAGACATGAGGGAGAACCGCGCACAGACATGAGGGAGAACCGTGCACAGACATGAGGGAGAATCGCGCACAGACATGAGGGAGAGCCGCGCACAGACATGAGGGAGAACCGCGCACAGACATGAGGGAGAACCGAGCACAGACATGAGGGAGAACTGCGCACAGACATGAGAGAGAACCGCGCACAGACATGAGGGAGAACCGTGCACAGACATGAGGGAGAACCGAGCACAGACATGAGGGAGAACAGCGCAGAGACATGAGGGAGAACCAGACACAGACATGAGGGAGAACTGCGCACAGACATGAGGGAGAACAGCGCAGACATGAGGGAGAACAGCGCAGACATGAGGGAGAACCGCGCACAGACATGACTGAGAACCACGCACAGACATGAGGGAGAACAGCGCAGAGACATGAGGGAGAACCACGCACAGACATGAGGGAGAACCACGCACAGACATGAGGGAGAACTGCGCACAGACATGAAGATGAACCGCGCACAGACATGAGGGAGAACTGCGCACAGACATGAGGGAGAACCGCGCACAGACATGAGGGAGAACCGAGCACAGACATGAGGGAGAACCGCGCACAGACATGTGGGAGAACCGCACACAGACATGAGAGAGAACCGCGCACAGACATGAGGGAGAACCACGCACAGACATGAGGGAAAACCGTGCACAGACATGAGGGAGAACCGCACAGACATGAAGGAGCACCGCGCACAGACATGAGGGAGAACCACGCACAGACATGAGGGAGAACCGCGCACAGACATGAGGGAGAACCGCGCACAGACATGAGGGAGAACCACGCACAGACATGAGGGAGAACCGCACACAGACATGAGGGAGAACAGCGCAGAGACATGAGGGAGAACCGCGCACAGACATGAGGGAGAACAGCGCACAGACATGAGGGAGAACCGCGCACAGACATGAGGGAGAACCGCGCACAGACATGAGGGAGAACCGTACACAGACATGAGGGAGAACCGTGCACAGACATGAGGGAGAACAGCGCATAAACATGAGGGAGAACCGCGCACAGACAAGAGGGAGAACCACGCACAGACATGAGGGAGAACTGCACACAGACATGAGGGAGAACAGCGCAGACATGAGGGAGAACCGCGCACAGACATGAGGGAGAACCGCGCACAGACAAGAGGGAGAACCACGAACAGACATGAGGGAGAACCGCGCACAGACATGAGGGAGAACCGTGCACAGCCATGAGGGAAAACCGCGCACAGACATGAGGGAGAACCACGCAGACATGAGGGAGAACCGCGCATAGACATGAGGGAGAACCGTGCACAGCCATGAGGGAAAACCGCGCACAGACATGAGGGAGAACCGCGCAGACATGAGGGAGAACCGCGCATAGACATGAGGGAGAACCGCGCACAGACATGAGGGAGAACCGCGCACAGACATGAGGGAGAACCGCGCACAGACATGAGGGAGAACCGCGCACAGACATGAGGGAGAACCGTGCACAGACATGAGGGAGAACCGCACACAGACATGAGGGAGAGCCGCGCACAGACATGAGGGAGAACCGCGCACAGACATGAGGGAGAACCGAGCACAGACATGAGGGAGAACTGCGCACAGACATGAGAGAGAACCGCGCACAGACATGAGGGAGAACCGCGCACAGACATGAGGGAGAACCGAGCACAGACATGAGGGAGAACAGCGTAGAGACATGAGGGAGAACCACGCACAGACATGAGGGAGAACTGCGCACAGACATGAGGGAGAACAGCGCAGACATGAGGGAGAACAGCTCAGACATGAGAGAGAACAGCGCAGAGACATGAGGGATAACCACGCACAGACATGAGGGAGAACTGCGCACAGACATGAGGGAGAACAGCGCAGACATGAGGGAGAACAGCTCAGACATGAGAGAGAACAGCGCAGAGACATGAGGGAGAACAGCGCACAGAGATGAGGTAGAACAGCGCAGAGACATGAGGGAGAACCACGCACAGACATGAGGGAGAACCGCACAAAGACATGAGGGAGAACCACGCAGAGACATGAGGGAGAACCGCGCACAGACATGAGGGAGAACAGCACACAGACATGAGGGAGAACCGCACACAGACATGAGGGAGAACAGCGCAGAGACATGAGGGAGAAACGCGCACAGACATGAGGGAGAACAGCGCACAGACATGAGGGAGAACCGCGCACAGACATGAGGGAGAACCGCGCACAGACATGAGGGAGAACCGTACACAGACAAGAGGGAGAACAGCGCACAAACATGAGGGAGAACCAAGCACAGATATGAGGGAGAACCGCACACAGACATGAGGGAGAACCGCGCACAGATGAGGGAGAACCGCGCACAGATGAGGGAGAACCACGCACACAGACATGAGGGAGAACCGCACACAGACATGAGGGAGAACCGCACACAAACATGAGGGAGAACCGCGCACAGACATGAGGGAGAACCGCGCACAGACATGAGGGAGAACCGCGCAGACATGAGGGAGAGCCGCGCACATACATGAGGGAGAACCGCACACAGACATGAGGGAGAACCGCACACAGACATGAGGGAGAACCGTGCGTAGCCATGAGGGAGAACCGCACACAGACATGAGGGAGAACGGCGCACAGACATGAGGCAGAACCGCGCACAGACATGAGGGAGAACCGCGCACAGACATGAGGGAGAACAGCGCACAAACATGAGGGAGAACCGCGCACAGACATGAGGGAGAATCACGCACAGACATGAGGAAGAACCGCGCACAGACATGAGGTAGAACTGCACACAGACATGAGGGAGAACCGTGCACAGACATGAGGGAGAACAGCACACAAACATGAGGGAGAACCGCGCACAGACATGAAGGAGAACCGCGCAGACATGAGGGAGAACCGCGCACAGACATGAGGGAGAATCGCGCACAAACATGAGGGAGAACCGCGCACAGACATGAGGGAGAACTGCGCACAGACATGAGGGAGAACCGCGCACAGACATGAGGGAGAACCGCGCACAGACATGAGGGAGAACCGCGCACAGACATGAGGGAGAACTGCACACAGACATTAGGGAGAACAGCGCAGACATGAGGGAGAACCACGCACAGACATGAGGGAGAACCGCGCACAGACTTGAGGGAGAAAAATGAACAGACATGAGAGAGAACCGCGCACAGACATGAGGGAGAACCGTGCACAGCCATGAGGGAAAACCGCGCACAGACAAGAGTGAGGACCGCGCAGACATGAGGGAGAACCGTGCATAGACATGAGGGAGTACCGCGCACAGACATGAGGGAGAACCGCGCACAGACATGAGGGAGAACCGCACACAGACATGAGGGAGAAGCGCGCACAGACATGAGGGAGAACCGTGCACAGACATGAGGGAGAACCGCGCACAGACATGAGGGAGAGCCGCGCACAGACATGAGGGAGAACCGCGCACAGACATGAGGGAGAACCGCGCACAGACATGAGGGAGAACCGAGCACAGACATGAGGGAGAACTGCGCACAGACATGAGAGAGAACCGCGCACAGACATGAGGGAGTACCTCGCACAGACATGAGGGAAAACTGCGCACAGACATGAGGGAGAACAGCGCAGACATGAGGGAGAAAAGCTCAGACATGAGAGAGAACAGCGCAGAGACATGAGGGAGAACAGCGCACAGAGATGAGGGAGAGCCGCGCACATACATGAGGGAGAGCCGCGCACAGACATGAGGGAGAACCGCGCACAGACATGAGGGAGAACCGCGCACAGACATGAGGGAGAACCGAGCACAGACATGAGGGAGAACTGCGCACAGACATGAGAGAGAACCGCGCACAGACATGAGGGAGAACCGCGCACAGACATGAGGGAGAACCGAGCACAGACATGAGGGAGAACCACGCACAGACATGAGGGAGAACTGCGCACAGACATGAAGGAGAACCGCGCACAGACATGAGGGAGAACTGCGCACAGACATGAGGGAGAAACGCGCACAGACATGAGGGAGAACCGAGCACAGACATGAGGGAGAACCGCGCACAGACATGTGGGAGAACCGCACACAGACATGAGAGAGAACCGCGCACAGACATGATGGAGAACCACGCACAGACATGAGGGAAAACCGTGCACAGACATGAGGGAGAACCGCACAGACATGAAGGAGCACCGCGCACAGACATGAGGGAGAACCACGCACAGACATGAGGGAGAACCGCGCACAGACATGAGGGAGAACCGCGCACAGACATGAGGGAGAACCACGCACAGACATGAGGGAGAACCGCACACAGACATGAGGGAGAACAGCGCAGAGACATGAGGGAGAACCGCGCACAGACATGAGGGAGAAAAGCGCACAGACATGAGGGAGAACCGCGCACAGACATGAGGGAGAACCGCGCACAGACATGAGGGAGAACCGTAAACAGACATGAGGGAGAACCGTGCACAGACATGAGGGAGAACAGCGCATAAACATGAGGGAGAACCGCACAGACAAGAGGGAGAACCGCGCACAGACATGAGGGAGAACTGCACACAGACATGAGGGAGAACAGCGCAGACATGAGGGAGAACCGCGCACAGACATGAGGGAGAACCGCGCACAGACAAGAGGGAGAACCATGAACAGACATGAGGGAGAACCGCGCACAGACATGAGGGAGAACCGTGCACAGCCATGAGGGAAAACCGCGCACAGACATGAGGGAGAACCGCGCAGACATGAGGGAAAACCGCGCATAGACATGAGGGAGAACCGTGCACAGCCATGAGGGAAAACCGCGCACAGACATGAGGGAGAACCGCGCAGACATGAGGGAGAACCGCGCATAGACATGAGGGAGAACCGCGCACAGACATGAGGGAGAACCGCGCACAGACATGAGGGAGAACCGCGCTCAGACATGAGGGAGAACCGCGCACAGACATGAGGGAGAACCGTGCACAGACATGAGGGAGAACCGCACACAGACATGAGGGAGAGCCGCGCACAGACATGAGGGAGAACCGCGCACAGACATGAGGGAGAACCGAGCACAGACATGAGGGAGAACTGCGCACAGACATGAGAGAGAACCGCGCACAGACATGAGGGAGAAACGCGCACAGACATGAGGGAGAACCGTGCACAGACATGAGGGAGAACCGCACAGACATGAAGGAGCACCACGCACAGACATGAGGGAGAACCACGCACAGACATGAGGGAGAACCGCGCACAGACATGAGGGAGAACCACGCACAGACATGAGGGAGAACCACGCACAGGCATGAGGGAGAACCGCGCACAGACATGACGGAGAACCGAGCACAGACATGAGGGAGAACCGCACACAGACATGAGGGAGAACAGCGCAGAGACATCAGGGAGAACCGCGCACAGACATGAGGGAGAACAGCGCACAGACATGACGGAGAACCGCGCACAGACATGAGGGAGAACCGCGCACAGACATGAGGGAGAACCGTACACAGACATGAGGGAGAAGCGTGCACAGACATGAGGGAGAACAGCGCACAAACATGAGGGAGAACCGCGCACAGATATGAGGGAGAACCGCGCACAGACATGAGGGAGAACCGCGCACAGACATGAGGGAGAACTGCACACAGACATTAGGGAGAACAGCGCAGACATGAGGGAGAACCGCGCACAGACATGAGGGAGAACCGCGCACATACTTGAGGGAGAACCACGAACAGACATGAGGGAGCACCGTGCACAGCCATGAGGGAAAACCGCGCACAGACATGAGGGAGAACCGAGCAGACATGAGGGAGAATCGCGCATAGACATGAGGGAGAACCGCGCACATACATGAGGGAGAACCGCGCACAGACATGAGGGAGAACCGCACACAGACATGAGGGAGAACCGCGCACAGACATGAGGGAGAACCGTGCACAGACATGAGGGAGAATCGCGCACAGACATGAGGGAGAGTCGCGCACAGACATGAGGGAGAACCGCGCACAGACATGAGTGAGAACCGAGCACAGACATGAGGGAGAACTGCGCACAGATATGAGAGAGAACCGCGCACAGACATGAGGGAGAACCGCGCACAGACATGAGGGAGAACCGAGCACAGACATGAGGGAGAACAGCGCAGAGACATGAGGGAGAACCACGCACAGACATGAGGGAGAACTGCGCACAGACATGAGGGAAAACAGCGCAGACATGAGGGAGAACAGCGCAGACATGAGAGAGAACAGCGCAGAGACATGAGGGAGAACAGCGCAAAGAGATGAGGGAGAGCCGCGCACAGACATGAGGGAGAGCCGCGCACAGACATGAGGGAGAACCGCGCACAGACATGAGGGAGAACCGCGCACAGACATGAGGGAGAACCGAGCACAGACATGAGGGAGAACTGCGCACAGACATGACAGAGAACCGCGCACAGACATGAGGGAGAACCGCGCACAGACATGAGGGAGAACCGAGCACAGACATGAGGGAGAACAGCGCAGAGACATGAGGGAGAACCACGCACAGACATGAGGGAGAACTGCGCACAGACATGAGGGAGAATAGCGCAGACATGAGGGAGAACAGCTCAGACATGAGGGAGAACCGCGCACAGACATGAGGGAGAACCACGCACAGACATGAGGGAGAACAGCGCAGAGACATGAGGGAGAACCACGCACAGACATGAGGGAGAACCACGCACAGACATGAGGGAGAACTGCGCACAGACATGAAGATGAACCGCGCACAGACATGAGGGAGAACTGCGCACAGACATGAGGGAGAACCGCGCACAGACATGAGGGAGAACCGAGCACAGACATGAGGGAGAACCGCGCACAGACATGTGGGAGAACCGCACACAGACATGAGAGAGAACCGCTCACAGACATGAGGGAGAACCACGCACAGACATGAGGGAAAACCGTGCACAGACATGAGGGAGAACCGCACAGACATGAAGGAGCACCGCGCACAGACATGAGGGAGAATCACGCACAGACATGAGGGAGAACCGCGCACAGACATGAGGGAGAACCGCGCACAGACATGAGGGAGAACCACGCACAGACATTAGGGAGAACCGCACACAGACATGAGGGAGAACAGCGCAGAGACATGAGGGAGAACCGCGCACAGACATGAGGGAGAACAGCGCACAGACATGAGGGAGAACCGCGCACAGACATGAGGGAGAACCGCGCACAGACATGAGGGAGAACCGTACACAGACATGAGGGAGAACCGTGCACAGACATGAGGGAGAGCAGCGCATAAACATGAGGGAGAACCGCGCACAGACAAGAGGGACAACCACGCACAGACATGAGGGAGAACTGCACACAGACATGAGGGAGAACAGCGCAGACATGAGGGAGAACCGCGCACAGACATGAGGGAGAACCGCGCACAGACAAGAGGGAGAACCACGAACAGACATGAGGGAGAACCGCGCACAGACATGAGGGAGAACCGTGCACAGCCATGAGGGAAAACCGCGCACAGACATGTGGGAGAACCGCGCAGACATGAGGGAGAACCGCGCATAGACATGAGGGAGAACCGTGCACAGCCATGAGGGATAACCGCGCACAGACATGAGGGAGAACCGCGCAGACATGAGGGAGAACCGCGCATAGACATGAGGGAGAACCGCGCACAGACATGAGGGAGAACCGCGCACAGACATGAGGGAGAACCGCGCACAGACATGAGGGAGAACCGTGCACAGACATGAGGGAGAACCGCACACAGACATGAGGGAGAGCCGCGCACAGACATGAGGGAGAACCGCGCACAGACATGAGGGAGAACCGAGCACAGACATGAGGGAGAACTGCGCACAGACATGAGAGAGAACCGCGCACAGACATGAGGGAGAACCGCGCACAGACATGAGGGAGAACCGAGCACAGACATTAGGGAGAACAGCGTAGAGACATGAGGGAGAACCACGCATAGACATGAGGGAGAACTGCGCACAGACATGAGGGAGAACAGCGCAGACATGAGGGAGAACAGCTCAGACATGAGAGAGAACAGCGCAGAGACATGAGGGAGAACCACGCACAGACATGAGGGAGAACTGCGCACAGACATGAGGGAGAACAGCGCAGACATGAGGGAGAACAGCTCAGACATGAGAGAGAACAGCGCAGAGACATGAGGGAGAACAGCGCACAGAGATGAGGTAGAACAGCGCAGAGACATGAGGGAGAACCACGCACAGACATGAGGGAGAACCGCACACAGACATGAGGGAGAACCACGCACAGACATGAGGGAGAACCGCGCACAGACATGAGGGAGAACCGCACACAGACATGAGGGAGAACCGCACACAGACATCAGGGAGAACAGCGCAGAGACATGAGGGAGAACCGCGCACAGACATGAGGGAGAACAGCGCACAGACATGAGGGAGAACCGCGCACAGACATGAGGGAGAACCGCGCACAGACATGAGGGAGAACCGTACACAGACATGAGGGAGAACCGTGCACAGACATGAGGGAGAACAGCGCACAAACATGAGGGAGAACCAAGCACAGATATGAGGGAGAACCGCACACAGACATGAGGGAGAACCGCGCACAGATGAGGGAGAACCGCGCACAGATGAGGGAGAACCACGCACACAGACATGAGGGAGAACCGCGCACAGACATGAGGGAGAACCGAACACAAACATGAGGGAGAACCGCGCACAGACATGAGGGAGAACCGCGCACAGACATGAGGGAGAACCGCGCAGACATGAGGGAGAGCCGCGCACAGACATGAGGGAGAACCGCACACAGACATGAGGGAGAACCGCACACAGACATGAGGGAGAACCGCGCGCAGACATGAGGGAGAACCGCACACAGACATGAGGGAGAACGGCGCACAGACATGAGGCAGAACCGCGCACAGACATGAGGGAGAACCGCGCACAGACATGAGGGAGAACAGCGCACAAACATGAGGGAGAACCGCGCACAGACATGAGGGAGAATCACGCACAGACATGAGGGAGAACCACGCACAGACAAGAGGGAGAACCACGAACAGACATGAGGGAGAACCGCGCACAGACATGAGGGAGAACCGTGCACAGCCATGAGGGAAAACCGCGCACAGACATGTGGGAGAACCGCGCAGACATGAGGGAGAACCGCGCATAGACATGAGGGAGAACCGTGCACAGCCATGAGGGATAACCGCGCACAGACATGAGGGAGAACCGCGCAGACATGAGGGAGAACCGCGCATAGACATGAGGGAGAACCGCGCACAGACATGAGGGAGAACCGCGCACAGACATGAGGGAGAACCGCGCACAGACATGAGGGAGAACCGTGCACAGACATGAGGGAGAACCGCACACAGACATGAGGGAGAGCCGCGCACAGACATGAGGGAGAACCGCGCACAGACATGAGGGAG
This sequence comes from Phyllobates terribilis, assembly GCF_046119375.1. Lineage (NCBI taxonomy): Eukaryota > Metazoa > Chordata > Amphibia > Anura > Dendrobatidae > Phyllobates > Phyllobates terribilis. Next base: position 5,320,242 of record NW_027362766.1, on the reverse strand, counting down.
AACCGAGCACAGACATGAGGGAGAACTGCGCACAGACATGAGAGAGAACCGCGCACAGACATGAGGGAGAACCGCGCACAGACATGAGGGAGAACCGAGCACAGACATTAGGGAGAACAGCGTAGAGACATGAGGGAGAACCACGCATAGACATGAGGGAGAACTGCGCACAGACATGAGGGAGAACAGCGCAGACATGAGGGAGAACAGCTCAGACATGAGAGAGAACAGCGCAGAGACATGAGGGAGAACCACGCACAGACATGAGGGAGAACTGCGCACAGACATGAGGGAGAACAGCGCAGACATGAGGGAGAACAGCTCAGACATGAGAGAGAACAGCGCAGAGACATGAGGGAGAACAGCGCACAGAGATGAGGTAGAACAGCGCAGAGACATGAGGGAGAACCACGCACAGACATGAGGGAGAACCGCACACAGACATGAGGGAGAACCACGCACAGACATGAGGGAGAACCGCGCACAGACATGAGGGAGAACCGCACACAGACATGAGGGAGAACCGCGCACAGACATGAGGGAGAACCGCACACAGACATGAGGGAGAACCGCACACAGACATCAGGGAGAACAGCGCAGAGACATGAGGGAGAACCGCGCACAGACATGAGGGAGAACAGCGCACAGACATGAGGGAGAACCGCGCACAGACATGAGGGAGAACCGCGCACAGACATGAGGGAGAACCGTACACAGACATGAGGGAGAACCGTGCACAGACATGAGGGAGAACAGCGCACAAACATGAGGGAGAACCAAGCACAGATATGAGGGAGAACCGCACACAGACATGAGGGAGAACCGCGCACAGATGAGGGAGAACCGCGCACAGATGAGGGAGAACCACGCACACAGACATGAGGGAGAACCGCGCACAGACATGAGGGAGAACCGCACACAAACATGAGGGAGAACCGCGCACAGACATGAGGGAGAACCGCGCACAGACATGAGGGAGAACCGCGCAGACATGAGGGAGAGCCGCGCACAGACATGAGGGAGAACCGCACACAGACATGAGGGAGAACCGCACACAGACATGAGGGAGAACCGCGCGCAGACATGAGGGAGAACCGCACACAGACATGAGGGAGAACGGCGCACAGACATGAGTCAGAACCGCGCACAGATATGAGGGAGAACCGCGCACAGACATGAGGGAGAACAGCGCACAAACATGAGAGAGAACCGCGCACAGACATGAGGGAGAATCACGCACAGACATGAGGGAGAACCGCGCACAGACATGAGGTAGAACTGCACACAGACATGAGGGAGAACCGTGCACAGACATGAGGGAGAACAGCACACAAACATAAGGGAGAACCGCGCACAGACATGAAGGAGAGCCGCGCAGACATGAGGGAGAACCGCGCACAGACATGAGGGAGAATCGCGCACAAACATGAGGGAGAACCGCGCACAGACATGAGGGAGAACTGCGCACAGACATGAGGGATAACCGCGCACAGACATGAGGGAGAACCGCGCACAGACATGAGGGAGAACCGCGCACAGACATGAGGGAGAACCGCACACAGATATGAGGGAGAACCACGCGCAGACATGAGGGAGAACCGCGCACAGACATGAAGGAGAACCGCGCACAGACATGAGGGAGAACCACGCACAGACAAGAAGGAGAACCACGCACAGACATGAGGGAGAACCGCGCACAGACATGAGGGAGAACCGCGCACAGACATGAAGGAGAACCGCGCACAGACATGAAGGAGAACCACGCACAGACATGAGGGAGAACCGCGCACAGACATGAGGGAGAACCACACACAGACATGAGGGAGAACCGCGCACAGACATGAGGGAGAACCGCACAGAGACATGAGGGAGAACCGCGCACAGACATGAGGGAGAACCGCGCACAGACATGAGGGAGAACCGCACACAAACATGAGGGAGAACCGCGCACAGACATGAGGGAGAACCGCGCACAGACATGAAGGAGAACTGCGCACAGACATGAGGGAGAACCGCACAGAGACATGAGGGAGAACCGCACAGAGACATGAGGGAGAACCGCGCACAGACATGAGGGAGAACCGCGCACAGACATGAAGGAGAACCGCGCACAGACATGAGGGAGAACCGCGCACAGACATGAGGGAGAACCGCGCACAGACATGAGGGAGAACCACACACAGACATGAGGGAGAACCGCGCACAGACATGAGGGAGAACCGCACAGAGACATGAGGGAGAACCGCGCACAGACATGAGGGAGAACCGCGCACAGACATGAGGGAGAACCGCACACAAACATGAGGGAGAACCGCGCACAGACATGAGGGAGAACCGCGCACAGACATGAAGGAGAACTGCGCACAGACATGAGGGAGAACCGCACAGAGACATGAGGGAGAACCGCACAGAGACATGAGGGAGAACCGCGCACAGACATGAGGGAGAACCGCGCACAGACATGAAGGAGAACCGCGCACAGACATGAGGGAGAACCGCGCACAGACATGAGGGAGAACCGTACAGACATGAGGGAGAACCACGCACAGACATGAGGGAGAACCGTGCACAGACATGAGGGAGAACCGCGCACAGACATGAGGGAGAACCGCGCACAGACATGAGGGAGAACCGCGCACAGACATGAGGGAGAACTGCACACAGACATGAGGGAGAACTGCACACAGACATGAGGGAGAACCACGCACAGACATGAGGGAGAACCACGCACAGACATGAGGGAGAACCGCGCACAGACAAGAGGGAGAACCGCGCGCAGACATGCGGGAGAACCGCACAGAGACATTAGGGAGAACCGCACAGAGATATCAGGGAGAATCGCGCACAGACATGAGGGAGAACCGCGCACAGACATGAAGGAGAACCGCGCACAGACATGAGGGAGAACCGCGCACAGACATGAAGGAGAACCGCGCACAGACATGAGGGAGAACCGCGCACAGACATGAGAGAGAACCGCGCACAGACATGAAGGAGAACCGCGCACAGACATGAGGGAGAACCGCGCACAGACATGAGGGAGAACCGCACACAGACATGAGGGAGAACCGCGCACAGACATGAGGGAGAACCGCACACAGACATGAGGGAGAACCACGCACAGACATGAGGGAGAACCATGCACAGACATGAGGGAGAACCACGCACAGACATGTGGGAGAACCGCGCACAGACATGAGGGAGAACCGCGCGCAGACATGAGGGAGAACCGCGCGCAGACATGAGGGAGAACCGCACAGAGACATTAGGGAGAACCGCACAGAGATATCAGGGAGAATCGCGCACAGACATGAGGGAGAACCGCGCACAGACATGAAGGAGAACCGCGCACAGACATGAGGGAGAACCGCGCACAGACATGAGGGAGAACCACGCACAGACATGAGGGAGAACCGCACACAGACATGAGGGAGAACAGCGCAGAGACATGAGGGAGAACCGCGCACAGACATGAGGGAGAAAAGCGCACAGACATGAGGGAGAACCGCGCACAGACATGAGGGAGAACCGCGCACAGACATGAGGGAGAACCGTAAACAGACATGAGGGAGAACCGTGCACAGACATGAGGGAGAACAGCGCATAAACATGAGGGAGAACCGCGCACAGACAAGAGGGAGAACCGCGCACAGACATGAGGGAGAACTGCACACAGACATGAGGGAGAACAGCGCAGACATGAGGGAGAACCGCGCACAGACATGAGGGAGAACCGCGCACAGACAAGAGGGAGAACCACGAACAGACATGAGGGAGAACCGCGCACAGACATGAGGGAGAACCGTGCACAGCCATGAGGGAAAACCGCGCACAGACATGAGGGAGAACCGCGCAGACATGAGGGAAAACCGCGCATAGACATGAGGGAGAACCGTGCACAGCCATGAGGGAAAACCGCGCACAGACATGAGGGAGAACCGCGCAGACATGAGGGAGAACCGCGCATAGACATGAGGGAGAACCGCGCACAGACATGAGGGAGAACCGCGCACAGACATGAGGGAGAACCGCGCTCAGACATGAGAGAGAACCGCGCACAGACATGAGGGAGAACCGTGCACAGACATGAGGGAGAACCGCACACAGACATGAGGGAGAGCCGCGCACAGACATGAGGGAGAACCGCGCACAGACATGAGGGAGAACCGAGCACAGACATGAGGGAGAACTGCGCACAGACATGAGAGAGAACCGCGCACAGACATGAGGGAGAACCGCACACAGACATGAGGGAGAACGGCGCACAGACATGAGGCAGAACCGCGCACAGACATGAGGGAGAACCGCGCACAGACATGAGGGAGAACAGCGCACAAACATGAGGGAGAACCGCGCACAGACATGAGGGAGAATCACGCACAGACATGAGGGAGAACCACGCACAGACAAGAGGGAGAACCACGAACAGACATGAGGGAGAACCGCGCACAGACATGAGGGAGAACCGTGCACAGCCATGAGGGAAAACCGCGCACAGACATGTGGGAGAACCGCGCAGACATGAGGGAGAACCGCGCATAGACATGAGGGAGAACCGTGCACAGCCATGAGGGATAACCGCGCACAGACATGAGGGAGAACCGCGCAGACATGAGGGAGAACCGCGCATAGACATGAGGGAGAACCGCGCACAGACATGAGGGAGAACCGCGCACAGACATGAGGGAGAACCGCGCACAGACATGAGGGAGAACCGCACACAGACATGAGGGAGAGCCGCGCACAGACATGAGGGAGAACCGCGCACAGACATGAGGGAGAACCGAGCACAGACATGAGGGAGAACTGCGCACAGACATGAGAGAGAACCGCGCACAGACATGAGGGAGAACCGCGCACAGACATGAGGGAGAACCGAGCACAGACATTAGGGAGAACAGCGTAGAGACATGAGGGAGAACCACGCATAGACATGAGGGAGAACTGCGCACAGACATGAGGGAGAACAGCGCAGACATGAGGGAGAACAGCTCAGACATGAGAGAGAACAGCGCAGAGACATGAGGGAGAACCACGCACAGACATGAGGGAGAACTGCGCACAGACATGAGGGAGAACAGCGCAGACATGAGGGAGAACAGCTCAGACATGAGAGAGAACAGCGCAGAGACATGAGGGAGAACAGCGCACAGAGATGAGGTAGAACAGCGCAGAGACATGAGGGAGAACCACGCACAGACATGAGGGAGAACCGCACACAGACATGAGGGAGAACCACGCACAGACATGAGGGAGAACCGCGCACAGACATGAGGGAGAACCGCACACAGACATGAGGGAGAACCGCGCACAGACATGAGGGAGAACCGCACACAGACATGAGGGAGAACCGCACACAGACATCAGGGAGAACAGCGCAGAGACATGAGGGAGAACCGCGCACAGACATGAGGGAGAACAGCGCACAGACATGAGGGAGAACCGCGCACAGACATGAGGGAGAACCGCGCACAGACATGAGGGAGAACCGTACACAGACATGAGGGAGAACCGTGCACAGACATGAGGGAGAACAGCGCACAAACATGAGGGAGAACCAAGCACAGATATGAGGGAGAACCGCACACAGACATGAGGGAGAACCGCGCACAGATGAGGGAGAACCGCGCACAGATGAGGGAGAACCACGCACACAGACATGAGGGAGAACCGCGCACAGACATGAGGGAGAACCGCACACAAACATGAGGGAGAACCGCGCACAGACATGAGGGAGAACCGCGCACAGACATGAGGGAGAACCGCGCAGACATGAGGGAGAGCCGCGCACAGACATGAGGGAGAACCGCACACAGACATGAGGGAGAACCGCACACAGACATGAGGGAGAACCGCGCGCAGACATGAGGGAGAACCGCACACAGACATGAGGGAGAACGGCGCACAGACATGAGTCAGAACCGCGCACAGATATGAGGGAGAACCGCGCACAGACATGAGGGAGAACAGCGCACAAACATGAGAGAGAACCGCGCACAGACATGAGGGAGAATCACGCACAGACATGAGGGAGAACCGCGCACAGACATGAGGTAGAACTGCACACAGACATGAGGGAGAACCGTGCACAGACATGAGGGAGAACAGCACACAAACATAAGGGAGAACCGCGCACAGACATGAAGGAGAGCCGCGCAGACATGAGGGAGAACCGCGCACAGACATGAGGGAGAATCGCGCACAAACATGAGGGAGAACCGCGCACAGACATGAGGGAGAACTGCGCACAGACATGAGGGATAACCGCGCACAGACATGAGGGAGAACCGCGCACAGACATGAGGGAGAACCGCGCACAGACATGAGGGAGAACCGCACACAGATATGAGGGAGAACCACGCGCAGACATGAGGGAGAACCGCGCACAGACATGAAGGAGAACCGCGCACAGACATGAGGGAGAACCACGCACAGACAAGAAGGAGAACCACGCACAGACATGAGGGAGAACCGCGCACAGACATGAGGGAGAACCGCGCACAGACATGAAGGAGAACCGCGCACAGACATGAAGGAGAACCACGCACAGACATGAGGGAGAACCGCGCACAGACATGAGGGAGAACCACACACAGACATGAGGGAGAACCGCGCACAGACATGAGGGAGAACCGCACAGAGACATGAGGGAGAACCGCGCACAGACATGAGGGAGAACCGCGCACAGACATGAGGGAGAACCGCACACAAACATGAGGGAGAACCGCGCACAGACATGAGGGAGAACCGCGCACAGACATGAAGGAGAACTGCGCACAGACATGAGGGAGAACCGCACAGAGACATGAGGGAGAACCGCACAGAGACATGAGGGAGAACCGCGCACAGACATGAGGGAGAACCGCGCACAGACATGAAGGAGAACCGCGCACAGACATGAGGGAGAACCGCGCACAGACATGAGGGAGAACCGCGCACAGACATGAGGGAGAACCACACACAGACATGAGGGAGAACCGCGCACAGACATGAGGGAGAACCGCACAGAGACATGAGGGAGAACCGCGCACAGACATGAGGGAGAACCGCGCACAGACATGAGGGAGAACCGCACACAAACATGAGGGAGAACCGCGCACAGACATGAGGGAGAACCGCGCACAGACATGAAGGAGAACTGCGCACAGACATGAGGGAGAACCGCACAGAGACATGAGGGAGAACCGCACAGAGACATGAGGGAGAACCGCGCACAGACATGAGGGAGAACCGCGCACAGACATGAAGGAGAACCGCGCACAGACATGAGGGAGAACCGCGCACAGACATGAGGGAGAACCGCGCACAGACATGAGGGAGAACCGCGCACAGACATGAGAGAGAACCGCGCACAGACATGAAGGAGAACCGCGCACAGACATGAGGGAGAACCGCGCACAGACATGAAGGAGAACCGCGCACAGACATGAGGGAGAACCGCGCACAGACATGAGAGAGAACCGCGCACAGACATGAAGGAGAACCGCGCACAGACATGAGGGAGAACCGCGCACAGACATGAGGGAGAACCGCACACAGACATGAGGGAGAACCGCGCACAGACATGAGGGAGAACCGCACACAGACATGAGGGAGAACCACGCACAGACATGAGGGAGAACCATGCACAGACATGAGGGAGAACCACGCACAGACATGTGGGAGAACCGCGCACAGACATGAGGGAGAACCGCGCGCAGACATGAGGGAGAACCGCACAGAGACATTAGGGAGAACCGCACAGAGATATCAGGGAGAATCGCGCACAGACATGAGGGAGAACCGCGCACAGACATGAAGGAGAACCGCGCACAGACATGAGGGAGAACCGCGCACAGACATGAGGGAGAACCACGCACAGACATGAGGGAGAACCGCACACAGACATGAGGGAGAACAGCGCAGAGACATGAGGGAGAACCGCGCACAGACATGAGGGAGAAAAGCGCACAGACATGAGGGAGAACCGCGCACAGACATGAGGGAGAACCGCGCACAGACATGAGGGAGAACCGTAAACAGACATGAGGGAGAACCGTGCACAGACATGAGGGAGAACAGCGCATAAACATGAGGGAGAACCGCGCACAGACAAGAGGGAGAACCGCGCACAGACATGAGGGAGAACTGCACACAGACATGAGGGAGAACAGCGCAGACATGAGGGAGAACCGCGCACAGACATGAGGGAGAACCGCGCACAGACAAGAGGGAGAACCACGAACAGACATGAGGGAGAACCGCGCACAGACATGAGGGAGAACCGTGCACAGCCATGAGGGAAAACCGCGCACAGACATGAGGGAGAACCGCGCAGACATGAGGGAAAACCGCGCATAGACATGAGGGAGAACCGTGCACAGCCATGAGGGAAAACCGCGCACAGACATGAGGGAGAACCGCGCAGACATGAGGGAGAACCGCGCATAGACATGAGGGAGAACCGCGCACAGACATGAGGGAGAACCGCGCACAGACATGAGGGAGAACCGCGCTCAGACATGAGGGAGAACCGCGCACAGACATGAGGGAGAACCGTGCACAGACATGAGGGAGAACCGCACACAGACATGAGGGAGAGCCGCGCACAGACATGAGGGAGAACCGCGCACAGACATGAGGGAGAACCGAGCACAGACATGAGGGAGAACTGCGCACAGACATGAGAGAGAACCGCGCACAGACATGAGGGAGAAACGCGCACAGACATGAGGGAGAACCGTGCACAGACATGAGGGAGAACCGCACAGACATGAAGGAGCACCACGCACAGACATGAGGGAGAACCACGCACAGACATGAGGGAGAACCGCGCACAGACATGAGGGAGAACCTCGCACAGACATGAGGGAGAAGCACGCACAGGCATGAGGGAGAACCGCGCACAGACATGACGGAGAACCGAGCACAGACATGAGGGAGAACCGCACACAGACATGAGGGAGAACAGCGCAGAGACATCAGGGAGAACCGCGCACAGACATGAGGGAGAACAGCGCACAGACATGAGGGAGAACCGCGCACAGACATGAGGGAGAACCGCGCACAGACATGAGGGAGAACCGTACACAGACATGAGGGAGAAGCGTGCACAGACATGAGGGAGAACAGCGCACAAACATGAGGGAGAACCGCGCACAGATATGAGGGAGAACCGCGCACAGACATGAGGGAGAACCGCGCACAGACATGAGGGAGAACTGCACACAGACATTAGGGAGAACAGCGCAGACATGAGGGAGAACCGCGCACAGACATGAGGGAGAACCGCGCACATACTTGAGGGAGAACCACGAACAGACATGAGGGAGCACCGTGCACAGCCATGAGGGAAAACCGCGCACAGACATGAGGGAGAACCGCGCAGACATGAGGGAGAATCGCGCATAGACATGAGGGAGAACCGCGCACAGACATGAGGGAGAACCGCGCACAGACATGAGGGAGAACCGCACACAGACATGAGGGAGAACCGCGCACAGACATGAGGGAGAACCGTGCACAGACATGAGGGAGAATCGCGCACAGACATGAGGGAGAGCCGCGCACAGACATGAGGGAGAACCGCGCACAGACATGAGTGAGAACCGAGCACAGACATGAGGGAGAACTGCGCACAGATATGAGAGAGAACCGCGCACAGACATGAGGGAGAACCGCGCACAGACATGAGGGAGAACCGAGCACAGACATGAGGGAGAACAGCGCAGAGACATGAGGGAGAACCACGCACAGACATGAGGGAGAACTGCGCACAGACATGAGGGAAAACAGCGCAGACATGAGGGAGAACAGCGCAGACATGAGAGAGAACAGCGCAGAGACATGAGGGAGAACAGCGCAAAGAGATGAGGGAGAGCCGCGCACAGACATGAGGGAGAGCCGCGCACAGACATGAGGGAGAACCGCGCACAGACATGAGGGAGAACCGCGCACAGACATGAGGGAGAAACGAGTACAGACATGAGGGAGAACTGCGCACAGACATGACAGAGAACCGCGCACAGACATGAGGGAGAACCGCGCACAGACATGAGGGAGAACCGAGCACAGACATGAGGGAGAACAGCGCAGAGACATGAGGGAGAACCACGCACAGACATGAGGGAGAACTGCGCACAGACATGAGGGAGAATAGCGCAGACATGAGGGAGAACAGCTCAGACATGAGGGAGAACAGCGCAGAGACATGAGGGAGAACCACGCACAGACATGAGGGAGAACCACGCACAGACATGAGGGAGAACTGCGCACAGACATGAAGATGAACCGCGCACAGACATGAGGGAGAACTGCGCACAGACATGAGGGAGAACCGCGCACAGACATGAGGGAGAACCGAGCACAGACATGAGGGAGAACCGCGCACAGACATGTGGGAGAACCGCACACAGACATGAGAGAGAACCGCTCACAGACATGAGGGAGAACCACGCACAGACATGAGGGAAAACCGTGCACAGACATGAGGGAGAACCGCACAGACATGAAGGAGCACCGCGCACAGACATGAGGGAGAATCACGCACAGACATGAGGGAGAACCGCGCACAGACATGAGGGAGAACCGCGCACAGACATGAGGGAGAACCACGCACAGACATTAGGGAGAACCGCACACAGACATGAGGGAGAACAGCGCAGAGACATGAGGGAGAACCGCGCACAGACATGAGGGAGAACAGCGCACAGACATGAGGGAGAACCGCGCACAGACATGAGGGAGAACCGCGCACAGACATGAGGGAGAACCGTACACAGACATGAGGGAGAACCGTGCACAGACATGAGGGAGAGCAGCGCATAAACATGAGGGAGAACCGCGCACAGACAAGAGGGAGAACCACGCACAGACATGAGGGAGAACTGCACACAGACATGAGGGAGAACAGCGCAGACATGAGGGAGAACCGCGCACAGACATGAGGGAGAACCGCGCACAGACAAGAGGGAGAACCACGAACAGACATGAGGGAGAACCGCGCACAGACATGAGGGAGAACCGTGCACAGCCATGAGGGAAAACCGCGCACAGACATGTGGGAGAACCGCGCAGACATGAGGGAGAACCGCGCATAGACATGAGGGAGAACCGTGCACAGCCATGAGGGATAACCGCGCACAGACATGAGGGAGAACCGCGCAGACATGAGGGAGAACCGCGCATAGACATGAGGGAGAACCGCGCACAGACATGAGGGAGAACCGCGCACAGACATGAGGGAGAACCGCGCACAGACATGAGGGAGAACCGTGCACAGACATGAGGGAGAACCGCACACAGACATGAGGGAGAGCCGCGCACAGACATGAGGGAGAACCGCGCACAGACATGAGGGAGAACCGAGCACAGACATGAGGGAGAACTGCGCACAGACATGAGAGAGAACCGCGCACAGACATGAGGGAGAACCGCGCACAGACTTGAGGGAGAACCGAGCACAGACATTAGGGAGAACAGCGTAGAGACATGAGGGAGAACCACGCATAGACATGAGGGAGAACTGCGCACAGACATGAGGGAGAACAGCGCAGACATGAGGGAGAACAGCTCAGACATGAGAGAGAACAGCGCAGAGACATGAGGGAGAACCACGCACAGACATGAGGGAGAACTGCGCACAGACATGAGGGAGAACAGCGCAGACATGAGGGAGAACAGCTCAGACATGAGAGAGAACAGCGCAGAGACATGAGGGAGAACAGCGCACAGAGATGAGGTAGAACAGCGCAGAGACATGAGGGAGAACCACGCACAGACATGAGGGAGAACCGCACACAGACATGAGGGAGAACCACGCACAGACATGAGGGAGAACCGCGCACAGACATGAGGGAGAACCGCACACAGACATGAGGGAGAACCGCACACAGACATCAGGGAGAACAGCGCAGAGACATGAGGGAGAACCGCGCACAGACATGAGGGAGAACAGCGCACAGACATGAGGGAGAACCGCGCACAGACATGAGGGAGAACCGCGCACAGACATGAGGGAGAACCGTACACAGACATGAGGGAGAACCGTGCACAGACATGAGGGAGAACAGCGCACAAACATGAGGGAGAACCAAGCACAGATATGAGGGAGAACCGCACACAGACATGAGGGAGAACCGCGCACAGATGAGGGAGAACCGCGCACAGATGAGGGAGAACCACGCACACAGACATGAGGGAGAACCGCGCACAGACATGAGGGAGAACCGCACACAAACATGAGGGAGAACCGCGCACAGACATGAGGGAGAACCGCGCACAGACATGAGGGAGAACCGCGCAGACATGAGGGAGAGCCGCGCACAGACATGAGGGAGAACCGCACACAGACATGAGGGAGAACCGCACACAGACATGAGGGAGAACCGCGCGCAGACATGAGGGAGAACTGCGCAGAGACATGAGGGAGAACCACGCACAGACATGAGGGAGAACTGCGCACAGACATGAGGGAGAATAGCGCAGACATGAGGGAGAACAGCTCAGACATGAGGGAGAACAGCGCAGAGACATGAGGGAGAACCACGCACAGACATGAGGGAGAACCACGCACAGACATGAGGGAGAACTGCGCACAGACATGAAGATGAACCGCGCACAGACATGAGGGAGAACTGCGCACAGACATGAGGGAGAACCGCGCACAGACATGAGGGAGAACCGAGCACAGACATGAGGGAGAACCGCGCACAGACATGTGGGAGAACCGCACACAGACATGAGAGAGAACCGCTCACAGACATGAGGGAGAACCACGCACAGACATGAGGGAAAACCGTGCACAGACATGAGGGAGAACCGCACAGACATGAAGGAGCACCGCGCACAGACATGAGGGAGAATCACGCACAGACATGAGGGAGAACCGCGCACAGACATGAGGGAGAACCGCGCACAGACATGAGGGAGAACCACGCACAGACATTAGGGAGAACCGCACACAGACATGAGGGAGAACAGCGCAGAGACATGAGGGAGAACCGCGCACAGACATGAGGGAGAACAGCGCACAGACATGAGGGAGAACCGCGCACAGACATGAGGGAGAACCGCGCACAGACATGAGGGAGAACCGTACACAGACATGAGGGAGAACCGTGCACAGACATGAGGGAGAGCAGCGCATAAACATGAGGGAGAACCGCGCACAGACAAGAGGGAGAACCACGCACAGACATGAGGGAGAACTGCACACAGACATGAGGGAGAACAGCGCAGACATGAGGGAGAACCGCGCACAGACATGAGGGAGAACCGCGCACAGACAAGAGGGAGAACCACGAACAGACATGAGGGAGAACCGCGCACAGACATGAGGGAGAACCGTGCACAGCCATGAGGGAAAACCGCGCACAGACATGTGGGAGAACCGCGCAGACATGAGGGAGAACCGCGCATAGACATGAGGGAGAACCGTGCACAGCCATGAGGGATAACCGCGCACAGACATGAGGGAGAACCGCGCAGACATGAGGGAGAACCGCGCATAGACATGAGGGAGAACCGCGCACAGACATGAGGGAGAACCGCGCACAGACATGAGGGAGAACCGCGCACAGACATGAGGGAGAACCGTGCACAGACATGAGGGAGAACCGCAAACAGACATGAGGGAGAGCCGCGCACAGACATGAGGGAGAACCGCGCACAGACATGAGGGAGAACCGAGCACAGACATGAGGGAGAACTGCGCACAGACATGAGAGAGAACCGCGCACAGACATGAGGGAGAACCGCGCACAGACTTGAGGGAGAACCGAGCACAGACATTAGGGAGAACAGCGTAGAGACATGAGGGAGAACCACGCATAGACATGAGGGAGAACTGCGCACAGACATGAGGGAGAACAGCGCAGACATGAGGGAGAACAGCTCAGACATGAGAGAGAACAGCGCAGAGACATGAGGGAGAACCACGCACAGACATGAGGGAGAACTGCGCACAGACATGAGGGAGAACAGCGCAGACATGAGGGAGAACAGCTCAGACATGAGAGAGAACAGCGCAGAGACATGAGGGAGAACAGCGCACAGAGATGAGGTAGAACAGCGCAGAGACATGAGGGAGAACCACGCACAGACATGAGGGAGAACCGCACACAGACATGAGGGAGAACCACGCACAGACATGAGGGAGAACCGCGCACAGACATGAGGGAGAACCGCACACAGACATGAGGGAGAACCGCACACAGACATCAGGGAGAACAGCGCAGAGACATGAGGGAGAACCGCGCACAGACATGAGGGAGAACAGCACACAGACATGAGGGAGAACCGCGCACAGACATGAGGGAGAACCGCGCACAGACATGAGGGAGAACCATACACAGACATGAGGGAGAACCGTGCACAGACATGAGGGAGAACAGCGCACAAACATGAGGGAAAACCAAGCACAGATATGAGGGAGAACCGCACACAGACATGAGGGAGAACCGCGCACAGATGAGGGAGAACCGCGCACAGATGAGGGAGAACCACGCACACAGACATGAGGGAGAACCGCGCACAGACATGAGGGAGAACCGCACACAAACATGAGGGAGAACCGCGCACAGACATGAGGGAGAACCGCGCACAGACATGAGGGAGAACCGCGCAGACATGAGGGAGAGCCGCGCACAGACATGAGGGAGAACCGCACACAGACATGAGGGAGAACCGCACACAGACATGAGGGAGAACCGCGCGCAGACATGAGGGAGAACCGCACACAGACATGAGGGAGAACGGCGCACAGACATGAGGCAGAACCGCGCACAGACATGAGGGAGAACCGCGCACAGACATGAGGGAGAACAGCGCACAAACATGAGGGAGAACCGCGCACAGACATGAGGGAGAATCACGCACAGACATGAGGGAGAACCGCGCACAGACAAGAGGGAGAACCACGAACAGACATGAGGGAGAACCACGCACAGACATGAGGGAGAACCGTGCACAGCCATGAGGGAAAACCGCGCACAGACATGTGGGAGAACCGCGCAGACATGAGGGAGAACCGCGCATAGACATGAGGGAGAACCGTGCACAGCCATGAGGGATAACCGCGCACGGACATGAGGGAGAACCGCGCAGACATGAGGGAGAACCGCGCATAGACATGAGGGAGAACCGCGCACAGACATGAGGGAGAACCGCGCACAGACATGAGGGAGAACCGCGCACAGACATGAGGGAGAACCGTGCACAGACATGAGGGAGAACCGCACACAGACATGAGGGAGAGCCGCGCACAGACATGAGGGAGAACCGCGCACAGACATGAGGGAGAACCGAGCACAGACATGAGGGAGAACTGCGCACAGACATGAGAGAGAACCGCGCACAGACATGAGGGAGAACCGCGCACAGACATGAGGGAGAACCGAGCACAGACATTAGGGAGAACAGCGTAGAGACATGAGGGAGAACCGCGCACAGACATGAAGGAGAACTGCGCACAGACATGAGGGAGAACCGCACAGAGACATGAGGGAGAACCGCACAGAGACATGAGGGAGAACCGCGCACAGACATGAGGGAGAACCGCGCACAGACATGAAGGAGAACCGCGCACAGACATGAGGGAGAACCGCGCACAGACATGAGGGAGAACCGTACAGACATGAGGGAGAACCACGCACAGACATGAGGGAGAACCGTGCACAGACATGAGGGAGAACCGCGCACAGACATGAGGGAGAACCGCGCACAGACATGAGGGAGAACCGCGCACAGACATGAGGGAGAACTGCACACAGACATGAGGGAGAACTGCACACAGACATGAGGGAGAACCACGCACAGACATGAGGGAGAACCACGCACAGACATGAGGGAGAACCGCGCACAGACAAGAGGGAGAACCGCGCGCAGACATGCGGGAGAACCGCACAGAGACATTAGGGAGAACCGCACAGAGATATCAGGGAGAATCGCGCACAGACATGAGGGAGAACCGCGCACAGACATGAAGGAGAACTGCGCACAGACATGAGGGAGAACCGCGCACAGACATGAAGGAGAACCGCGCACAGACATGAGGGAGAACCGCGCACAGACATGAGAGAGAACCGCGCACAGACATGAAGGAGAACCGCGCACAGACATGAGGGAGAACCGCGCACAGACATGAGGGAGAACCGCACACAGACATGAGGGAGAACCGCGCACAGACATGAGGGAGAACCGCACACAGACATGAGGGAGAACCACGCACAGACATGAGGGAGAACCACGCACAGACATGAGGGAGAACCACGCACAGACATGAGGGAGAACCGCGCACAGACATGAGGGAGAACCGCGCGCAGACATGAGGGAGAACCGCACAGAGACATTAGGGAGAACCGCACAGAGATATCAGGGAGAATCGCGCACAGACATGAGGGAGAACCGCGCACAGACATGAAGGAGAACCGCGCACAGACATGAGGGAGAACCGCGCACAGACATGAGGGAGAACCGCGCACAGACATGAGGGAGAACCACGCACAGACATGAGGGAGAACCGCACACAGACATGAGGGAGAACAGCGCAGAGACATGAGGGAGAACCGCGCACAGACATGAGGGAGAAAAGCGCACAGACATGAGGGAGAACCGCGCACAGACATGAGGGAGAACCGCGCACAGACATGAGGGAGAACCGTAAACAGACATGAGGGAGAACCGTGCACAGACATGAGGGAGAACAGCGCATAAACATGAGGGAGAACCGCGCACAGACAAGAGGGAGAACCGCGCACAGACATGAGGGAGAACTGCACACAGACATGAGGGAGAACAGCGCAGACATGAGGGAGAACCGCGCACAGACATGAGGGAGAACCGCGCACAGACAAGAGGGAGAACCACGAACAGACATGAGGGAGAACCGCGCACAGACATGAGGGAGAACCGTGCACAGCCATGAGGGAAAACCGCGCACAGACATGAGGGAGAACCGCGCAGACATGAGGGAAAACCGCGCATAGACATGAGGGAGAACCGTGCACAGCCATGAGGGAAAACCGCGCACAGACATGAGGGAGAACCGCGCAGACATGAGGGAGAACCGCGCATAGACATGAGGGAGAACCGCGCACAGACATGAGGGAGAACCGCGCACAGACATGAGGGAGAACCGCGCTCAGACATGAGGGAGAACCGCGCACAGACATGAGGGAGAACCGTGCACAGACATGAGGGAGAACCGCACACAGACATGAGGGAGAGCCGCGCACAGAAATGAGGGAGAACCGCGCACAGACATGAGGGAGAACCGAGCACAGACATGAGGGAGAACTGCGCACAGACATGAGAGAGAACCGCGCACAGACATGAGGGAGAAACGCGCACAGACATGAGGGAGAACCGTGCACAGACATGAGGGAGAACCGCACAGACATGAAGGAGCACCACGCACAGACATGAGGGAGAACCACGCACAGACATGAGGGAGAACCGCGCACAGACATGAGGGAGAACCTCGCACAGACATGAGGGAGAACCACGCACAGGCATGAGGGAGAACCGCGCACAGACATGACGGAGAACCGAGCACAGACATGAGGGAGAACCGCACACAGACATGAGGGAGAACAGCGCAGAGACATCAGGGAGAACCGCGCACAGACATGAGGGAGAACAGCGCACAGACATGAGGGAGAACCGCGCACAGACATGAGGGAGAACCGCGCACAGACATGAGGGAGAACCGTACACAGACATGAGGGAGAAGCGTGCACAGACATGAGGGAGAACAGCGCACAAACATGAGGGAGAACCGCGCACAGATATGAGGGAGAACCGCGCACAGACATGAGGGAGAACCGCGCACAGACATGAGGGAGAACTGCACACAGACATTAGGGAGAACAGCGCAGACATGAGGGAGAACGGCGCACAGACATGAGGTAGAACCGCGCACATACTTGAGGGAGAACCACGAACAGACATGAGGGAGCACCGTGCACAGCCATGAGGGAAAACCGCGCACAGACATGAGGGAGAACCGCGCAGACATGAGGGAGAATCGCGCATAGACATGAGGGAGAACCGCGCACAGACATGAGGGAGAACCGCGCACAGACATGAGGGAGAACCGCACACAGACATGAGGGAGAACCGCGCACAGACATGAGGGAGAACCGTGCACAGACATGAGGGAGAATCGCGCACAGACATGAGGGAGAGCCGCGCACAGACATGAGGGAGAACCGCGCACAGACATGAGTGAGAACCGAGCACAGACATGAGGGAGAACTGCGCACAGATATGAGAGAGAACCGCGCACAGACATGAGGGAGAACCGCGCACAGACATGAGGGAGAACCGAGCACAGACATGAGGGAGAACAGCGCAGAGACATGAGGGAGAACCACGCACAGACATGAGGGAGAACTGCGCACAGACATGAGGGAAAACAGCGCAGACATGAGGGAGAACAGCGCAGACATGAGAGAGAACAGCGCAGAGACATGAGGGAGAACAGCGCAAAGAGATGAGGGAGAGCCGCGCACAGACATGAGGGAGAGCCGCGCACAGACATGAGGGAGAACCGCGCACAGACATGAGGGAGAACCGAGCACAGACATGAGGGAGAACTGCGCACAGACATGACAGAGAACCGCGCACAGACATGAGGGAGAACCGCGCACAGACATGAGGGAGAACCGAGCACAGACATGAGGGAGAACAGCGCAGAGACATGAGGGAGAACCACGCACAGACATGAGGGAGAACTGCGCACAGACATGAGGGAGAATAGCGCAGACATGAGGGAGAACAGCTCAGACATGAGGGAGAACAGCGCAGAGACATGAGGGAGAACCACGCACAGACATGAGGGAGAACCACGCACAGACATGAGGGAGAACTGCGCACAGACATGAAGATGAACCGCGCACAGACATGAGGGAGAACTGCGCACAGACATGAGGGAGAACCGCGCACAGACATGAGGGAGAACCGAGCACAGACATGAGGGAGAACCGCGCACAGACATGTGGGAGAACCGCACACAGACATGAGAGAGAACCGCTCACAGACATGAGGGAGAACCACGCACAGACATGAGGGAAAACCGTGCACAGACATGAGGGAGAACCGCACAGACATGAAGGAGCACCGCGCACAGACATGAGGGAGAATCACGCACAGACATGAGGGAGAACCGCGCACAGACATGAGGGAGAACCGCGCACAGACATGAGGGAGAACCACGCACAGACATTAGGGAGAACCGCACACAGACATGAGGGAGAACAGCGCAGAGACATGAGGGAGAACCGCGCACAGACATGAGGGAGAACAGCGCACAGACATGAGGGAGAACCGCGCACAGACATGAGGGAGAACCGCGCACAGACATGAGGGAGAACCGTACACAGACATGAGGGAGAACCGTGCACAGACATGAGGGAGAGCAGCGCATAAACATGAGGGAGAACCGCGCACAGACAAGAGGGAGATCCACGCACAGACATGAGGGAGAACTGCACACAGACATGAGGGAGAACAGCGCAGACATGAGGGAGAACCGCGCACAGACATGAGGGAGAACCGCGCACAGACAAGAGGGAGAACCACGAACAGACATGAGGGAGAACCGCGCACAGACATGAGGGAGAACCGTGCACAGCCATGAGGGAAAACCGCGCACAGACATGTGGGAGAACCGCGCAGACATGAGGGAGAACCGCGCATAGACATGAGGGAGAACCGTGCACAGCCATGAGGGATAACCGCGCACAGACATGAGGGAGAACCGCGCAGACATGAGGGAGAACCGCGCATAGACATGAGGGAGAACCGCGCACAGACATGAGGGAGAACCGCGCACAGACATGAGGGAGAACCGCGCACAGACATGAGGGAGGACCGTGCACAGACATGAGGGAGAACCGCACACAGACATGAGGGAGAGCCGCGCACAGACATGAGGGAGAACCGCGCACAGACATGAGGGAGAACCGAGCACAGACATGAGGGAGAACTGCGCACAGACATGAGAGAGAACCGCGCACAGACATGAGGGAGAACCGCGCACAGACTTGAGGGAGAACCGAGCACAGACATTAGGGAGAACAGCGTAGAGACATGAGGGAGAACCACGCATAGACATGAGGGAGAACTGCGCACAGACATGAGGGAGAACAGCGCAGACATGAGGGAGAACAGCTCAGACATGAGAGAGAACAGCGCAGAGACATGAGGGAGAACCACGCACAGACATGAGGGAGAACTGCGCACAGACATGAGGGAGAACAGCGCAGACATGAGGGAGAACAGCTCAGACATGAGAGAGAACAGCGCAGAGACATGAGGGAGAACAGCGCACAGAGATGAGGTAGAACAGCGCAGAGACATGAGGAAGAACCACGCACAGACATGAGGGAGAACCGCACACAGACATGAGGGAGAACCACGCACAGACATGAGGGAGAACCGCGCACAGACATGAGGGAGAACCGCACACAGACATGAGGGAGAACCGCACACAGACATCAGGGAGAACAGCGCAGAGACATGAGGGAGAACCGCGCACAGACATGAGGGAGAACAGCGCACAGACATGAGGGAGAACCGCGCACAGACATGAGGGAGAACCGCGCACAGACATGAGGGAGAACCGTACACAGACATGAGGGAGAACCGTGCACAGACATGAGGGAGAACAGCGCACAAACATGAGGGAGAACCAAGCACAGATATGAGGGAGAACCGCACACAGACATGAGGGAGAACCGCGCACAGATGAGGGAGAACCGCGCACAGATGAGGGAGAACCACGCACACAGACATGAGGGAGATCCGCGCACAGACATGAGGGAGAACCGCACACAAACATGAGGGAGAACCGCGCACAGACATGAGGGAGAACCGCGCACAGACATGAGGGAGAACCGCGCAGACATGAGGGAGAGCCGCGCACAGACATGAGGGAGAACCGCACACAGACATGAGGGAGAACCGCACACAGACATGAGGGAGAACCGCGCGCAGACATGAGGGAGAACTGCGCAGAGACATGAGGGAGAACCACGCACAGACATGAGGGAGAACTGCGCACAGACATGAGGGAGAATAGCGCAGACATGAGGGAGAACAGCTCAGACATGAGGGAGAACAGCGCAGAGACATGAGGGAGAACCACGCACAGACATGAGGGAGAACCACGCGCAGACATGAGGGAGAACCGCGCACAGACATGAGGGAGAACCGCGCACAGACAAGAGGGAGAACCACGAACAGACATGAGGGAGAACCGCGCACAGACATGAGGGAGAACCGTGCACAGCCATGAGGGAAAACCGCGCACAGACATGTGGGAGAACCGCGCAGACATGAGGGAGAACCGCGCATAGACATGAGGGAGAACCGTGCACAGCCATGAGGGATAACCGCGCACAGACATGAGGGAGAACCGCGCAGACATGAGGGAGAACCGCGCATAGACATGAGGGAGAACCGCGCACAGACATGAGGGAGAACCGCGCACAGACATGAGGGAGAACCGCGCACAGACATGAGGGAGAACCGTGCACAGACATGAGGGAGAACCGCACACAGACATGAGGGAGAGCCGCGCACAGACATGAGGGAGAACCGCGCACAGACATGAGGGAGAACCGAGCACAGACTTGAGGGAGAACCGCGCACAGACATGAGAGAGAACCGCGCACAGACATGAGGGAGAACTGCGCACAGACATGAGAGAGAACCGCGCACAGACATGAGGGAGAACCGCGCACAGACTTGAGGGAGAACCGAGCACAGACATTAGGGAGAACAGCGTAGAGACATGAGGGAGAACCACGCATAGACATGAGGGAGAACTGCGCACAGACATGAGGGAGAACAGCGCAGACATGAGGGAGAACAGCTCAGACATGAGAGAGAACAGCGCAGAGACATGAGGGAGAACCACGCACAGACATGAGGGAGAACTGCGCACAGACATGAGGGAGAACAGCGCAGACATGAGGGAGAACAGCTCAGACATGAGAGAGAACAGCGCAGAGACATGAGGGAGAACAGCGCACAGAGATGAGGTAGAACAGCGCAGAGACATGAGGAAGAACCACGCACAGACATGAGGGAGAACCGCACACAGACATGAGGGAGAACCACGCACAGACATGAGGGAGAACCGCGCACAGACATGAGGGAGAACCGCACACAGACATGAGGGAGAACCGCACACAGACATCAGGGAGAACAGCGCAGAGACATGAGGGAGAACCGCGCACAGACATGAGGGAGAACAGCGCACAGACATGAGGGAGAACCGCGCACAGACATGAGGGAGAACCGCGCACAGACATGAGGGAGAACCGTACACAGACATGAGGGAGAACCGTGCACAGACATGAGGGAGAACAGCGCACAAACATGAGGGAGAACCAAGCACAGATATGAGGGAGAACCGCACACAGACATGAGGGAGAACCGCGCACAGATGAGGGAGAACCGCGCACAGATGAGGGAGAACCACGCACACAGACATGAGGGAGATCCGCGCACAGACATGAGGGAGAACCGCACACAAACATGAGTGAGAACCGCGCACAGACATGAGGGAGAACCGCGCACAGACATGAGGGAGAACCGCGCAGACATGAGGGAGAGCCGCGCACAGACATGAGGGAGAACCGCACACAGACATGAGGGAGAACCGCACACAGACATGAGGGAGAACCGCGCGCAGACATGAGGGAGAACTGCGCAGAGACATGAGGGAGAACCACGCACAGACATGAGGGAGAACTGCGCACAGACATGAGGGAGAATAGCGCAGACATGAGGGAGAACAGCTCAGACATGAGGGAGAACAGCGCAGAGACATGAGGGAGAACCACGCACAGACATGAGGGAGAACCACGCACAGACATGAGGGAGAACTGCGCACAGACATGAAGATGAACCGCGCACAGACATGAGGGAGAACTGCGCACAGACATGAGGGAGAACCGCGCACAGACATGAGGGAGAACCGAGCACAGACATGAGGGAGAACCGCGCACAGACATGTGGGAGAACCGCACACAGACATGAGAGAGAACCGCTCACAGACATGAGGGAGAACCACGCACAGACATGAGGGAAAACCGTGCACAGACATGAGGGAGAACCGCACAGACATGAAGGAGCACCGCGCACAGACATGAGGGAGAATCACGCACAGACATGAGGGAGAACCGCGCACAGACATGAGGGAGAACCGCGCACAGACATGAGGGAGAACCACGCACAGACATTAGGGAGAACCGCACACAGACATGAGGGAGAACAGCGCAGAGACATGAGGGAGAACCGCGCACAGACATGAGGGAGAACAGCGCACAGACATGAGGGAGAACCGCGCACAGACATGAGGGAGAACCGCGCACAGACATGAGGGAGAACCGTACACAGACATGAGGGAGAACCGTGCACAGACATGAGGGAGAGCAGCGCATAAACATGAGGGAGAACCGCGCACAGACAAGAGGGAGAACCACGCACAGACATGAGGGAGAACTGCACACAGACATGAGGGAGAACAGCGCAGACATGAGGGAGAACCGCGCACAGACATGAGGGAGAACCGCGCACAGACAAGAGGGAGAACCACGAACAGACATGAGGGAGAACCGCGCACAGACATGAGGGAGAACCTGCACAGCCATGAGGGAAAACCGCGCACAGACATGTGGGAGAACCGCGCAGACATGAGGGAGAACCGCGCATAGACATGAGGGAGAACCGTGCACAGCCATGAGGGATAACCGCGCACAGACATGAGGGAGAACCGCGCAGACATGAGGGAGAACCGCGCATAGACATGAGGGAGAACCGCGCACAGACATGAGGGAGAACCGCGCACAGACATGAGGGAGAACCGCGCACAGACATGAGGGAGAACCGTGCACAGACATGAGGGAGAACCGCACACAGACATGAGGGAGAGCCGCGCACAGACATGAGGGAGAACCGCGCACAGACATGAGGGAGAACCGAGCACAGACATGAGGGAGAACTGCGCACAGACATGAGAGAGAACCGCGCACAGACATGAGGGAGAACCGCGCACAGACTTGAGGGAGAACCGAGCACAGACATTAGGGAGAACAGCGTAGAGACATGAGGGAGAACCACGCATAGACATGAGGGAGAACTGCGCACAGACATGAGGGAGAACAGCGCAGACATGAGGGAGAACAGCTCAGACATGAGAGAGAACAGCGCAGAGACATGAGGGAGAACCACGCACAGACATGAGGGAGAACTGCGCACAGACATGAGGGAGAACAGCGCAGACATGAGGGAGAACAGCTCAGACATGAGAGAGAACAGCGCAGAGACATGAGGGAGAACAGCGCACAGAGATGAGGTAGAACAGCGCAGAGACATGAGGGAGAACCACGCACAGACATGAGGGAGAACCGCACACAGACATGAGGGAGAACCACGCACAGACATGAGGGAGAACCGCGCACAGACATGAGGGAGAACCGCACACAGACATGAGGGAGAACCGCACACAGACATCAGGGAGAACAGCGCAGAGACATGAGGGAGAACCGCGCACAGACATGAGGGAGAACAGCGCACAGACATGAGGGAGAACCGCGCACAGACATGAGGGAGAACCGCGCACAGACATGAGGGAGAACCGTACACAGACATGAGGGAGAACCGTGCACAGACATGAGGGAGAACAGCGCACAAACATGAGGGAGAACCAAGCACAGATATGAGGGAGAACCGCACACAGACATGAGGGAGAACCGCGCACAGATGAGGGAGAACCGCGCACAGATGAGGGAGAACCACGCACACAGACATGAGGGAGAACCGCGCACAGACATGAGGGAGAACCGCACACAAACATGAGGGAGAACCGCGCACAGACATGAGGGAGAACCGCGCACAGACATGAGGGAGAACCGCGCAGACATGAGGGAGAGCCGCGCACAGACATGAGGGAGAACCGCACACAGACATGAGGGAGAACCGCACACAGACATGAGGGAGAACCGCGCGCAGACATGAGGGAGAACCGCACACAGACATGAGGGAGAACCGCGCACAGACATGAGGCAGAACCGCGCACAGACATGAGGCAGAACCGCGCACAGACATGAGGGAGAACCGCGCACAGACATGAGGGAGAACAGCGCACAAACATGAGGGAGAACCGCGCACAGACATGAGGGAGAATCACGCACAGACATGAGGGAGAACCGCGCACAGACAAGAGGGAGAACCACGAACAGACATGAGGGAGAACCGCGCACAGACATGAGGGAGAACCGTGCACAGCCATGAGGGAAAACCGCGCACAGACATGTGGGAGAACCGCGCAGACATGAGGGAGAACCGCGCATAGACATGAGGGAGAACCGTGCACAGCCATGAGGGATAACCGCGCACAGACATGAGGGAGAACCGCGCAGACATGAGGGAGAACCGCGCATAGACATGAGGGAGAACCGCGCACAGACATGAGGGAGAACCGCGCACAGACATGAGGGAGAACCGCGCACAGACATGAGGGAGAACCGTGCACAGACATGAGGGAGAACCGCACACAGACATGAGGGAGAGCCGCGCACAGACATGAGGGAGAACCGCGCACAGACATGAGGGAGAACCGAGCACAGACATGAGGGAGAACTGCGCACAGACATGAGAGAGAACCGCGCACAGACATGAGGGAGAACCGCGCACAGACATGAGGGAGAACCGAGCACAGACATTAGGGAGAACAGCGTAGAGACATGAGGGAGAACCACGCATAGACATGAGGGAGAACTGCGCACAGACATGAGGGAGAACAGCGCAGACATGAGGGAGAACAGCTCAGACATGAGAGAGAACAGCGCAGAGACATGAGGGAGAACCACGCACAGACATGAGGGAGAACTGCGCACAGACATGAGGGAGAACAGCGCAGACATGAGGGAGAACAGCTCAGACATGAGAGAGAACAGCGCAGAGACATGAGGGAGAACAGCGCACAGAGATGAGGTAGAACAGCGCAGAGACATGAGGGAGAACCACGCACAGACATGAGGGAGAACCGCACACAGACATGAGGGAGAACCACGCACAGACATGAGGGAGAACCGCGCACAGACATGAGGGAGAACCGCACACAGACATGAGGGAGAACCGCACACAGACATCAGGGAGAACAGCGCAGAGACATGAGGGAGAACCGCGCACAGACATGAGGGAGAACAGCGCACAGACATGAGGGAGAACCGCGCACAGACATGAGGGAGAACCGCGCACAGACATGAGGGAGAACCGTACACAGACATGAGGGAGAACCGTGCACAGACATGAGGGAGAACAGCGCACAAACATGAGGGAGAACCAAGCACAGATATGAGGGAGAACCACACACAGACATGAGGGAGAACCGCGCACAGATGAGGGAGAACCGCGCACAGATGAGGGAGAACCACGCACACAGACATGAGGGAGAACCGCGCACAGACATGAGGGAGAACCGCACACAAACATGAGGGAGAACCGCGCACAGACATGAGGGAGAACCGCGCACAGACATGAGGGAGAACCGCGCAGACATGAGGGAGAGCCGCGGACAGACATGAGGGAGAACCGCACACAGACATGAGGGAGAACCGCACACAGACATGAGGGAGAACCGCGCGCAGACATGAGGGAGAACCGCACACAGACATGAGGGAGAACGGCGCACAGACATGAGGCAGAACCGCGCACAGATATGAGGGAGAACCGCGCACAGACATGAGGGAGAACAGCGCACAAACATGAGGGAGAACCGCGCACAGACATGAGGGAGAATCACGCACAGACATGAGGGAGAACCGCGCACAGACATGAGGTAGAACTGCACACAGACATGAGGGAGAACCGTGCACAGACATGAGGGAGAACAGCACACAAACATAAGGGAGAACCGCGCACAGACATGAAGGAGAACCGCGCAGACATGAGGGAGAACCGCGCACAGACATGAGGGAGAATCGCGCACAAACATGAGGGAGAACCGCGCACAGACATGAGGGAGAACTGCGCACAGACATGAGGGAGAACCGCGCACAGACATGAGGGAGAACCGCGCACAGACATGAGGGAGAACCGCGCACAGACATGAGGGAGAACCGCACACAGATATGAGGGAGAACCACGCGCAGACATGAGGGAGAACCGCGCACAGACATGAAGGAGAACCGCGCACAGACATGAGGGAGAACCACGCACAGACAAGAAGGAGAACCACGCACAGACATGAGGGAGAACCGCGCACAGACATGAGGGAGAACCGCGCACAGACATGAAGGAGAACCGCGCACAGACATGAAGGAGAACCACGCACAGACATGAGGGAGAACCGCGCACAGACATGAGGGAGAACCACACACAGACATGAGGGAGAACCGCGCACAGACATGAGGGAGAACCGCACAGAGACATGAGGGAGAACCGCGCACAGACATGAGGGAGAACCGCGCACAGACATGAGGGAGAACCGCACACAAACATGAGGGAGAACCGCGCACAGACATGAGGGAGAACCGCGCACAGACATGAAGGAGAACTGCGCACAGACATGAGGGAGAACCGCACAGAGACATGAGGGAGAACCGCACAGAGACATGAGGGAGAACCGCGCACAGACATGAGGGAGAACCGCGCACAGACATGAAGGAGAACCGCGCACAGACATGAGGGAGAACCGCGCACAGACATGAGGGAGAACCGCGCACAGACATGAGGGAGAACCACACACAGACATGAGGGAGAACCGCGCACAGACATGAGGGAGAACCGCACAGAGCCATGAGGGAGAACCGCGCACAGACATGAGGGAGAACCGCGCACAGACATGAGGGAGAACCGCACACAAACATGAGGGAGAACCGCGCACAGACATGAGGGAGAACCGCGCACAGACATGAAGGAGAACTGCGCACAGACATGAGGGAGAACCGCACAGAGACATGAGGGAGAACCGCACAGAGACATGAGGGAGAACCGCGCACAGACATGAGGGAGAACCGCGCACAGACATGAAGGAGAACCGCGCACAGACATGAGGGAGAACCGCGCACAGACATGAGGGAGAACCGTACAGACATGAGGGAGAACCACGCACAGACATGAGGGAGAACCGTGCACAGACATGAGGGAGAACCGCGCACAGACATGAGGGAGAACCGCGCACAGACATGAGGGAGAACCGCGCACAGACATGAGGGAGAACTGCACACAGACATGAGGGAGAACTGCACACAGACATGAGGGAGAACCACGCACAGACATGAGGGAGAACCACGCACAGACATGAGGGAGAACCGCGCACAGACATGAGGGAGAACCGCGCGCAGACATGCGGGAGAACCGCACAGAGACATTAGGGAGAACCGCACAGAGATATCAGGGAGAATCGCGCACAGACATGAGGGAGAACCGCGCACAGACATGAAGGAGAACCGCGCACAGACATGAGGGAGAACCGCGCACAGACATGAAGGAGAACCGCGCACAGACATGAGGGAGAACCGCGCACAGACATGAGAGAGAACCGCGCACAGACATGAAGGAGAACCGCGCACAGACATGAGGGAGAACCGCGCACAGACATGAGGGAGAACCGCACACAGACATGAGGGAGAACCGCGCACAGACATGAGGGAGAACCGCACACAGACATGAGGGAGAACCACGCACAGACATGAGGGAGAACCACGCACAGACATGAGGGAGAACCACGCACAGACATGAGGGAGAACCGCGCACAGACATGAGGGAGAACCGCGCGCAGACATGAGGGAGAACCGCACAGAGACATTAGGGAGAACCGCACAGAGATATCAGGGAGAATCGCGCACAGACATGAGGGAGAACCGCGCACAGACATGAAGGAGAACCGCGCACAGACATGAGGGAGAACCGCGCACAGACATGAAGGAGAACCGCGCACAGACATGAGGGAGAACCGCGCACAGACATGAGAGAGAACCGCGCACAGACATGAAGGAGAACCGCGCACAGACATGAAGGAGAACCGCGCACAGACATGAGGGAGAACCGCGCACAGACATGAGGGAGAACCGCACACAGACATGAGGGAGAACCGCGCACAGACATGAGGGAGAACCGCGCACAGACATGAGGGAGAACCGCGCACAGACATGAGGGAGAACCGCACACAGACATGAGGGAGAACCGCGCACAGACATGAGGGAGAACCGCTCAGGGACACATAGGATTCAAAATCCAGATTAAAAGATCACAATACAATAATTCTGCACGTACAAAAGGGAGAATCCGGACACGAGAGACGACTGCATGGACACAACGGAAAATCCGTCATGTTGCTGCTTTACAACTGTCATTTTCCAATGAGATGGACAAAAGAAGATAGAGCCAAAACGAGACAAAGGATGAAGCACTTGTCAGCAATAAGTAGACGCACAATTACTTGCGATCGATATTCCTGCCCCGGGTTCAAGCTTTTAATCAGAATATAATATATTATTACAGACAGGAAGAGACTTCAGAGACGGCAGCGAGCAGTCAGACGTGACTCGCGTGCCAGGGGCTGCACACTCGCTTTCTGCTCATTGCCCCTCAATTAGAAATCAGACTGCACGGTTCCAACACCTGAAGGATTGGCGGGGTCATGAGGCGGCTGAGGCGATCGATACGCGGTGACTGCCAGAGCCGCCGTCTCATTACACACGCTTATTTACAACTAATGGATTTAGCAGCAATCAAATTGCAACTCACTCTTTACAAATCACAGGTATACAACAGCAAAGCGCCCAATAAACCGCAGCTGCAAGCGCAGCGTGAGCTGTAAAGCGACAGTTTATCGGTGACATCACAGGAGCTGGAGTCGATGGGTCAGCCGTGACATCACAGGAGCTGGAGCAGATGGATCAGCAGTGACATCACAGGAGCAGGAGCAGATGGGTCAGCCGTGACATCACAGGAGCTGGAGCCGATGGGTCAGCAGTGACATCACAGGAGCTGGAGCAGATGGGTCAGCAGTGACATCACAGGAGCTGGAGCAGATGGGTCAGCCGTGACATCACAGGAGCTGGAGCAGATGGGTCAGCAGTGACATCACAGGAGCTGGAGCAGATGGGTCAGCCGTGACATCACAGGAGCTGGAGCCGATGGGTCAGCAGTGACATCACAGGAGCTGGAGCAGATGGGTCAGCAGTGACATCACAGGAGCTGGAGCCGATGGGTCAGCAGTGACATCACAG
Organism: Phyllobates terribilis; assembly: GCF_046119375.1. Classification (NCBI taxonomy): domain Eukaryota; kingdom Metazoa; phylum Chordata; class Amphibia; order Anura; family Dendrobatidae; genus Phyllobates; species Phyllobates terribilis. Next base: position 5,290,012 of record NW_027362766.1, on the reverse strand, counting down.
GAGCTGGAGCCGATGGGTCAGCAGTGACATCACAGGAGCTGGAGCAGATGGGTCAGCAGTGACATCACAGGAGCTGGAGCAGATGGATCAGCAGTGACATCACAGGAGCAGGAGCAGATGGGTCAGCAGTGACATCACAGGAGCTGGAGCCGATGGGTCAGCAGTGACATCACAGGAGCTGGAGCAGATGGGTCAGCAGTGACATCACAGGAGCTGGAGCCGATGGGTCAGCAGTGACATCACAGGAGCTGGAGCAGATGGGTCAGCAGTGACATCACAGGAGCTGGAGCAGATGGATCAGCAGTGACATCACAGGAGCTGGAGCCGATGGGTCAGCAGTGACATCACAGGAGCTGGAGCAGATGGGTCCGCAGTGACATCACAGGAGCTGGAGCAGATGGGTCCGCAGTGACATCACAGGAGCTGGAGCAGATGGGTCAGCAGTGACATCACAGGAGCTGGAGCAGATGGATCAGCAGTGACATCACAGGAGCTGGAGCAGATGGGTCAGCAGTGACATCACAGGAGCTGGAGCAGATGGGTCCGCAGTGACATCACAGGAGCTGGAGCAGATGGGTCCGCAGTGACATCACAGGAGCTGGAGCAGATGGGTCCACAGTGACATCACAGGAGCTGGAGCAGATGGGTCCGCAGTGACATCACAGGAGCTGGAGCAGATGGGTCCGCAGTGACATCACAGGAGCTGGAGCAGATGGGTCAGCAGTGACATCACAGGAGCTGGTGCAGATGGGTCAGCAGTGACATCACAGGAGCTGGAGCAGATGGGTCAGCAGTGACATCACAGTAGCTGGAGCAGATAGGTCAGCAGTGACATCACAGGAGCTGGTGCAGATGGGTCAGCAGTGACATCACAGGAGCTGGAGCAGATGGGACAGCAGTGACATCATAAGAGCTGGTGCAGATGGGTCAGCAGTGACATCACAGGAGCTGGAGCAGATGGGACAGCAGTGACATTGTAGCACCCCGAGGGCTCGGCTGCTACAGGGGTATTGCACCTAGAACCAGAGGTGTGATATTCCACTCCCGGGTAAGGATGGAGTGTGGACTGGGGCTCAGTAAGCTGCATGCACCACACACACCCCATTTCCGAGGGACAGCTCAACGGTGCTCCCACTAGACAGAGTGCAGGCACGACAGCTTCTGTTCCTGGCTGGAGTGGGGAGGGGGGTGGAAAACCCAGTGGTGTAGGAGCAGATAGGGGTGGGTTTCTGGGCATAGGCAGGAGCCCATTGGTTGCAAGTCACCTGGGCTCGGGTGTCAGAAGGAGGTATAAAAGGTGGGCACCATCTTAGATCAGGGTTCAGTTCAGTGGAGACAGTCTGAGGAGAAGACAGGAAGCAGAGCCCCTGCATGGGCTCTGCTCTGCAGGCAGGCCTTGTCAGGAGGCTGGAGCCTGAGAGAGAGAGAGAGAAGAAGGAACAGAAAGGAAAGTAGGAAAGGAAGCAAGGAACACAGAGAAAGGAAGCAAGGAACACAGAGAAAGGCCCAGAGACACGAAGGCAGAAGGAACCCCATGTGCCCAGGAGATACAGGGTGAAGGGTTGGCAGAACAGGGTACCGGAACCCAAATTGGTGGAGGCAACAGATTCCTCAGCCAAAGACCGGAGGTTGTTACCACATCTTGGTGCGACCCCTCACTACATCCACCAGAAAGGCATACCACATAGGGTCAGGGAAACTGGAGAGAGGTTTCGCCAACAGAAGGCCCGAGGAAGCTGGACAAAGGTGGGTCACTGGTGGGGACGGCCAGAGAAAGGAAAGAGAAGGGAGCTCTGAACCACACTCCGGAATTGCCTGGGAGTTGATCGAGTCCCTCACCTGGTGGACGCAGCATGACTCGGGCGGTCCTAACTGCGCACAAGTGACCTGATAAAGAACTGTGAGTAAAGCATTGAAAACTGCAACTGCACGTCTCTGTGGTTCCTCGCCGCACCAGCACCATCAGTACTGGGACACTCACACCATCACCACCATCATCCACATTAGCTGCCCTGAGGCAATACTTCTCCCGTGGGGAGTCATCCCATACTCAGCTGCGCAAACAACATCAGCCTCAGCGGTCTGCAGCGCAGCGGCGGTCCCCACTGACCGCAATCCACGGGTGGCGTAGTCGGACACTTATTACAATACAAATAGACTGCCACTGGTTTGACCACCCTGGGCACGGACCGGGTCACCGCCACACGGAGACTACAACCCCCAGCATCCTACAACAGGCCCGGTTCCGGGTTCCCCTGCACAGCACAGGCCCAGGGGGCGAGTCAACATCACTGGAGCTGGAGCAGATGGGTCAGCAGTGACATCACAGGAGCTGGAGCAGATGGGTCAGCAGTGACATCACAGGAGCTGGTGCAGATGGGTCAGCAGTGACATCACAGGAGCTGGAGCAGATGAATCACCAGTGACATCACAGGAGCTGGTGCAGATGGATCAGCAGTGACATCACAGGAGCTGGAGCAGATGGGTCAGCAGTGACATCACAGGAGCTGGAGCAGATGGGTCAGCAGTGACATCACAGGAGCTGGAGCATATGGGTCAGCAGTGACATCACAGGAGCTGGAGCAGATGGGTCAGCAGTGACATCACAGGAGCTGGAGCAGATGGGTCAGCCGTGACATCACAGGAGCTGGAGCAGATGGGTCAGCCGTGACATCACAGGAGCTGGAGCAGATGGGTCAGCAGTGACATCACAGGAGCTGGAGCAGATGAGTCAGCAGTGACATCACAGGAGCTGGAGCAGATGGGTCAGCAGTGACATCACAGGAGCTGGAGCAGATGGGTCAGCAGTGACATCACAGGAGCTGGAGCAGATGGGTCAGCAGTGACATCACAGGAACTGGTGCAGATGGGTCAGCAGTGACATCACAGGAGCTGGAGCAGATGGGTCAGCAGTGACATCACAGGAGCTGGAGCAAATGGGTCAGCAGTGACATCACAGGAGCTGGAGCAGATGGGTCAGCCGTGACATCACAGGAGCTGGAGCAGATGGGTCAGCAGTGACATCACAGGAGCCGGTGCAGATGCGTCAGCAGTGACATCACAGGAGCCGGAGCAGATGGGTCAGCAGTGACATCACAGGAGCTGGAGCAGATGGGTCAGCAGTGACATCACAGGAGCTGGAGCAGATGGGTCAGCAGTGACATCACAGGAGCTGGACCAGATGGGTCAGCAGTGACATCACAGGAGCTCGAGCAGATGGGTCAGCAGTGACATCACAGTAGCTGGAGCAGATGGGTCAGCAGTGACATCACAGGAGCTGGTGCAGATGGGTCAGCAGTGACATCACAGGAGCTGGTGCAGATGGGTCAGCAGTGACATCACAGGAGCTGGAGCAGATGGGTCAGCAGTGACATCACAGGAACTGGTGCAGATGGGTCAGCAGTGACATCACAGGAGCTGGAGCAGATGGGTCAACAGTGACATCACAGGAGCTGGAGCAAATGGGTCAGCAGTGACATCACAGGAGCTGGAGCAGATGGGTCAGCCGTGACATCACAGGAGCTGGAGCAGATGGGTCAGCAGTGACATCACAGGAGCCGGTGCAGATGGGTCAGCAGTGACATCACAGGAGCCGGAGCAGATGGGTCAGCAGTGACATCACAGGAGCTGGAGCAGATGGGTCAGCAGTGACATCACAGGAGCTGGAGCAGATGGGTCAGCAGTGACATCACAGGAGCTGGAGCAGATGGGTCAGCAGTGACATCACAGGAGCTCGAGCAGATGGGTCAGCAGTGACATCACAGTAGCTGGAGCAGATGGGTCAGCAGTGACATCACAGGAGCTGGTGCAGATGGGTCAGCAGTGACATCACAGGAGCTGGTGCAGATGGGTCAGCAGTGACATCACAGGAGCTGGAGCAGATGGGTCAGCAGTGACATCACAGGAGCTGGAGCAGATGGGTCAGCAGTGACATCACAGGAGCTGGAGCAGATGGGTCAGCAGTGACATCACAGGAGCTGGTGCAGATGGATCAGCAGTGACATCACAGGAGCTGGTGCAGATGGGTCAGCAGTGACATCACAGGAGCTGGAGCAGATGGGTCAGCAGTGACATCACAGGAGCTGGAGCAGATGGGTCAGCAGTGACATCACAGGAGCTGGAGCAGATGGGTCAGCAGTGACATCACAGGAGCTGGAGCAGATGAGTCAGCAGTGACATCACAGGAGCTGGTGCAGATGGGTCAGCAGTAACATCACAGGAGCTGGAGCAGATGGGTCAGCAGTGACATCACAGGAGCTGGAGCAGATGGGTCAGCAGTGACATCACAGGAGCTGGAGCAGATGGGTCAGCAGTGACATCACAGGAGCTGGAGCAGATGAGTCAGCAGTGACATTACAGGAGCTGGTGCAGATGGGTCAGCAGTGACATCACAGGAGCTGGAGCAGATGGGTCAGCAGTGACATCACAGGAGCTGGAGCAGATGGGTCAGCAGTGACATCACAGGAGCTGGAGCAGATGGGTCAGCAGTGACATCACAGGAGCTGGAGCAGATGGGTCAGCAGTGACATCACAGGAGCTGGTGCAGATGGGTCAGCAGTGACATCACAGGAGCAGGAGCAGATAGGTCAGCAGTGACATCACAGGAGCTGGAGCAGATGGGTCAGCAGTGACATCACAGGAATTGGGGGCAGCCTGTTAGGTTGTCAGTGACATCATGGTCTTAGTAGGGAATTGTTTAGTTCCTCCCAAAATATAGAAATTGAAGGGGAATAGACGTCTCTCCAGAAACAAATAGCGAGGAGAGAGACTTAGTATGATGTCACTGATTCATCTAGGCCAGCCTGGAGCCGCATATAATCTCTGACCAGGGATCTTCAAGTATCCTTGACTCTTGGTGTAGCATGTCCAGGTTCTTGAGGTTCACTCTGATAAGCCATGATCGTAAAAATCAACAAGAATGGCGAATGTTTCCTCTTCCCGTTGACTCTGGAATGAGCCATTATTACAGTTAGCTTTAGAAAAAGCCCCATTTGCTGCTGACCAGGGGCGTGCATAGAAACCATGGGCCCCATAGCAAAAGTCCTAATTGATGAACCCTTTGTCTCCAAAACAATATGATATCCCACATGGCATGATCCCCCATACAGTGAAACCCCCATATCACCTCATCCAGTGCAATGGTCTCCATCACCACAGACAATGATGGCCCTATATGTACAAGCAGACCAACCACTCACCTACCGCGCTCCACGGTTGTGCTGCTCCCTCCAATCTATCCTAAACTCTGCTGCCCGACTAATCCACCTGTCCACCCCCTATTCCTCAGCCTCCCCCCTCTGTCAATCCGTTCACTGGCTCCCTATTACTCAGAGACTCCACTTCAAAACCCTAACCATGACATACAAAGCCATCAAAAACCTGTCTCCTCCATACATCTCTGACCTAGTCTCCCGGTACTTACCTGCACGCAACCTCCGATCCTCACAAGATCTCCTTCTCTACTCCCATCTTATCTCCTCTTCCCACAATCGCATACAAGATTTCTCCCGTGCTTCCCCCCTACTCTGGAACTCCGTACCCCAACATATCAGACTCTCGCCTACCGTGGAAACCTTCAAAGGGAACCTGAAGACCCACCTCTTCCGACAAGCCTACAACCTGCAGTAACCACCGCTCCCCCATACCGCTGCACGACCAGCTCTACCCTCACCCACTGTATCCTCACCCATCCCCTGTAGACTGTGAGCCTTCGCGGGCAGGGTCCTCGCTCCACCATACCGCTGCAGGACCAGCTCTACCCCCATCTACTGTATCCTCACCCATTCCTTGTAGACTGTGAGCCCTCGTGGGCAGGGTCCTCGCTCCACCATACCGCTGCATGACCAGCTCTGCCCTCACCCACTGTATCCTCACCTATCCCCTGTAGACAGTGAGCCCTCGCTGGCAGGGTCCTCGCTCCACCATACCGCTGCGTGACCAGCTCGACCCTCACCCACTGTATCCTCACCCATCCCTTGTAGACTGTGAGCCCTCGCGGGCAGGGTCCTCGCTCCACCATACTGCTGCACGACCAGCTCTACCCTCACCCACTGTATCCTCACCCATCCCTTGTAGACTGCGAGCCCTTGCGGGCAGGGTCCTCGCTCCACCATACCGCTGCACGGCCAACTCTACCCTCACCTACTGTATCCTCACCCATCCCTTGTAGACTGTGAGACCTCGCAGGCAGGGTCCTCGCTCCACCATACCGCTGCACAACCAGCTCTACCCTCACCCACTGTATCCTCACCCATCCCTTGTAGACTGTGAGCCCTCGCGGGCAGGGTCCTCGCTCCACCATACCGCTGCATGACCAGCTCTACCCTCACCCACTGTATCCTCACTCATCCCCTGTAGACTGTGAGCCCTCGCGGGCAGGGTCCTCGCTCCACCATACCGCTCCACGACCAGCTCTACCCTCACCTACTGTATCCTCACCCATCCCTTGTAGATTGTGAGCCCTTGCGGGCAGGGTCCTCGCTCCACCATACCGATCCACGACCAGCTCTACCCTCACCTACTGTATCCTCACCCATCCCTTGTAGATTGTGAGCCCTCACGGGCAGGGTGCTCGCTCCACCATACCGCTGCACGACCAGCTCTACCCTCACCTACTGTATCCTCACCCATCCCCTGTAGACTGTGAGCTCTCGCGGGCAGGGTCCTCGCTCCACCATACCGCTGCATGAGCAGCTCTACCCTCACCCACTGTATCCTCACCCATCCCTTGTAGACTGTGAGCCCTCGCGGGCAGGGTCCTCGCTCCACCATACCACTGCACAACCAGCTCTACCCTCACCTACTGTACCCTCACCCATCCCCTGTAGACTGTGAGCCCTCGTGGGCAGGGTCCTCGCTCCACCACACCGCTGCATGACCAGCTCTACCCTCACCCACTGTATCTTCACCCATCCCTTGTAGACTGTGAGCCCTCGCGGGCAGGGTCCTCGCTCCACCATACCGCTGCATGACCAGCCCTACCCTCACCTACCGTATCCTCACCCATCCCCTGTAGACTGTGAGCCCTCGCGGGCAGGGTCCTCGCTCCACCATACCGCTGCACGACCAGCTCTACCCTCACCCACTGTATCCTCACCCATCCCTTGCAGACTGTGAGCCCTCGCGGGCAGGGTCCTCGCTCCACCATACCGCTGCACGGCCAACTCTACCCTCACCTACTGTATCCTCACCCATCCCTTGTAGACTGTGAGCCCTCGCAGGCAGGGTCCTCGATCCACCATACCGCTGCACAACCAGTTCTACCCTCACCCACTGTATCCTCACCCATCCCTTGTAGACTGTGAGCCCTCGCGGGCAGGGTCCTCGCTCCACCATACCGCTGCATGACCAGCTCTACCCTCACCCACTGTATCCTCACTCATCCCCTGTAGACTGTGAGCCCTCGCGGGCAGGGTCCTCGCTCCACCATACCGCTCCACGACCAGCTCTACCCTCACCTACTGTATCCTCACCCATCCCTTGTAGATTGTGAGCCCTCGCGGGCAGGGTCCTCGCTCCACCATACCGATCCACGACCAGCTCTACCCTCACCTACTGTATCCTCACCCATCCCTTGTAGATTGTGAGCCCTCACGGGCAGGGTGCTCGCTCCACCATACCGCTGCACGACCAGCTCTACCCTCACCTACTGTATCCTCACCCATCCCCTGTAGACTGTGAGCTCTCGCGGGCAGGGTGCTCACTCCACCATACCGCTGCATGACCAGCTCTACCCTCACCCACTGTATCCTCACCCATCCCTTGTAGACTGTGAGCCCTCGCGGGCAGGGTCCTCGCTCCACCATAGGACGGCACAACCAGCTCTACCCTCACCTACTGTACCCTCACCCATCCCCTGTAGACTGTGAGCCCTCGTGGGCAGGGTCCTCGCTCCACCATACCGCTGCATGACCAGCTCTACCCTCACACACTGTATCTTCACCCATCCCTTGTAGACTGTGAGCCCTCGCGGGCAGGGTCCTCGCTCCACCATACCGCTGCACGACCAGCCCTACTCTCACCCACTGTATCTTCACCCATTCCTTGTAGACTGTGAGCCCTCGTGGGCAGGGTCCTCGCTCCACCATACCGCTGCATGACCAGCTCTACCCTCACCCACTGTATCTTCACCCATCCCTTGTAGACTGTGAGCCCTCACGGGCAGGGTCCTCGCTCCACCATACCGCTGCATGACCAGCCCTACCCTCACCTACCGTATCCTCACCCATCCCCTGTAGACTGTGAGCCCTCGCGGGCAGGGTCCTCGCTCCACCATACCGCTGCACGACCAGCTCTACCCTCACCTACTGTATCCTCACCCATCCCTTGTAGACTGTGAGCCCTCGCGGGCAGGGTCCTCGCTCCACCATACCGCTGCACGACCAGCTCTACCCTCACCTACTGTATCCTCACCCATCCCCTGTAGATTGTGAGCCCTCGCGGGCAGGGTCCTCGCTCCACCATACCACTGCACGACCAGCTCTGCCCTCACCCACTGTATCCTCACCCATCCCCTGTAGACTGTGAGCTCTCGCGGGCAGGGTCCTCGCTCCACCATACCGCTGCACGACCAGCTCTGCCCTCACCTACTGTATCCTCACCCATCCCTTGTAGACTGTGAGCCCTCGCGGGCAGGGTCCTCGCTCCACCATACCACTGCACGACCAGCTCTGCCCTCACCTACTGTATCCTCACCCATCCCCTGTAGATTGTGAGCCCTCGTGGGCAGGGTCCTCGCTACACCATACCGCTGCACGACCAGCTCTACCCTCACCTACTGTATCCTCACCCATCCCTTGTAGACTGTGAGCCCTCGTGGGCAGGGTCCTCGCTACACCATACCGCTGCATGACCAGCTCAATCCTCACCTACTGTATATTCACCCATCCCCTGTAGACTGTGAGCCCTCGTGGGCAGGGTCCTCGCTACACCATACCGCTGCACGACCAGCTCTACCCTCACCTACTGTATCCTCACCCATCCCTTGTAGACTGTGAGCCCTCGCGGGCAGGGTCCTCGCTCCACCATACCGATCCACGACCAGCTCTACCCTCACCTACTGTATCCTCACCCATCCCTTGTAGATTGTGAGCCCTCGCGGGCAGGGTCCTCGCTCCACCATACCGATCCACGACCAGCTCTACCCTCACCTACTGTATCCTCACCCATCCCTTGTAGATTGTGAGCCCTCACGGGCAGGGTGCTCGCTCCACCATACCGCTGCACGACCAGCTCTACCCTCACCTACTGTATCCTCACCCATCCCCTGTAGACTGTGAGCTCTCGCGGGCAGGGTCCTCGCTCTACCATACCGCTGCATGACCAGCTCTACCCTCACCCACTGTATCCTCACCCATCCCTTGTAGACTGTGAGCCCTCGCGGGCAGGGTCCTCGCTCCACCATACCACTGCACAACCAGCTCTACCCTCACCTACTGTACCCTCACCCATCCCCTGTAGACTGTGAGCCCTCGTGGGCAGGGTCCTCGCTCCACCATACCGCTGCATGACCAGCTCTACCCTCTCCCACTGTATCTTCACCCATCCCTTGTAGACTGTGAGCCCTCGCGGGCAGGGTCCTCGCTCCACCATACCGCTGCACGACCAGCCCTACCCTCACCTACCGTATCCTCACCCATCCCCTGTAGACTGTGAGCCCTCGCGGGCAGGGTCCTCGCTCCACCATACCGCTGCACGACCAGCTCTACCCTCACCTACTGTATCCTCACCCATCCCTTGTAGACTGTGAGCCCTCGTGGGCAGGGTCCTCGCTCCACCATACCGCTGCATGACCAGCTCTACCCTCACCCACTGTATCTTCACCCATCCCCTGTAGATTGTGAGCCCTCGCGGGCAGGGTCCTCGCTCCACCATACCGCTGCATGACCAGCTCTACCCTCTCCCACTGTATCTTCACCCATCCCTTGTAGACTGTGAGCCCTCGCGGGCAGGGTCCTCGCTCCACCATACCGCTGCACGACCAGCTCTACCCTCTCCCACTGTATCTTCACCCATCCCCTGTAGACTGTGAGCCCTCGTGGGCAGGGTCCTCGCTCCACCATACCGCTGCATGACCAGCTCTACCCTCTCCCACTGTATCTTCACCCATCCCTTGTAGACTGTGAGCCCTCGCGGGCAGGGTCCTCGCTCCACCATACCGCTGCACGACCAGCCCTACCCTCACCTACCGTATCCTCACCCATCCCCTGTAGACTGTGAGCCCTCGCGGGCAGGGTCCTCGCTCCACCATACCGCTGCACGACCAGCTCTACCCTCACCTACTGTATCCTCACCCATCCCTTGTAGACTGTGAGCCCTCGCGGGCAGGGTCCTCGCTCCACCATACCGCAGCACGACCAGCTCTACCCTCACCTACTGTATCCTCACCCATCCCCTGTAGATTGTGAGCCCTCGCGGGCAGGGTCCTCGCTCCACCATACCACTGCATGACCAGCTCTGCCCTCACCCACTGTATCCTCACCCATCCCCTGTAGACTGTGAGCTCTCGCGGGCAGGGTCCTCGCTCCACCATACCGCTGCACGACCAGCTCTGCCCTCACCTACTGTATCCTCACCCATCCCTTGTAGACTGTGAGCCCTCGCGGGCAGGGTCCTCGCTCCACCATACCACTGCACGACCAGCTCTGCCCTCACCTACTGTATCCTCACCCATCCCCTGTAGATTGTGAGCCCTCGTGGGCAGGGTCCTCGCTCCACCATACCGCTGCACGACCAGCTCTACCCTCACCTACTGTATCCTCACCCATCCCTTGTAGACTGTGAGCCCTCGTGGGCAGGGTCCTCGCTACACCATACCGCTGCATGACCAGCTCTATCCTCACCTACTGTATCCTCACCCATCCCCTGTAGACTGTGAGCCCTCGTGGGCAGGGTCCTCGCTACACCATACCGCTGCACGACCAGCTCTACCCTCACCTACTGTATCCTCACCCATCCCTTGTAGACTGTGAGCCCTCGCGGGCAGGGTCCTCACTACACCATACCGCTGCACGACCAGCTCTACCCTCACCTACTGTATCCTCACCCATCCCTTGTAGACTGTGAGCCCTCGTGGGCAGAGTCCTCGCTCCACCATACCGCTGCACGACCAGCTCTACCCTCACCCACTGTATCCTCACCCATCCCCTGTAGACTGTGAGCTCTCGCGGGCAGGGTCCTCGCTCCACCATACCGCTGCACGACCAGCTCTGCCCTAACCTACTGTATCCTCACCCATCCCTTGTAGATTGTGAGCCCTCGCGGGCAGGGTCCTCGCTCCACCATACCGCTGCACGACCAGCTCTACCCTCACCTACTGTATCCTCACCCATCCCCTGTAGACTGTGAGCCCTCGTGGGCAGGGTCCTCGCTACACCATACCGCTGCACGACCAGCTCTACCCTCACCTACTGTATCCTCACCCATCCCTTGTAGACTGTGAGCCCTCGCGGGCAGGGTCCTCGCTCCACCATACCACTGCAGGACCAGCTCTACCCTCACCTACTGTATCCTCACCCATCCCTTGTAGATTGTGAGCCCTTGCGGGCAGGGTCCTCTCTTCTCCTCTACCAGTCGCTGACTTTCATTGTTCAAGATTATTGTAATTGTTCTTGTATGTATACCCCTATCACATGTAAAGCGCCATGGAATAAATGGCGCTATAATAATAAATAATAATAATATACACGGATCACCCCACAACACCTGCTGTACACTACCAAAACCACACAAGACACATCAAATTCCAGGAACACTCAAAAAAATCCGCCACACACCTGGAATAATGCAAAAGACCTGCCATATACCAGATGCACCCCAAAAAACCCGACGTATTAATGGGAACACCCCACAAGATCCACTATATACCGGGAACACCCTACAAGACCCACCGTATACCAGGAACATCCCACCTATTGTATACCAAGTACACCCCACCAGACCTGCCGTATACCCAGAACACCCCATAAGACTCGCTGTATACCAGGAACACCTCACAAGAACGGCCGTATACCAGGAACACCAAATAATACCAGTCGTATACTCAGAGCACCCCCCAAGACCTGCTGTATACTGGGAAGACCCCACAAGACCCGCTGTATACAATGAACACCCCACAAGATCCGCCGTATACCATGAACACCCCACAAGACCTGCCGTATACTGGGAACACCAAACAAGACCCGCTGTATATTCAGAGCACCCCACAAGACCTGCCGTATACCGGGAACACCCCACAAGACCTGCCGTATACTGGGAACACCCCACAAGACCTGGCGTATACCGGGAACACCCCACAAGACCTGCGGCATACTCGGAGCACCCCACAAGACCCCGTATACCCAGAACACACCATAAGATCTATAAGTATGGCCTGCAGCGCCTTATTTCCACCATTCTCAGCTGTCTATGGCTGTGGGCACAGATCTTTCTTGCTGAAGGGATTTTTTCTATCATCGCTTTCTCTTTCATGGCCGCAGAAAAGAAAAAAAAAAGTAAATTGATCAAACCTGTAATAAACAAGTTTTATTCTGCATCAAAATGGATCCATCGATTTAAGTGCGACTCTCCCCTGGGGCAGCGTCCGTGTGACTGTGCGGCTACACTCAGCGCAGCGTCAAATGATTGAAGCTCACAAGTCTCAAAAGATCAATGACTGAAAAAAACAGAGGCCAGGTCCAGGAGGAGGAACACAGCAATGCCGTCCACATTGCTGGGGGAGGGATCCCAGATTGACCCTCCGAGAGGCAGCAGGGTAATAATATAGTATTTACCCTCCGAGCAGTGACGGGGCAGAGATCTATGTTATACCCTCCAAGCATTGAGAGGGCTGGTATTTATCCTTTTGTGTCTGGGTCTAGGACATACCCTGTGAGTGGTGACAGGGCAGGTATCTAGGACATACCCTCTGAGTGGTGACGGGCCAGGAATCTAGGACATACCCTCTGAGTGGTGACGGGGCAGGTATCTAGGACATACCCTCTGAGTGGTGACGGGGCAGGTATCTAGGATATAACCTCTGAGTGGTGACGGGCCAGGAATCTAGGACATACCCTGAGTGGTGACGGGCCAGGAATCTAGGACATACCCTCTGAGTGGTGACGGGCCAGGAATCTAGGACATACCCTCTGAGTGGTGACGGGCCAGGAATCTAGGACATACCCTCTGAGTGGTGACGGGGCAGGTATCTAGGATATAACCTCTGAGTGGTGACGGGCCAGGAATCTAGGACATACCCTCTGAGTGGTGACGGGCCAGGAATCTAGGACATACACTCTGAGTGGTGACGGGGCAGGTATCTAGGATATAACCTCTGAGTGGTGACGGGCCAGGAATCTAGGACATACACTCTGAGTGGTGACGGGGCAGGAATCTAGGACATACCCTCTGAGTGGTGACGGGGCAGGTATCTAGGACATACCCTGTGAGTGGTGACGGGGCAGGTATCTAGGACATACCCTGTGAGTGGTGACGGGGCAGGTATCTAGGACATACACTCTGAGTGGTGACGGGCCAGGAATCTAGGACATACCCTCTGAGTGGTGACAGGGCAGAGATCTAGGACATACTCTCCGAGCAGTGACGGGGAAGGTATCTAGGACATACCCTGTGAGTGGTGACGGGGCAGGTATCTAGGACATACCCTCTGAGTGGTGACGGGGCAGGTATCTAGGACATAACCTCTGAGTGGTGACGGGGCAGGTATCTAGGACATACCCTCCGAGCAGTGACGGGGCAGAGATCTAGGACATACTCTCCGAGCACTGATGGGGCAGGTATCTAGGACATACCCTCTGAGTGGTGACGGGGCCAGTATCTAGTACATACCCTCTGAGTGGTGACGGGGCAGGTATCTAGGACATACCCTCTGAGTGGTGACGGGGCAGGTATCTAGGATATAACCTCTGAGTGGTGACTGGACAGGTATCTAGGATATACCCTCTGAGTGGTGACGGGGCAGGTATCTAGGATATAACCTCTGAGTGGTGACGGGGCAGGTATCTAGGACATACCCTCTGAGTGGTGACGGGGCAGGTATCTAGGATATACCCTCTGAGTGGTGACGGGGCAGGTATCTAGGATATAACCTCTGAGTGGTGACTGGACAGGTATCTAGGATATAACCTCTGAGTGGTGACGGGGCAGGTATCTAGGACATACCCTCTGAGTGGTGACGGGGCAGGTATCTAGGACATACCGTCTGAGTGGTGACTGGGCAGGTATCTAGGACATACCCTCTGAGTGGTGACGGGGCAGGTATCTAGGATATAACCTCTGAGTGGTGACGGGGCAGGTATCTAGGATATGACCTCTGAGTGGTGACTGGGCAGGTATCTAGGACATACCGTCTGAGTGGTGACGGGGCAAATATCTAGGACATACCATCTGAGTGGTGACTGGGCAGGAATCTAGGACATACCCTCTGAGTGGTGACGGGGCAGGTATCTAGGATATAACCTCTGAGTGGTGACAGGGCAGGTATCTAGGACATACCGTCTGAGTGGTGACTGGGCAGGTATCTAGGACATACCCTCTGAGTGATGACGGTGCAGGTATCTAGGATATAACCTCTGAGTGGTGACTGGGCAGGTATCTAGGACATACCCTCTGAGTGGTGACGGGGCAGGTATCTAGGATATAACCTCTGAGTGGTGACTGGGCAGGTATCTTAAATTTACCCTTTGAGTAATGATGGGGCAGTTTTCTGACATTTACTCTCTGAGCAGTGACTTGATAGGTATCTTGGATTTATTCTCTGTGCAGTTATGGGGCAGATATCTTGGATTTTTCCTCTGAGCGGTGACCCGTCGGGAATCTTGGATTTACCCTTTTAGGGGTGATAAAGCAGTTATCTGGGATTTACTCTCTGAGCAGTGATGGCGCAGGTACCTGGGATTTACCCTCTGAGCAGTGATGGTGCAGGTACCTGGGATTTACCCTCTGAGCAGTGATGGTGCAGGTACCTGGGATTTACCCTCTGACTCTTGTTGCTCCATGCAGATTAGTCGGACGACTGTCCTACAAGCACAGGTCACTATGATGTGCATTTGATGGGAACACGGGGTTGTATCCCAATTTGTACTATACAGACAAGTGGTGGAAGCGTGAATCCCTCCCCTGATATACAGAGGAACAAGATCTTCCATAATGAGTCACGAGAGTGAAGCATTCGACTGAGTGATCCCCGGGGAGAAGCTCAGCCTTGACCAGAGAAAGCTTTCAACCTGCAGCTGGAGGCTACAAAGTTCCTAACAAGTCAATATAATCAACAGTATGAGCGAGCTTCAGCACTTATCCCCTTTGACCCCAGCTACCAAGTGCCTGGAGATAAGGGTCACACAAGAGCGGCCAGGGTCTTGGGTTGTAGACTTTCCTCTTGGTGAGATTAGATCTTCTCCCTCTGGTACCCAGCTGCTGGGCCTCTACCAAGTGTATGGAGTCAAATGGATTCTGAAGGCGCTCTCGTGGAAGAAAGAGTAACCAAACAATTGTTGAATCTTCCAAATGTGGTGCAATCACATGGAGGATATTCCACAAAGGATTAATATTTGTAGGTTCATTAAAAAATCATAAAACCGTGAATACACATAAGGGACATGGATGTACAAAAAAGGAAGGGCGAAGGGAGTCTTTAAAAAGGATCACACAACGCGTTTCTGTTCATAGAGCCTTCATCAGGTGTGTATGAGACCTTAGGTTTGACTGAACTCTTACACCCAGCATCTTTACTTGTGGGTGGGGTGGGATCGTCCTCAAAGGTAACACCCAACTCACATCTTCTCTCTGTTGTGGAGTCTGGAGTCTAATTGATGAATATAGGTGGACTTCTGTATACACATATTTCTTACCAATAATGTCATTGCTCAAATTTTAAAAATCATCACCTAAATGTGAGCTGGAAGCCTATGTTCACAAAATGACTATATTGTCAAAATCTAGAATTATCTACTGTGTGGAGTTCCTGCAAGAAATCTAAAAATTGATTTAGGGAGGCAGACATCCCAGACCAGACACCTAGAAGCATGCCCACTCCTGGAGTCTCACCCCTCCACCGCAGTGCGCGGAGCGGCCCCAAACCGGAATGGTGAGTATTATTGGGATACAAATTGTAGTTTGATGTGTCAAGTTGCTTCTACTTTCTACTTTTTCTTTGGGTTGTTCCCATATATATATATATATATATATATATATATATATATATATATATATATATGGATTGGATCTCGTATATAATCTGATGCTTGAGCATCTGCTGGATAATAATTGGGGCATGTGTTAATAAAAATGAAGTAAAGTGATTTGATGGTACAATTTCGATTGTCTCATGATCATAAATTTGAATCTTTATTGATTAAAATATATGTATGTGCTGGTGATGAATTGAATGTAAATGGGTAAATTGTAGGGGGGATGAAAACCAATAATCCGTGTCTTGATGTTACTTGCCACTACAACTATAATAGTAATTCTCAGATGGAATGATTTGCACATATGAACAGATTATATGAGAAAGAGGTCAACTGAGACAAACTAGTCAACGACATATGAAGTATTGGAGAGATATCGGGGATTGCCAGATAGAAGCCCCAGGACCCTAGTTCTGATACGGGACTTTACTAAAAGTATCATGATGTTAATTGCCATGGAAAAAGTGGTGTTATTCAGCTCGCTCGTGTGATCCATCTGGATACAGGCGGCCCAGTACACCACTCCTCTACTGTCTCCTGTCTCGTGTGATCCATCTGGATACAGGCGGCCCAGTACACCACTCCTCTACTGTCTCCTGTCTCGTGTGATCCATCTGGATACAAGCGGCCCAGTACACCACTCCTCTACTGTCTCCTGTCTCGTGTGATCCATCTGGATACAGGCGACCCAGTACACCACTCCTCTACTGTCTCCTGTCTCGTGTGATCCATCTGGATACAGGCGGCCCAGTACACCACTCCTCTACTGTCTCCTGTCTCGTGTGATCCATCTGGATACAGGCGGCCCAGTACACCACTCCTCTACTGTCTCCTGTCTCGTGTGATCCATCTGGATACAGGCGACCCAGTACACCACTCCTCTACTGTCTCCTGTCTCGTGTGATCCATCTGGATACAGGCGGCCCAGTACACCACTCCTCTACTGTCTCCTGTCTCGTGTGATCCATCTGGATACAGGCGGCCCAGTACACCACTCCTCTACTGTCTCCTGTCTCGTGTGATCCATCTGGATACAGGCGGCCCAGTACACCACTCCTCTACTGTCTCCTGTCTCGTGTGATCCATCTGGATACAGGCGGCCCAGTACACCACTCCTCTACTGTCTCCTGTCTCGTGTGATCCATCTGGATACAGGCGGCCCAGTACACCACTCCTCTACTGTCTCCTGTCTCGTGTGATCCATCTGGATACAGGCGGCCCAGTACACCACTCCTCTACTGTCTCCTGTCTCGTGTGATCCATCTGGATACAGGCGGCCCAGTACACCACTCCTCTACTGTCTCCTGTCTCGTGTGATCCATCTGGATACAGGCGGCCCAGTACACCACTCCTCTACTGTCTCCTGTCTCGTGTGATCCATCTGGATACAGGCGGCCCAGTACACCACTCCTCTACTGTCTCCTGTCTCGTGTGATCCATCTGGATACAGGCGGCCCAGTACACCACTCCTCTACTGTCTCCTGTCTCGTGTGATCCATCTGGATACAGGCGGCCCAGTACACCACTCCTCTACTGTCTCCTGTCTAGTGTGATCCATCTGGATACAGGCGGCCCAGTACACCACTCCTCTACTGTCTCCTGTCTCGTGTGATCCATCTGGATACAGGCGGCCCAGTACACCACTCCTCTACTGTCTCCTGTCTCGTGTGATCCATCTGGATACAGGCGGCCCAGTACACCACTCCTCTACTGTCTCCTGTCTCGTGTGATCCATCTGGATACAAGCGGCCCAGTACACCACTCCTCTACTGTCTCCTGTCTCGTGTGATCCATCTGGATACAGGCGGCCCAGTACACCACTCCTCTACTGTCTCCTGTCTCATGTGATCCATCTGGATACAGGCGGCCCAGTACACCACTCCTCTACTGTCCCCTGTCTCGTGTGATCCATCTGGATACAAGCGGCCCAGTACACTACTCCTCTACTGTGTCCTGTCTCGAGTGATCTATCTGGATACAGGCGGCCCAGTACACCACTCCTCTACTGTCTCCTGTCTCATGTGATCCATCTGGATACAGGCAGCCCAGTACACCACTCCTCTTCTGTCTCCTGTCTCGTGTGATCCATCTGGATACAGGCAGCCCAGTACACCACTCCTCTACTGTCTCCTGTCTCGTGTGATCCATCTGGATACAGGCGGCCCAGTACACCACTCCTCTACTCTCTCCTGTCTCGTGTGATCCATCTGGATACAGGCGGCCCAGTACACCACTTCTCTACTGTCTCCTGTCTCATGTGATCCATCTGGATACAAGCGGCCCAGTACACCACTCCTCTACTGTCTCCTGTCTCGTGTGATCCATCTGGATACAGACGGCCCAGTACGCCACTCCTCTAATGTCTCCTGTCTCGTGTGATCCATCTGGATACAGGCGGCCCAGTACACCACTCCTCTACTGTCTCCTGTCTCGTGTGATCCATCTGGATACAAGCGGCCCAGTACACCAGTCCTCTACTGTCTCCTGTCTCGTGTGATCTATCTGGATACAGGCGGCCCAGTACACCACTCCTCTACTGTCTCCTGTCTCATGTGATCCATCTGGATACAGGCGGCCCAGTACACCACTCCTCTACTGTCTCCTGTCTCGTGTGATCCATCTGGATACAGGCGGCCCAGTACACCACTCCTCTACTGTCTCCTGTCTCGTGTGATCCATCTGGATACAGGCGGCCCAGTACACCACTCCTCTACTGTCTCCTGTCTCGTGTGATCCATCTGGATACAGGCGACCCAGTACACCACTCCTCTACTGTCTCCTGTCTCGTGTGATCCATCTGGATACAGGCGGCCCAGTACACCACTCCTCTACTGTCTCCTGTCTCGTGTGATCCATCTGGATACAGGCGGCCCAGTACACCACTCCTCTACTGTCTCCTGTCTCGTGTGATCCATCTGGATACAGGCGGCCCAGTACACCACTCCTCTACTGTCTCCTGTCTCGTGTGATCCATCTGGATACAGGCGGCCCAGTACACCACTCCTCTACTGTCTCCTGTCTAGTGTGATCCATCTGGATACAGGCGGCCCAGTACACCACTCCTCTACTGTCTCCTGTCTCGTGTGATCCATCTGGATACAGGCGGCCCAGTACACCACTCCTCTACTGTCTCCTGTCTCGTGTGATCCATCTGGATACAGGCGGCCCAGTACACCACTCCTCTACTGTCTCCTGTCTCGTGTGATCCATCTGGATACAAGCGGCCCAGTACACCACTCCTCTACTGTCTCCTGTCTCGTGTGATCCATCTGGATACAGGCGGCCCAGTACACCACTCCTCTACTGTCTCCTGTCTCATGTGATCCATCTGGATACAGGCGGCCCAGTACACCACTCCTCTACTGTCCCCTGTCTCGTGTGATCCATCTGGATACAAGCGGCCCAGTACACTACTCCTCTACTGTGTCCTGTCTCGAGTGATCTATCTGGATACAGGCGGCCCAGTACACCACTCCTCTACTGTCTCCTGTCTCATGTGATCCATCTGGATACAGGCAGCCCAGTACACCACTCCTCTTCTGTCTCCTGTCTCGTGTGATCCATCTGGATACAGGCAGCCCAGTACACCACTCCTCTACTGTCTCCTGTCTCGTGTTATCCATCTGGATACAGGCGGCCCAGTACACCACTCCTCTACTCTCTCCTGTCTCGTGTGATCCATCTGGATACAGGCGGCCCAGTACACCACTTCTCTACTGTCTCCTGTCTCATGTGATCCATCTGGATACAAGCGGCCCAGTACACCACTCCTCTACTGTCTCCTGTCTCGTGTGATCCATCTGGATACAGACGGCCCAGTACGCCACTCCTCTATTGTCTCCTGTCTCGTGTGATCCATCTGGATACAGGCGGCCCAGTACACCACTCCTCTACTGTCTCCTGTCTCGTGTGATCCATCTGGATACAAGCGGCCCAGTACACCAGTCCTCTACTGTCTCCTGTCTCGTGTGATCTATCTGGATACAGGCGGCCCAGTACACCACTCCTCTACTGTCTCCTGTCTCATGTGATCCATCTGGATACAGGCGGCCCAGTACACCACTCCTCTACTGTCTCCTGTCTCGTGTGATCCATCTGGATACAGGCGACCCAGTACACCACTCCTCTACTGTCTCCTGTCTCGTGTGATCCATCTGGATACAGGCGGCCCAGTACACCACTCCTCTACTGTCTCCTGTCTCGTGTGATCCATCTGGATACAGGCGGCCCAGTACACCACTCCTCTACTGTCTCCTGTCTCGTGTGATCCATCTGGATACAGGCGGCCCAGTACACCACTCCTCTACTGTCTCCTGTATCGTGTGATCCATCTGGATACAGGCGGCCCAGTACACCACTCCTCTACTGTCTCCTGTCTCGTGTGATCCATCTGGATACAGGCGGCCCAGTACACCACTCCTCTACTGTCTCCTGTCTCGTGTGATCCATCTGGATACAGGCGGCCCAGTACACCACTCCTCTACTGTCTCCTGTCTCGTGTGATCCATCTGGATACAGGCGGCCCAGTACACCACTCCTCTACTGTCTCCTGTCTCGTGTGATCCATCTGGATACAGGCGGCCCAGTACACCACTCCTCTACTGTCTCCTGTCTCGTGTGATCCATCTGGATACAGGCGGCCCAGTACACCACTCCTCTACTGTCTCCTGTCTCGTGTGATCCATCTGGATACAAGCGGCCCAGTACACCACTCCTCTACTGTCTCCTGTCTCGTGTGATCCATCTGGATACAGGCGGCCCAGTACACCACTCCTCTACTGTCTCCTGTCTCATGTGATCCATCTGGATACAGGCGGCCCAGTACACCACTCCTCTACTGTCCCCTGTCTCGTGTGATCCATCTGGATACAAGCGGCCCAGTACACTACTCCTCTACTGTGTCCTGTCTCGAGTGATCTATCTGGATACAGGCGGCCCAGTACACCACTCCTCTACTGTCTCCTGTCTCATGTGATCCATCTGGATACAGGCAGCCCAGTACACCACTCCTCTTCTGTCTCCTGTCTCGTGTGATCCATCTGGATACAGGCAGCCCAGTACACCACTCCTCTACTGTCTCCTGTCTCGTGTGATCCATCTGGATACAGGCGGCCCAGTACACCACTCCTCTACTCTCTCCTGTCTCGTGTGATCCATCTGGATACAGGCGGCCCAGTACACCACTTCTCTACTGTCTCCTGTCTCATGTGATCCATCTGGATACAAGCGGCCCAGTACACCACTCCTCTACTGTCTCCTGTCTCGTGTGATCCATCTGGATACAGACGGCCCAGTACGCCACTCCTCTACTGTCTCCTGTCTCGTGTGATCCATCTGGATACAGGCGGCCCAGTACACCACTCCTCTACTGTCTCCTGTCTCGTGTGATCCATCTGGATACAAGCGGCCCAGTACACCAGTCCTCTACTGTCTCCTGTCTCGTGTGATCTATCTGGATACAGGCGGCCCAGTACACCACTCCTCTACTGTCTCCTGTCTCATGTGATCCATCTGGATACAGGCGGCCCAGTACACCACTCCTCTACTGTCTCCTGTCTCGTGTGATCCATCTGGATACAGGTGGCCCAGTACACCACTCCTCTACTGTCTCCTGTCTCGTGTGATACATCTGGATACAGGCGGCCCAGTACTCCACTCCTCTACTGTCTCCTGTCTCGTGTGATCCATCTGGATACAGGCGGCCCAGTACACTACTCCTCTACTGTCTCCTGTCTCGTGTGAGCCATCTGGATACAGGTGGCCCAGTACACCACTCCTCTAATGTCTACTGTCTCGTGTGATACATCTGGATACAAGCGGCCCAGTACACCACTCCTCTACTGTCTCCTGTCTCGTGTGATCCATCTGGATACAGGCGGCCCAGTACACCACTCCTCTACTGTCTCCTGTCTCGTGTGATCTATCTGGATACAGGCGGCCCAGTACACCACTCCTCTACTGTCTCCTGTCTCGTGTGATCCATCTGGATACAGGCGGCGCAGTACACCACTCCTCTACTGTCTCCTGTCTCGTGTGATCCATCTGGATACAGGCGGCCCAGTACACCACTCCTCTACTGTCTCCTGTCTCGTGTGATCCATCTGGATGCAGGCGGCGCAGTACACCACTCCTCTACTGTCTCCTGTCTCGTGTGATCCATCTGGATACAGGCGGCCCAGTACACCACTCCTCTACTGTCTCCTGTCTCGTGTGATCCATCTGGATACAGGCGGCCCAGTACACCACTCCTCTACTGTCTCCTGTATCGTGTGATCCATCTGGATACAGGCGGCCCAGTACACCACTCCTCTACTGTCTCCTGTCTCGTGTGATCCATCTGGATACAGGCGGCCCAGTACACCATTCCTCTACTGTCTCCTGTCTCGTGTGATCCATCTGGATACAGGCGGCCCAGTACACCACTCCTCTACTGTCTCCTGTCTCGTGTGATCCATCTGGATACAGGCGGCCCAGTACACTACTCCTCTACTGTCTCCTGTCTCGTGTGATCCATCTGGATACAGGCGGCCCAGTACACCACTCCTCTACTGTCTCCTGTCTCGTGTGATCCATCTGGATACAGGCGGCCCAGTACACCACTCCTCTACTGTCTCCTGTCTCGTGTGATCCATCTGGATACAGGCGGCCCAGTACACCACTCCTCTACTGTCTCCTGTGTCGTGTGATCCATCTGGATACAGGCGGCCCATTACACCACTCCTCTACTGTCTCCTGTCTCGTGTGATCCATCTGGATACAGGCGGCCCAGTACACCACTCCTCTACTGTCTCCTGTCTAGTGTGATCCATCTGGATACAGGCGGCCCAGTACACCACTCCTCTACTGTCTCCTGTCTCGTGTGATCCATCTGGATACAGGCGGCCCAGTACACCACTCCTCTACTGTCTCCTGTCTCGTGTGATCCATCTGGATACAGGCGGCCCAGTACACCACTCCTCTACTGTCTCCTGTCTCGTGTGATCCATCTGGATACAAGCGGCCCAGTACACCACTCCTCTACTGTCTACTGTCTCGTGTGATCCATCTGGATACAGGCGGCCCAGTACACCACTCCTCTACTGTCTCCTGTCTCGTGTGATCCATCTGGATACAGGCGGCCCAGTACACCACTCCTCTACTGTCCCCTGTCTCGTGTGATCCATCTGGATACAAGCGGCCCAGTACACTACTCCTCTACTGTGTCCTGTCTCGAGTGATCTATCTGGATACAGGCGGCCCAGTACACCACTCCTCTACTGTCTCCTGTCTCATGTGATCCATCTGGATACAGACAGCCCAGTACACCACTCCTCTTCTGTCTCCTGTCTCGTGTGATCCATCTGGATACAGGCAGCCCAGTACACCACTCCTCTACTGTCTCCTGTCTCGTGTGATCCATCTGGATACAGGCGGCCCAGTACACCACTCCTCTACTCTCTCCTGTCTCGTGTGATCCATCTGGATACAGGCGGCCCAGTACACCACTTCTCTACTGTCTCCTGTCTCATGTGATCCATCTGGATACAAGCGGCCCAGTACACCACTCCTCTACTGTCTCCTGTCTCGTGTGATCCATCTGGATACAGACGGCCCAGTACGCCACTCCTCTACTGTCTCCTGTCTCGTGTGATCCATCTGGATACAGGCGGCCCAGTACACCACTCCTCTACTGTCTCCTGTCTCGTGTGATCCATCTGGATACAAGCGGCCCAGTACACCAGTCCTCTACTGTCTCCTGTCTCGTGTGATCTATCTGGATACAGGCGGCCCAGTACACCACTCCTCTACTGTCTCCTGTCTCATGTGATCCATCTGGATACAGGCGGCCCAGTACACCACTCCTCTACTGTCTCCTGTCTCGTGTGATCCATCTGGATACAGGTGGCCCAGTACACCACTCCTCTACTGTCTCCTGTCTCGTGTGATACATCTGGATACAGGCGGCCCAGTACTCCACTCCTCTACTGTCTCCTGTCTCGTGTGATCCATCTGGATACAGGCGGCCCAGTACACTACTCCTCTACTGTCTCCTGTCTCGTGTGAGCCATCTGGATACAGGTGGCCCAGTACACCACTCCTCTAATGTCTCCTGTCTCGTGTGATACATCTGGATACAAGCGGCCCAGTACACCACTCCTCTACTGTCTCCTGTCTCGTGTGATCCATCTGGATACAGGCGGCCCAGTACACCACTCCTCTACTGTCTCCTGTCTCGTGTGATCTATCTGGATACAGGCGGCCCAGTACACCACTCCTCTACTGTCTCCTGTCTCGTGTGATCCATCTGGATACAGGCGGCGCAGTACACCACTCCTCTACTGTCTCCTGTCTCGTGTGATCCATCTGGATACAGGCGGCCCAGTACACCACTCCTCTACTGTCTCCTGTCTCGTGTGATCCATCTGGATACAGGCGGCGCAGTACACCACTCCTCTACTGTCTCCTGTCTCGTGTGATACATCTGGATACAGGTGGCCCAGTACTCCACTCCTCTACTGTCTCCTGTCTCGTGTGATCCATCTGGATACAGGCGGCCCAGTACACTACTCCTCTACTGTCTCCTGTCTCGTGTGAGCCATCTGGATACAGGCGGCCCAGTACACCACTCCTCTACTGTCTCCTGTCTCGTGTGATACATCTGGATACAAGCGGCCCAGTACACCACTCCTCTACTGTCTCCTGTCTCGTGTGATCCATCTGGATACAGGCGGCCCAGTACACCACTCCTCTACTGTCTCCTGTCTCGTGTGATCTATCTGGATACAGGCGGCCCAGTACACCACTCCTCTACTGTCTCCTGTCTCGTGTGATCCATCTGGATACAGGCGGCCCAGTACACCACTCCTCTACTGTCTCCTGTCTCGTGTGATCCATCTGGATACAGGCGGCCCAGTACACCACTCCTCTACTGTCTCCTGTCTCGTGTGATCCATCTGGATACAGGTGGCCCAGTACACCACTCCTCTACTGTCTCCTGTCTCGTGTGATCCATCTGGATACAGGCGGCCCAGTACACCACTCCTCTACTGTCTCCTGTCTCGTGTGATCCATCTGGATACAAGCGGCCCAGTACACCACTCCTCTACTGTCTCCTGTCTCGTGTGATCCATCTGGATACAGGCGGCCCAGTACACCACTCCTCTACTGTCTCCTGTCTCATTTGATCCATCTGGATACAGGCGGCCCAGTACACCACTCCTCTACTGTCCCCTGTCTCGTGTGATCCATCTGGATACAAGCGGCCCAGTACACCACTCCTCTACTGTCTCCTGTCTCGTGTGATCTATCTGGATACAGGCGGCCCAGTACACCACTCCTCTACTGTCTCCTGTCTCATGTGATCCATCTGGATACAGGCAGCCCAGTACACCACTCCTCTACTGTCTCCTGTCTCGTGTGATCCATCTGGATACAGGCAGCCCAGTACACCACTCCTCTACTGTCTCCTGTCTCGTGTGATCCATCTGGATACAGGCGGCCCAGTACACCACTCCTCTACTGTCTCCTGTCTCGTGTGATCCATCTGGATACAGGCGGCCCAGTACACCACTCCTCTACTGTCTCCTGTCTCGTGTGATCCATCTGGATACAGACGGTCCAGTACGCCACTCCTCTACTGTCTCCTGTCTCGTGTGATCCATCTGGATACAGGCGGCCCAGTACACCACTCCTCTACTGTCTCCTGTCTCGTGTGATCCATCTGGATACAAGCGGCCCAGTACACCAGTCCTCCACTGTCTCCTGTCTCGTGTGATCTATCTGGATACAGGCGGCCCAGTTCACCACTCCTCTACTGTCTCCTGTCTCATGTGATCCATCTGGATAAAGGCGGCCCAGTACACCACTCCTCTACTGTCTCCTGTCTCGTGTGATCCATCTGGATACAGGTGGCCCAGTACACCACTCCTCTACTGTCTCCTGTCTCGTGTGATACATCTGGATACAGGCGGCCCAGTACTCCACTCCTCTACTGTCTCCTGTCTCGTGTGATCCATCTGGATACAGGTGGCCCAGTACACCACTCCTCTACTGTCTTCTGTCTCGTGTGATCCATCTGGATACAGGCGGCCCAGTACACTACTCCTCTACTGTCTCCTGTCTCGTGTGAGCCATCTGGATACAGGCGGCCCAGTACACCACTCCTCTACTGTCTCCTGTCTCGTGTGATCCATCTGGATACAGGCGGCCCAGTACACCACTCCTCTACTGTCTCCTGTCTAGTGTGATCCATCTGGATACAGGCGGCCCAGTACACCACTCCTCTACTGTCTCCTGTCTCGTGTGATCCATCTGGATACAGGCGGCCCAGTACACCACTCCTCTACTGTCTCCTGTCTCGTGTGATCCATCTGGATACAGGCGGCCCAGTACACCACTCCTCTACTGTCTCCTGTCTCGTGTGATCCATCTGGATACAAGCGGCCCAGTACACCACTCCTCTACTGTCTCCTGTCTCGTGTGATCCATCTGGATACAGGCGGCCCAGTACACCACTCCTCTACTGTCTCCTGTCTCATGTGATCCATCTGGATACAGGCGGCCCAGTACACCACTCCTCTACTGTCCCCTGTCTCGTGTGATCCATCTGGATACAAGCGGCCCAGTACACTACTCCTCTACTGTGTCCTGTCTCGAGTGATCTATCTGGATACAGGCGGCCCAGTACACCACTCCTCTACTGTCTCCTGTCTCATGTGATCCATCTGGATACAGGCAGCCCAGTACACCACTCCTCTTCTGTCTCCTGTCTCGTGTGATCCATCTGGATACAGGCAGCCCAGTACACCACTCCTCTACTGTCTCCTGTCTCGTGTGATCCATCTGGATACAGGCGGCCCAGTACACCACTCCTCTACTCTCTCCTGTCTCGTGTGATCCATCTGGATACAGGCGGCCCAGTACACCACTTCTCTACTGTCTCCTGTCTCATGTGATCCATCTGGATACAAGCGGCCCAGTACACCACTCCTCTACTGTCTCCTGTCTCGTGTGATCCATCTGGATACAGACGGCCCAGTACGCCACTCCTCTACTGTCTCCTGTCTCGTGTGATCCATCTGGATACAGGCGGCCCAGTACACCACTCCTCTACTGTCTCCTGTCTCGTGTGATCCATCTGGATACAAGCGGCCCAGTACACCAGTCCTCTACTGTCTCCTGTCTCGTGTGATCTATCTGGATACAGGCGGCCCAGTACACCACTCCTCTACTGTCTCCTGTCTCATGTGATCCATCTGGATACAGGCGGCCCAGTACACCACTCCTCTACTGTCTCCTGTCTCGTGTGATCCATCTGGATACAGGTGGCCCAGTACACCACTCCTCTACTGTCTCCTGTCTCGTGTGATACATCTGGATACAGGCGGCCCAGTACTCCACTCCTCTACTGTCTCCTGTCTCGTGTGATCCATCTGGATACAGGCGGCCCAGTACACTACTCCTCTACTGTCTCCTGTCTCGTGTGAGCCATCTGGATACAGGTGGCCCAGTACACCACTCCTCTAATGTCTCCTGTCTCTTGTGATACATCTGGATACAAGCGGCCCAGTACACCACTCCTCTACTGTCTCCTGTCTCGTGTGATCCATCTGGATACAGGCGGCCCAGTACACCACTCCTCTACTGTCTCCTGTCTCGTGTGATCTATCTGGATACAGGCGGCCCAGTACACCACTCCTCTACTGTCTCCTGTCTCGTGTGATCCATCTGGATACAGGCGGCGCAGTACACCACTCCTCTACTGTCTCCTGTCTCGTGTGATCCATCTGGATACAGGCGGCCCAGTACACCACTCCTCTACTGTCTCCTGTCTCGTGTGATCCATCTGGATACAGGCGGCGCAGTACACCACTCCTCTACTGTCTCCTGTCTCGTGTGATACATCTGGATACAGGTGGCCCAGTACTCCACTCCTCTACTGTCTCCTGTCTCGTGTGATCCATCTGGATACAGGCGGCCCAGTACACTACTCCTCTACTGTCTCCTGTCTCGTGTGAGCCATCTGGATACAGGCGGCCCAGTACACCACTCCTCTACTGTCTCCTGTCTCGTGTGATACATCTGGATACAAGCGGCCCAGTACACCACTCCTCTACTGTCTCCTGTCTCGTGTGATCCATCTGGATACAGGCGGCCCAGTACACCACTCCTCTACTGTCTCCTGTCTCGTGTGATCTATCTGGATACAGGCGGCCCAGTACACCACTCCTCTACTGTCTCCTGTCTCGTGTGATCCATCTGGATACAGGCGGCCCAGTACACCACTCCTCTACTGTCTCCTGTCTCGTGTGATCCATCTGGATACAGGCGGCCCAGTACACCACTCCTCTACTGTCTCCTGTCTCGTGTGATCCATCTGGATACAGGCGGCCCAGTACACCACTCCTCTACTGTCTCCTGTCTCGTGTGATCCATCTGGATACAGGCGGCCCAGTACACCACTCCTCTACTGTCTCCTGTCTCGTGTGATCCATCTGGATACAAGCGGCCCAGTACACCACTCCTCTACTGTCTCCTGTCTCGTGTGATCCATCTGGATACAGGCGGCCCAGTACACCACTCCTCTACTGTCTCCTGTCTCATTTGATCCATCTGGATACAGGCGGCCCAGTACACCACTCCTCTACTGTCCCCTGTCTCGTGTGATCCATCTGGATACAAGCGGCCCAGTACACCACTCCTCTACTGTCTCCTGTCTCGTGTGATCTATCTGGATACAGGCGGCCCAGTACACCACTCCTCTACTGTCTCCTGTCTCATGTGATCCATCTGGATACAGGCAGCCCAGTACACCACTCCTCTACTGTCTCCTGTCTCGTGTGATCCATCTGGATACAGGCGGCCCAGTACACCACTCCACTACTGTCTCCTGTCTCGTGTGATCCATCTGGATACAGGCGGCCCAGTACACCACTCCTCTACTGTCTCCTGTCTCGTGTGATCCATCTGGATACAGGCGGCCCAGTACACCACTCCTCTACTGTCTCCTGTCTCGTGTGATCCATCTGGATACAGACGGTCCAGTACGCCACTCCTCTACTGTCTCCTGTCTCGTGTGATCCATCTGGATACAGGCTGCCCAGTACACCACTCCTCTACTGTCTCCTGTCTCGTGTGATCCATCTGGATACAAGCGGCCCAGTACACCAGTCCTCCACTGTCTCCTGTCTCGTGTGATCTATCTGGATACAGGCGGCCCAGTTCACCACTCCTCTACTGTCTCCTGTCTCATGTGATCCATCTGGATACAGGCGGCCCAGTACACCACTCCTCTACTGTCTCCTGTCTCGTGTGATCCATCTGGATACAGGTGGCCCAGTACACCACTCCTCTACTGTCTCCTGTCTCGTGTGATACATCTGGATACAGGCGGCCCAGTACTCCACTCCTCTACTGTCTCCTGTCTCGTGTGATCCATCTGGATACAGGTGGCCCAGTACACCACTCCTCTACTGTCTTCTGTCTCGTGTGATCCATCTGGATACAGGCGGCCCAGTACACTACTCCTCTACTGTCTCCTGTCTCGTGTGAGCCATCTGGATACAGGCGGCCCAGTACACCACTCCTCTACTGTCTCCTGTCTCGTGTGATCCATCTGCATACAAGCGGCCCAGTACACCACTCCTCTACTGTCTCCTGTCTTGTGTGATCCATCTGGATACAGGCGGCCCAGTACACCACTCCTCTACTGTCTCCTGTCTCGTGTGATCTATCTGGATACAGGCGGCCCAGTACACCACTCCTCTACTGTCTCCTGTCTCGTGTGATCCATCTGGATACAGGCGGCCCAGTACACCACTCCTCTACTGTCTCCTGTCTCGTGTGATCCATCTGGATACAGGCGGCCCAGTACACCACTCCTCTACTGTCTCCTGTCTCGTGTGATCCATCTGGATACAGGCGGCCCAGTACACCACTCCTCTACTGTCTCCTGTCTCGTGTGATCCATCTGGATACAGGCGGCCCAGTACACCACTCCTCTACTGTCTCCTGTCTCGTGTGATCTATCTGGATACAGGCGGCCCAGTACACCACTCCTCTACTGTCTCCTGTCTCGTGTGATCTATCTGGGGTACTCAGTGCTGGGTCGGTCGGTGCTGGGGAGATGTCACAGTGGCGGTGACCTGGTCCGTGACCCAGGGCGGTCAATAAAAAGGGGATTATAGTTTTTTTATATAATGTTTGTGACGCCACCTGTGGTATGCGGCTATATGGAGCCGCCGCTGCGGAGCAGATCCACTGGAGCTGATGGTGACGCAGCAGAGTTGGTTCAGCTCTCCACAGGTAGAGCTAAGCTCCAGGGCGGTGCAGTGATGATTAATGAGGTAGATGTTGCTGTGCAGTGTAGTGCAGGTGATGGCGCAGATAATAATTCTAGAACACAGTGGGGTGCAGTCTTCAGCTTTACTCACAGCTGTTCAAGGTTACCAAGGCCAGTGTGTAACCTCCCACGTCGTCCTGCGTTTACCAAGGAAGGGGTTCAGCAGCTCTCAGGTATTTCAGGAGTACTTAAACGGGACCCCGTTCTATGTGCCTTCCTCGGTCATGTTCCTGCGCTGGCTCTCACCCTCCTGCCGTGCACCTCACAATCAGTGCCCCAAGCCGGATCTTGTCGGGCGACCTGCAGTCCCCTGGACCCTCTGTGGCCACCTTTTCAGCGATGTAATTGTGGTGGTTGGCAGCTGCACCTTGCAAGTACAGCAGCCTCCGGTTTCTAGCTGAGCCTTGCAGTTCTCCACTAGTTTAGGGGCCGGTCCCCTCTGCGGCCTGATCCCTCCACGTTCCTGCAGATTCGGTTGCACGGGTGGCTTCCTGCACTTCCCGTACCCCTGAGATCCCCTCTGTCTCTGGAGCCTTCGTCTGCTCCCGTCCTCTCTCTCTCTCCTGGGCCTCTCTTACTAGGCCCCACTCCTCTCAACTCCTGCTCCAAGCACTGGAGCCAGGAGCCTGGACCTCCTCCACTGCTCTTCTGAGCAAAACTGGCTACTTCTAGATGGTTCCTTGCTTTCTTATACTCCTACTGAAATGCTCCCCTAAACTACTTCCTCCACCCACACCCACTACATGGTTCCACCCTCCAGCCAGGGACCAGGGACTGTGCTCTCTCTTAGGAGCAATCTCACCCTTCCCTCTGAAGTGGAGTGTAATGGATGTAAGTATGTGGGTCCCGGGCAGCACTCTATCCTTACCTGAGCGTGAGATAGCACACCTCTGGGTGAGATGCAGTACCTCTGTGGCGACTGAACCCGCAGGGGCGCCACAATCCCATACCAGCTCACAACAGTTTTCTCAATCCACACAAGCCACATAGTGAAATAAATCTATGCCCTGTTAGCAGCAGACTGCCCCGATGTAAATTCATTACCATTTTTCATCGCCTGATAGTCTTATCTACAGCAAGAGAAAGAAGCTGCTCTTTGGCCTAATTGAATTGTATGATGTCCCCTCCGATGATCAAATCACGGAGCTCTGCCTGGCGAGACATCTGAAATGTTCTTGAAGCCGCCCTCGATCAGCGCTCTACAGAGAATCTGAGATTTAAAGGCCGCTTATCTGTCACTCAATCCCGGCAATGGCTTCATGTGTACCACTGTCAGTGAGCCGCAAGAAGAATGACTCCAGAGCGAAGCCCAGCCACTCATAAAATGTACAGGACACACTTACATCCTCCATTTGCTCCCGTCTGCAGCCGGCAGGGGCGATGAACCCGTTTTAAATTAAAAAACTGTGAGCGGTACAAGGAGAGCTCTGTCGGGCCGCGTTGCATGAAATTAAACTGCTGATTTAATGCTGAAGTCGACGGCATATGTGGCAAGCGCCAGCCTTCCTGCACACCGGCTACGCGTGCAGACACATTCTCATTTTCCCGGCAGCTGTGTGTCAGGAAGGTCCCGTCACTGGTACATTTTCACAACCTCAATCGTTTGGATTGCTCTTGCTATAAATTGTCCCGTTTCATCTGGATTTGGAGAGATTACAATGATACCCGGGCTCTGCGACATCTCATCTCTAAGACATGAGGATTATTCATGGTCACCACATAGGTCACCGCATGACAAGGTGACGACATGAAAGTGGCAGCATTCACTGATGATGTTCACTTGTGGCGCCCCTGAGGGTTCAGTCGCCACAGAGGTACTGCACCTCACCCAGAGGTGTGGTGTCTCCTTCTCTCAGGTAAGGAGGGAGTGCTGCCCGGGACCCCAACACCTGCATCCAACACTACACTGCTCCAGGCCAGCAGGAGGGGCAAGACGCAATGTAGTTTACTGCTGAGCCCTGACCCTGGCTGGGGTGGGGGGAACCCAAAGTTAGGGGGAACCAGTAGTGGGTGTGGGTGGAGGAAGCAGTTTAGGGGAGCACCATAGTAGTAGGTATAAAAAGGGAAGCCATCTTAGGGTGGCAGGTCAGTCAGTGGAGAACAGTCTGGGAGCAGAGTCTCCTTAGGAGCTCTGCTCCACAAGTAGGGCCCAGTCCTAAAGGCCCAAGAGGGGAGCAGAGGAGTAGGCTCCGTTCTAGTAAAGGGATCTCAGGGGCTACGGCGAGTGTGGGACGGTACCTGTACGCCCCATATCTGTCAAAAGACAGAGGGATCGTAGGCCGCAAGAAGGGGACCGGCCCCTGGACCAGTCATGTAACTTCAAGTCTCGGCTGGAAAAACCAGAGGCTTCTGGCTTATATAGTCCAGTTGCCAAAGCCTCATTCTAATCCCCATGAGGGTCAAGCAGGTTCGGGAACTCCAGTTAGACAGGAGGGACTTCAGAGCACCCGAGCGGGACTGAGAGTGGGGAAGCGCAGGGCAGGAGGGAGAAGACCCAGCGTGAAGACGGTCTAGAGAGAGGAACATTAGAAAGCGGGGTTCCATCAAGTGCTCCTAACCTACCCGAGGAAGAGCTGAACCCCCGTACTGGTGAACGCAGCGCGACGTGGGAGGCTGTAAGCTGGACAGTGCAACCTGAGGAACTTAACAACTGTGAGTAAAGACTCGGATGACTGCATCGCATTGCCTGCGTCCCTTATTTCAGCTGCGCCACCTTTCCCCCTGCACTACAACACCCAGCACAACCAACTACACCTACACTGCCCTGGAGCTAATCTTTACCTGTGGAGAACCACACCATCCCTGCTGCAGTAACATCAGCTTCAGGGGACTGCTCCGCAGCGGCGGCTCCCTTTGGCCGCATGCCACAGGTGGCGTCACAAACTTTACAAATCCCCTATAAATAACTTTTCCCTTTTTGTTGACCTCCCTGGGCCACGGACCGGGCCAGCCACCGTGATATCCCCCACCGGCATCCAGAGACCCGGCTGCCGAGTACCCCACGGCTCTGGGGGCGCGCCATCTTTGGTGTCATGATCAGGATACATGACCAACCCGTTATCAGCAGGTATTGTGTGCCTAAGGAACTGTTTTTCTACATTGAATGTGGCCCCAGAAGAACGGGCGCCATTATGTGCGTGATCAAAGACAACAATATGGAACCTCCCATCGTGGGCCGGGTCCCAGAATGGCGCCAAAAGCACACCCTGCCCCTTGCAACTGTGACCGTCCGCATAGATGTTGTAGCATCGGCGTCTCTGCCCCGTACTAGGCAGAGACGCCGTCCCTCTCACCTCCCCGCTCCTGGCGCGGCGTCCTCCAGCGCTTCTCTCCCCGCTGCTTCCGGCACGCGCTCCTTCCCCGGCAGTGTGCTTGGGGCGCGCGCGCTCCCCCTCTCTTAAAGGCACCGCGCGCGCCGTCCTAAGGAGTCCCCGGCCAATTGCCGGAGGACCTCCCATATATAAGGCCCCTCCTCCAAAATGGAGGTGCCCGAGCAATGTTGTTGCAAAGCCTTCACTCTGCTTCAGCCCTCAGGTCCCGTTACCAGTTACCTGCCAGTCACCTGCCAGATTCCTGCTTGTTACCTGCCAGTCACCTGCCAGATTCCTGCCTGTTACCTGCCAGTCACCTGCCAGATTCCTGCTTGATACCTGCCTGATATCCGCTTACCTGCTTGCAAGCCTGCGGTCCGACGGTCTGCCTTCCGACACCTGTCAGTCTGTCTATGGACCAGCCTGCCCGCTCACCTGGGAGCGCTCACCTACTACCTGTCTGCTAGCCTACCTGGAGGCTCCGCCGTCACGTGCTGTGACCACCTGCCTGTCCAGAGACTCTTGCCCGCTCACCTGGGAGCGCTCACCTGCTACCTGCCTGCTAGCCTACCTGGAGGCTCCGCCGTCACGTGCTGTGACCACCTGCCTGTCCAGAGACTCTTGCCCGCTCACCTGGGAGCGTCCACCTGCTACCTGCCTGCTAGCCTACCTGGAGGCTCTGCCGTCACTTGCCGTGACCTCCTGCCCTTCTACCCAGAGACTATCCCCGTCACTAGCCGTGACTACCTGCCCGCCTTCCCTGGGAGCCACCCGCTTCCTTACAAGGACTGCCCCCTTGTATAGTTGCTCAGAGGTTCCACCTCCCAGACCCGTTACAGATGTGTCCATCAAGGCGGGAGGACCTCCCTGGGAGTGACCGACAGCAAGCTGCCATGGGACCGCCCCCGAAAGGGGAGGGGAGGAAGAGAGAAGGAATGGAGACAGGGTGTGGTCTTAACCAGTCTAGACAGACCGCACCCGGCAGCCAGCATGGACGGAAGCCAGGATCACGCCTCCGCCTCTGGCCTGCTTCAACAAGTGACCCCGCTCACCCTGGAGGGGGAATCCAGTAAATTGTCCCCGGAGGATGCGGAATTCCTCCAAAGTGAGATTCTGGAGCTGAGTCAGCAAGTGGAATGGGCTCAGCAGGCAGCGGTTACCAGGTGGAGGAGCGAGCTGCTGGAGAAATTGGCAGCACGGTGGAGAACAGCACCGGATGCCAGCAGCGGCACCCCAGCCACGGCGGAGCCTGCTGAATACAAGGAGACCATGTGCAGCACAGGAGCAGGTAGGAAGAAATCCCCTGTCCTGGGTGCTGCAAGGGCCGACCTGCTCCTGGGCCTCCTACACCAGCATTCCCCATACCCTGCCATGCCTTCCCTGGAGCAGCTGCTCAGCCGGGAACCTCCACCCCCGGGCGCTAATCCTGAGGACCTTCTGCTTGGTGCCCTCCCGGAACCTCCACTCCAGGGTGCTGAAGCCCGGAACCTCCTGCTCGGCTCCCTCCCAGAGCCTCCACCTCCGGCACCCGAGTGGGTGTATAGCGCGCCGGCCTTCGATTGGTCCGCCCGGTTCGAGGACCAGCAGCCGTGCCCACTACTCCCAACACCAGCGCCCCCGGTTGCCTGCCCCAGCGGAGAAGAGTTTAGTTGGGACAACCAGGGGGGGGGGACCTGATGGGGTTCCCGCAGGAGACCCAGGCCGAAGCCCTACAGAGGAAGGAGTTCGGCAGGCGGGAGCTCCAGCAGCTGGAAAAGGAGCGGCGCGCTCGGCGGGCGCGTTGTGAGCGACTAGAGGCCCGGAACAAGGCCGCCAAAGCTCAGGTCCGGCAGACGGAGTCTGCCCACCCCAGCCCCCATGAAGAAGGACTCGTGGTGAAGTTTGACCTAAAGGCTGAGTGGGGCTTCATTCGAGATCCCAACTTTGCAAGGGACATTTTTGTGAACCGGCGGGATGTTGAGCCCGAGCTGGAACAGGGCCATCCCGACCAGAATCTGTACCCCTGTGACCGTGTCACTTACACTCGGCACCACGAGGAACACGGTTGGTACGCCCTCCAAGTGTACCGCGTGATTGAGGACACGCCCCCGCAGGACAAAGCTGATGACCCGGCTGGGTCCAGCAAAAAACTAGAAATACCCAAGGTGGGGACCCCACTACTAGTATAGTAGGCGGGACCAAACTGTAAATAGTCACCCATAAGGGTATAGGAGGTTAAAGTGATGTTTTCTTATATTGTGTGCATAATTACCCGTCAGGGTATACAGACTCCAGGCTTGGGACTGTGAACAGCCAAATAATGATTTTGTATATAGTTCTGCACTTCTTAAGGTGCTTCCTGTTGGTTTTATAAGTGCAATCAAGTGACCTCAGAAGAAAAACCCGTTTGGCGTGGCGGAAGACGTGGTCCAGCACCAGGATCACTTATGCCCTGCAGCCACGCCCAGGGCCTACGTTGAGGGTTTGCGGACGGGTCCCTCATACTGCTACCTTTGCACTCTTTTACCAGTAAAAGGACACCCTGTTACAGAACCTTATGAAAAAGTGTTTATAATGTTTGGTAAATGTACCTAGTAACGTTAAAGTGATGTGGGAAGAAATGTTTATTATCTTATATGCGAATGCATTCTAAAAAGTTTTGTATGTCTAATTTACCCTGTTTTTACTCTGTTCCAGCCCGCGGACATGCTGTGTTTTACCAGGGGGGAGTGTGGCGCCCCTGAGGGTTCAGTCGCCACAGAGGTGTGGTGTCTCCTTCTCTCAGGTAAGGAGGGAGTGCTGCCCGGAACCCCAACACTCATATTCAACACTACACTACTCCAGGCCGGCTGGAAGGGCAAGATGTATGCGCAGTGCTGAGCCCTGTCCCTGGCTGGAGTGGGGGGAACCAAAGGTAGGGGGAACCAGTAGTGGGTGTGGGTGGAGGAAGCAGTTTAGGGGAGCACCATAGTAGTAGGTATAAAAAGGGAAGCCATCTTAGGGTGGCAGGTCAGTCAGTGGAGAACAGTCTGGGAGCAGAGTCTCCTTAGGAGCTCTGCTCCACAAGTAGGGCCCAGTCCTAAAGGCCCAAGAGGGAAGCAGAGGAGTAGGCTCCGTTCTAGTAAAGGGATCCCAGGGGGTACGGCGAGTGCGGGACGGCACCCGTACGCCCCGAATCTGTCAGAAGACAGAGGGATTGTAGGCCGCAAGAAGGGGACCGGCCCCTGGACCAGTCTTGTAACTTCAAATCTCGGCTGGAAAAACCGGAGGCTCCTGGCTTATATAGTCCAGTTTCCAAAGCCTCATTCTAATCTCCGTGAGGGTCAAGCAGGTCCGGGAACTCCAGTTAGACAGGAGGGACTTCAGAGCACCCGAGCGGGACTGAGAATGGGGAAGCGCAGGGCAGGAGGGAGAAGACCCAGCGTGAAGACGGTCTAGAGAGAGGAACACAAGAAAGCGGGGTTCCATCAGGTGCTCCTAACCTACCTGAGGAAGAGCTGAACCCCCGTACTGGTGAACGCAGCGCGACGTGGGAGGCTGTAAGCTGGACAGTGCAACCTGAGGAACTTAACAACTGTGAGTAAAGACTCGGATGACTGCATCGCATTGCCTGCGTCCCTTATTTCAGCTGCGCCACCTTTCCCCCTGCACTACAACGCCCAGCACAACTGACTACACCTACACTGCCCTGGAGCTAGCTCTTCCTGTGGAGAACCACACCATCCCTGCTGCAGTAACATCCGCTCCAGAGGACTGCTCCGCAGCGGCGGCTCCCTTTGGCAGCATTCCACAGGTGGCGTCACGAACTTTACAAATCCCCTATAAATAACTTTTCCCTTTTTGTTGACCGCCCTGGGCCACGGACTGGGCCAGCCACTGTGATATCCCCCACCAGCATCCATAGGCCCGGCTGCAGAGTACCCCACGGCTCTGGGGGCGCGTCATCTTCATGATGGTTATAGATGTGGGCCACACATTAAGGAACAAGTTGGGAGATGTGCACAGAATCCATATCTAATCCTAATCTTCCTTGATGTCCTACAGCAGACCAGTAGGATAGGAGGTATCCAGATCTATATATGTAGTGGCTCCACATTTCTGATAGTTTTTTTCAGACTTTGGAAAAAAAGTTGGAGAAAAATGTCTTTGTACTTTTAGAAGATTGACTACTACAACAGCTTGAAGATGCTCAACTACTAGAGACCGTGTTCAAAATCGGGGTCATACAAAGCACTTACACCCTGGTGAAGCCCTTTGTGACGACACAGCATTTAATATTCATTATACAGATGTCTATTTTCAGAAGGCCAAGAGACAAATGCCATTTTTATATGAGCCTTTAACGTTGACTCTTGAATTGATGTTTGTTTCAGCTTATTGTCTGCTATCTTTGGGAGACAGGGTTGCAGGGTCATGAACAATTGATGTTGATTATCATTGTATAAGTCCAGGCTGTTTGTTGACCTGACCTGAAACAGAGGAGGACAAACTATGCAGATTGATCAAACACTCAAACAATGAGAGTTAATCTCATCCCCCCAACTGACATGTGGGTATAAAAAGTGATTTTTCTACCCTTGTGTCATAAGAAAAGGGCTTTGCAAAAGCACAGCAAGGACGACTCTTCAGAACAGCAACCAGGACACCATTGCTCCATCAAGATGGACACAGATTTGACATTCTACAGGATGACAGTTAAAGGGCCCTTGCTGGAACAATACAGATTTTCTCCATTGACCATCACTGAACACATGGAGACATTGGGGGAAGGCAGGATTGGGACCCATCGGTCACCTGCCCCCATGGAGACGTTCAGAGAAGCCAGGTTTTGATCCTCCACTCAACTGGCCCCATGGATATTTTCGGGGAAGCCAGGATTGGGACCCACCGGTCACCTGGCTCCATGGAGATGTTCGGAGAAGTCAGGTTGCAACCCTCCGGTCCCCTGGCCACGTACCTCAATGGACTGTCTGCTTCCTAAGCTTGTCGTTGCCTCCTCTCTGTGGGTGCCCGCCAAAAGTGGGGTGCCATTGGAGAGGGTAGTCGTCCCTGGAAGCCCCGAAGTCGCAACTGCTCTAATTCTGGCGAGTCAGCGAAACAGTGAGACTCTGTAATTTTGCACTATCTTGGGTATTTTGCTGGGATTGTTTTATATGTTACTGTTTGTTGGTTGTTCAATAAATCATTGACATACTGTTTTACCCCCACTCCATGTTGTCTGAGTAGTATTATGCCCACGGGAACGGAGAGCGGGCGTTCAGTGGGATGAGCCATGGTCCATGCAGTCTCGGGTCAGCGGACAAGAGCACCCACTGACCCCCGTGTCTCCACAACCTTCATGACACTTTACCAGAACTTGGGTTGTCTTGAAATTTAGTTTTATCACTGATGTGGCTGTCACCCCCTCTTTTGTTGCCTTTCTTAGATTTCTTGGCTTGGAGGAACCTCACTTGCTTCTCTTGGCTCTAAAGGAGCTTACTTGCTCATTTTAGCTCAGAGAGACCTCACTTGTTCTATTTGGCTCAGATGGACCTCATTTGCTTTTCCTGGCTCTGATGTACCTTGTTAGTCTTCGCTCAGAGAGACTTCACTTGCTCTCCTTGGCTCTGAGGATCTCACTTAGTTTTCTTGGCTCTGAGGGACATCACTTGCTCCTCTTGTCTCAGAGGGACCTCACTTGCTCTTCTTGGCTCTGAGAATCTCACTTAGTCTTCTTGTGTCTGAGGGACCTCACTTACTCTTTTTGGCTTTGAGAGATCTCACTGCCTCTTCCTGGCTCTGAGGTACCTTACTTGCTAATCTTAGCTCAGAGAGACCTCACTTGTTCTTTTTGGCTCTGATGGACCACACTTGCCCTTCTTAGCTCTGAGGGACCTCACTTGCTCTTCTTGGTGCCAAGACACCTCACTTGCTTTTCTTGCTCTGAGACACCACACTAGCTCATCTTGGTGCCCAGACACCTCACTTGATTTTTTTGGTGCCAAGATACCTCACTTGTTCTTTTTGGTTCAGAGGGATTTTCCTTGCTCTGAGGGACCTCACTTGCTTTTCTTGGTTCAAAGGGACCTCACTTTTTCTTCTTGTCTTTGAGGGACCTTACTTGCTCATTTTGGCTCCAAGACAACTCACTTGTTCTTGGTTCAGAGGGACCTCGCTTGCTCTTTTTGGCTGGGCTGTGTGTAATCGCCCGCTACGGCTTCTTGATCCATCTCATCATACTCTGGCTGCAATGCCTCCTCTTTAATTCTCTGCAGAGAGCATTGCAAAAGACAGACAAGTGGGATGCTGACGCTAATGATGGCGTCATCGCCACTCACCATCTTGGTGGACTCCTCAAAGTTAGTCAGGATGGTACATATGTCAGACATCCAGGTTCACTCCTGAGGTCTTATGTGTGGAGTCTGACCTGAATATCGACGGCAATGTTGCAGCTGGTACTCCACAACTGCTCTCTTCTGCTCACAAATCCTTTGCAACATGTGGAGGGTAGAGTTCCAACATGTGGGGACATCACCACACCAGCAAGGGCGGCGGAAGCTGTAGCCGACTTGCGAAAATGAGCTGACAAGCGGCGTACTTTGACGAGCAGATCTGGCAACTCGGGGTACGATTTAAGAAACCGCTGAAATACGAGGTTAAGCACATGAGCCAGGCATGGTACGTGTGTGATCTCGCCTTGCCTCAGAGCCGCCACCAGGTTACGGCCATTGTCACACACGACCATGCCGGGATGTAGGTTCAGCGGTCTCAGCCACAGATCTACCTGCTCTTTCACAGCTGTCCACAACTCACATGCAGTGTGAGGTTCCTCACCTAAGCTTATGAGTTTCAGCAGAGCCTGTTGCCGCTTGGCGGAGGCAGTACTGCAGTGCTTCCATATTGTAACTGATGTGGTGATATCTGAGATGGAGGCTGAACATGAGGAGGAGGAGGATGATGCATAGGAGCTGTACACTGTGGGGGTAACTCTGACTGACAGGGCCCGCAATCCTCGGTGTGGGGAGGATGTGTTCCGTTCCAAGGTCCGACTGGGTCCTGGCTTCCACTATGTTTACCCAGTGTGCCGTCAGAGAGATGTACCGTCCCTGGCCACAAGCACTTGTCCACATGTCCGTTGTCAGGTGGACTCTTCCAGTAACTGCGTTGTTAAGGGCACGGCAGATGCTTTGGGACACATGCTTGTGTAGTGCGGGGATGGCACACTGGGCAAAATAGTGTCGGCTGGGGACCGAGTACCGAGGGATGGCCACCGCCATAAGATTGCGGAAGGATTCCGTCTCCACCAGCCTAAAAGGCAGCATTTCCAAAGCAAGCAGTCGTGAAATGTGCGAATTTAGGACTGTGGCCTGTGGGGCGTTAGCTGCGAATTTCCGCTTTCGTTCAAAGGTCTGGGATATGGACAATTGAACTCTGCGGTGGGACGTGGACGTTGATGATGTTTCTTGAGAAACTGCCATAACAAGTGAAGACTGAGAGGAGGGGGCATCTTTACATGCAGTATGGACAGGGGATTGCCTTGCACACACAACAGGGGGTTCTATTGCACGCACAACAGTGGAAGAAGCAGTGGTGACACCCGCTGACACTGGTCGTGGACCCTGGGGTTCGCCCCACAAAGTCGGGTGCTTTGCTGCCATGTGCCTGATCATGCTGGTGGTGGTCAGGCTGGTAGTTTTGTCACCCCTGCTGATGCTGGCCTGGCAGGTGGTACAAATGGCCTTTTTGGGGTTATCAGCAGAGTCTTTAAAAAAATTCCAGACTCTGGAAGACCTACCGGTTGTACTGGCAACGTCCCTCGTGTTGGTGTTACGGGGAACGGTTGCCCGCCTTCTGTCTGCGGCCACCACACTGCTTCTTCCTGCCTGTTGGGGTACTCTGCCTCCCTCCCCCTGTGTGCTGCTGGCCTCGCTCTGCGTGTCCTCCTGCCACATTGGGTCAGTTACTAGATCATCCACCACCTCCTCCTCTTCCACACCACGATCCTCCTCCTCACTTCCTGGCAATTGTGTCTCGTCATCGTCCACCTCTTGTGACAAATTGCCAGCGTCGCCTTCCTGTGGCCGTGGCTGTTCAAATATTTGGGCATCGCTACATGGGATCTCCTCCTCCACCACTTCAAGTGGAGCAGGCGAGGGGCACAAATATGGAAATGGACCAGTGAACAGCTCTTCAGAGTGTCCAAGTGTGGGATCACTTGCTGTCTGACGACACTCGGCATGGTGGGAGGAAGGAGCATCAGGGTGAGGAGGAGTATGCGGCGGAGACTCACGGCTACTAAAACTTGACCGTGTGGAAGACAGACCGGAGGTGGTGGTGCCCATGTAACTGGAAGTATTATCTGCTATCCAATTAATAACCTGTTCACACTGATCAGTTCGCAATACTGGTGTTGTTCTGTGCTTCCCTAGTAATTTGATCAAGAAGTGGGAGCAAGAAGATGTGGCTGTTGGTTGTGGCACATTTTCACCTTGGCCACGGCCCCGTCCTCTGCACGCACCATCACCAGAACATCCAGTTCCACGTCCCTTGCCACGCACCTTGCTCATTGTAAAGGAAGTAAAATAGCTTACACTCGCACTATCAATGGAAAAAGGGTAATAAAAAGTAGATTAGAACCGTGGAAGAGGAAAACCACAGTTCTAATTTCCTGGCGTATACCAGACTTTTTTAAATAGATATATTTGTGTCTGAACAGTCAGCGAGACACTCAAAACGTTTTTTTTTTTTATGGAAAAAAGGCAAAAAGGTGGATAATACACAGATTTAAACCGTGGAAGAGGAAAACCACAGTTCTCGTTATCTGGCCTACACCAGACTCATTTAAATAGATATATTGGTGTCTGAACACTCACAGACACACTCAATTTTTTTTTTGGGGGGGGGGGAATACCAAAAGGTTAATAAGATGGGTATTTGTACAATCTGACTGAGGGGAAAAAAAAAGAAGAAAAGAGTATTTAGATGAAAAAAAAGGATTTTTCCTGGCCCCTGAGACCTGGGGCTAAGTCTAGCAATTTGAGCAGCGGTAGCACACAGGACTGTAATGCAGCGTTTGCTGGTATAACCACTGCGTCTCCTATACAGCCTGCCTGCCTGCCTGCCTGATATCTGGGATGGATATTAGTCCTGAAAAGGACTGTTTGTTTGATCTGGCAGCCTTTACAGACCCTACACTAACTATTTCGCAATATATATCTCTCCCTAGCTCAGCAGCACTGACCCTACACTGTCTGATCCGGAGCGACTGTGTCCAAGATGGCGGCGCCCGGTTTTAAATACTCGAGGTGACGCTGTGCTGCCAGCCAATCAATGTAATGCCCACAACCAACATGGCTGCGGCATTACAGTGACTGGCTGGCAATCCCTGCATGTTCATTGGCTCTGTAAAGAGCACCAAACGTGCAGGGCGGAGACCCGAGCTCCCGCCCGAGTAACCCGGAAATGCTCGAGTAGCGTAATGCTCGGGTGAGTACTGAGCAGTGTTGAGCATGCTCGCTCAACACTATTAGTGACCCATCACAGTCATCAACAGGTGGCAAAGAGGTGCATCCATGTCATATCCTGATGATTGCACCCACCCATCAATAACCAATCGTGCTGTCACCATTCTTTGAGGAACAATGAGGATCCTGAGGACAGATGGACATCAGCTCCAGCCCCACAGGTCCTACAGTGATGAGCGGAGAACTCTTGTAGGGCTGACAGGTATCTGATGGATAAGTTCCAGCATAGGTCGGGGGTCTCAGAGAATGAGCTGACATTGGGGGGTCCTTGGCAGCTCCCGTTTTACCACTTATTGCACTTGGCTGCAGGGAGAAGGATCTTCCTGGGTTGATTGACTGATTAATTAAAGGGCCCTCACCTCCTAATGATCCCCTGTCTGGTGTTCCCGGAAAGGAAATACACAAGGCCGCGGCCATCTGGAATGACGAGCCCTGCGTTAGTGCTGCATGCATTGATTTGCTTTCAGCTGGAAATGGGATTTAACCCTTTACTCTGTGGTTGGGGAATGGGAATGACTCGGTTTAGCACGCGGCTCTCGTACATTAAGGAAGCATCGATTGTGCAGGTTACCAGTCTTTTGTTCTACGAGATGTGATGAAGCGTTAGCGATAGAAATAATCTGCTGCGAACGTCCGTGTACCGGGCTGGAAACACGCGATCTCCGCACCTCACGCTGCAGATACTAACAAATCAGATACATACTAACATACAGGATGCATGCAGCGTCGGGCTGGGGTGCCAAGAGCCCACCAGTAACCAACTCCACGGCCCCACTTTTCAGCTACGTGCAAATGTGACATTATCCTCAATCACATATATGTATAACAATGAATTTGGTGGATTGTAAAATGAATAAGATGCCGCCAGTGTCTGTACATAGTGATGCAATTAGTGCGGAAAATAAGTTGTGAAGACCCGGGGTCTTCCGTGGGCGTAACACTACTCAGACAACACAGGTTGAGGGTAAAACAGCGTGGAAATACTTTACTGAACCACAACGTGGACAATAAACACATAGAACAGTCCCAGCATAATACCCAAGATGGTGCAATTTACAGAGTCCTCACCCTTCCGCTCCGCCCGCCTGGGATAGAACAGCTGCGACTTTGGGTCTTCCAGGGCCGACTACCTCAACCAGTGGCCCCTCACTCTTGGCGGGCCCCCACAGAGAGGAGGTAACAACTAGCTTAG
Organism: Phyllobates terribilis; assembly: GCF_046119375.1. NCBI lineage: Eukaryota > Metazoa > Chordata > Amphibia > Anura > Dendrobatidae > Phyllobates > Phyllobates terribilis. Next base: position 5,245,523 of record NW_027362766.1, on the reverse strand, counting down.
GAAGCTGACGGTCCATCGAGGTACAAGGCCAGGAGACCCGATGGTCCCACCCTGGCCTCTCCGAGAGTTTCCATGGGGCCAGATGACCGGTGGGTCCCAATCTGGCTTCTCCGAACGTCTCCATGGGTTCCAGGCGACCGGAGCGTCGCACCTGGCAACCCCAAACAACATATTCCTAAGTATTTGATACACTGCCAATTTTGCAAGTTTTCCCACCTACAAAGAATGGAGAGGTCTGTAATGTTTAGCGTAGGTTACTTCACCTGTGAGAGACAGAATCTAAAAAGAAAAAACAGAAAATCACATTGTAAGATTTTTACATAATTAATTCGCATGAAATAAGTATTTGATCACCTACCAACCAGCAGGAATTCTGTCTATCACAGACCTGTTAGTTTTTCTTTAAGAAGCCTCCTACTCTGCACTCATTACTTGTATTAATTGCACTTGTTTGAACTCATTATCTGTATAAAAGACAACTGTTCACACAATCAATCACACTCCAACCTCTCCACCATGGCCAAGACCAAACAGCTGTGCAAGGACACCAGTGACAAAATTGTAGACCTGCACAAGGCTGGGATGGGCAAAAGGACAATAGGCAAGCAGCTTGGTGAGAAAGCAACAACTGTTGGCGCAATTATAAGAAAATGGAAGAAATACAAGATGACTGTCAATCTTCCTCGGCCTGGGGCATCATGCAAGATCTAGCCTCGTGGGGTAAGGATGATTGTGAGAAAGGTCAGGAATCAGCCCAGAACTACATGGGAGGACCTGGACAATGACCTGAAGAGAGCTCGGACCACAGCCTCAAACATTTCCGTTAGCAACACACTACGCCGTCATGGATTAAAATCCTGCAGGGCACGCAAGGCTCACGCCAGCACATGTCCAGGTCCATTTGAAGTTCGCCAATGACCACCTGGATGATCCAGAGAAGGCATGGGAGAAGTATATTTTTTCAGATGTTACGAAAATAGAACTTTTTAGTATGAAGTCCACTCACCATGTTTGAAGGAAGAAGAAGGATGAGTACAACCCCAAGAACACCGTCCCAACTGTGAAGCATGGTTTGGGGGTGCTTTTCTGCAAAGGGGACATGACGACTGCACCGTATTGAAGAGAGGATGGATGGGGTTGTGGCGCCCTTCTGCGCATTGGTGCCACGGAACCCAGAAGGGTGCATGGATGGACTTCTCCACAAGAGGCCCTCACACATTCACACACCTCCACCCTACCACCTCAGACTAGTAGAGGGAGCCCTGATAGGGATATATAAAGGAAGGGTGGAGCCAGGCAGCTCAGTTTCAGTTTAGCTCAGAGTTTAGCAGCGAAGAGGCAGCACGCTGGCTGCTGTGCTTAGGTGAGCCAAGGCCTACAGCACGTGTGAAGGCCTAGTGAGGGCCTTGAGTGGGCCGAAGGCGAGAGGAGAAGGAAGAAGTAGCAAGGGGGCAGAGGAGCATACCAGACTCACCCCGAGATATATACCGGACACCGGGTCCGCGCCTACAGGGACTCTTTACACCCAGTAGGGACTACCGGAACCCCTGGAGGACTACAGGTCCCAGGTTTTCCAAACGCTGACTACAGTACCAGGGCTAGGAGTCACGGAGGCCCCAGCATCCAGGGAGAGTGATCTCCAAAGAGAAGGCCCTACCACCAGGTCAGCAGGCGCAAGGGAGAGAGAGACAGTAACCAAGCTAGGCCTAGCTCCAGGCAGGCCAGAAGCTTATCGAGTAAAGCCACGGATCAGGAGGCCCTATACCCGCTCACTGGGGAGAGTCCAAAAGTGCACCCTTCGCCCGGAGTACCCTGGACCGTGCCTGCACCACCACCAGTAAAAGTACTGAAGCTTACCCCCGTGTGAGTGTCCGTCTTTCCTCCGGGACCATCCTGCCGTCTCTCCCCAGCATCCTCCATTACACCCCACGCTGCCCTGGAGCTAGCTCTACCTGTGGAGAGCCACACCATCCCTGCTGCCGTAACACCCGCTCCAGAGGACTGCTCCGCAGCGGCGGCACCCCTTTTGCCGCATTCCACAGGTGGCGTCACGAACTTTCCAAATCCCCTATAAATTCCCCTTTTTACTGACACGGACCGGGCCGGCCACCGGACCGGGCCGGCCACCGTGATATCCCCCACCGGCATACGCAGAGGCCCGGCTGCCGAGTACCCCACGGCCCAGGGGGCGCGTCAGGGTCATGTATCGTGAGATTTGGCCAACAACCTCCTTCCATCAGTAAGAGCATTGAAGATGGCTCCTGGCTGGTCTTCCAGCATGACAATGACACAAAACACACAGCCAGGGCAACTAAGGAGCGGCTCCATAAGAAGCATTTCAAGGTCCTGTAGTGGCCTAGCCAGTCTCCAGACCTGAACCCAATAGAAAATCTTTGGAGGGAGCTGAAACTCAATGCTGCCCAGTGACAGCCCCGAAACCTGAAAGATCTGGAGAAGATCTGTATGGAGGAGGGGGCCAAAATCCCTGCTGCACTGTGTGCAAACCTAGTGAAGAACTACAGGAAACGTCTGACCTCTGTAATTGTAACAAAGGTTTCTGCACCAAATATTAAGTTCTGTTTTTCTATTGTATCAAATACTTATTTCATGCAAGAAAATGCTAATTAATTATGTAGAAATCCTACAATGGGATTATCTGTATTTTTTTTTAGATTCTGTCTCTCACAGGTGAAGTGACCGACGATAAAAATTACAGATCTCTCCATTCTGTGTAGGTGGGAGAACCTGCAAAATCAGCCGTGTATCAAATACTTATTTTCCCCACTGTATACTGTGGCAAGTACTGCTAATATAAGAGGGTGGTGGCCCACTCTTGCACAGGGGCCCACCGGAGGATTGTCCTGTTCACCTGTGGCCAGTACAAGCCTGGATGCATGCTACATCCTGGCTTGGACTGACCCACAGGAAAACAGGTGAATCCCCCGGTGGGCCCCTTTGCAGCAATAGCACCATACGGCATCTTGTTTATTATTTTATGGAAGCATAGGCTGAAAATTTATAAAACAGCTGCAGCAAAACACATCGTTTCTTCCATCTCTGGCCAATAATATTTGCATATAGCTGAAGAGAGGGCTTCCAGAATCATTGTTACTGTTGGGCCCTTGGAACCCTAGTCCAACACTGGCTACATACATGTGATAGAGATCATACACGGGACATACAGGACACATCTGACAGAAATGATACATAGACATACACAATATAAAAAAAAACCACAAAATTTGAGCTTGGCTTAAGTTGGTGTACATGCAGCACATAAATGCATGTTTCACAATGGCTGTAAATCAGAAAAACCTACAAGACGCAAAATGAGCATAAACCCTGCTGTAAATAAAAAGCAAGTGTATTCAACTAAAATAGGGTTCTAAGTAACATTGTTTTTGATCAAAAATAGTATATAAGCCTTCCCACCAACGACAAGGTGACCCTGTTCGGGATAGTCATTCACTGTCTAATATTAAAATCCTTACCATGTGTCAAAGTTGACCTTTGTGTGAACAAGGGCAGACAAAGGACTGAGTCCTGAATTATGAACACCAGCCTAAGGAAGCTTTCTAAATGTATTATCCAGGTGTAGGAAGGGAGACCACACCCAGATTTGCACATAATGCAAAATATACAAAGAAAAAAACATAAAACTTTCACGATATGTAAGAGTGGTGGACGGTACTGTCCCGTTTCTGCCCCTGAAGACAACAATTGCGTTGTAATATAGTGTGAATAAGGTTATGCGTCTTTTGCATATATATAATGTGATATGTTAATGTATAATGCAGTGGCCTGCTGGTGTCAGCAAGAATCTACCGTTTGGGGCAGTTGGAGACCTCACTGGAATCCCTTGCAACGTCCAGGGCTCAAGGCTCAATACAGATACTATGAAAAGTGCCTGGTGTACAGAGGAAGATGGACGTGGAACCCCGTGAAGGGAAGGTAGCGGATCTTGGGTGTACTGCAGAACTGGACAGGAAATCCCTGGGGCTGACGGAAGCAGTAGATGTAGGGATAGTCCAGGAGGAACAGATAGTAATGCTGAAAACTTACTGTACTAAGTAAAGAAGGAATAAGAAGTGTGGTGCCCAATACCGCGTGTTACAGTCTGATGAACTTGAACTGTCCAGTAAACTTTTGTTTGTTGAGACAAACTGGATGTCCCCTGATTCATATGCAGCTGCTAGTGAAGATGGAGGCCTGGAGACGGCAAAAGCTGGATGGACACACCCCACACCTGACAGCATTGGGACCGGGACACAATTTTACTGTAAAGTGCCGGGACGTTATGGAGCAGCAGCTCAACCATGACTACCGCCCAGGTCACTTTACAGATAAAAGGAGGAGAAGAGGAAGTTTAGAAGAGGAGGAGGAGAGAGTAGTTTAGCGGAGAAGGAGGATAGAGGAGTATAGATGAGCAGGAGGACAGAACTGTGAAGGAAGACAAGAATGTGAACGAGGAAGACAGTGGACTCTGGAGAGAGAGGACAGAGGAGTGGGTGTAAGTCATGGACCGGGGTGTGTTCTTCAGGATACAGCAAAGTCACCGACGAGAAAACCATCTCCTACACAGTTCACTCTCCGTAATTATTTTACCTAGTTATGTGGATCAATCAACCTGAAAATAGAAAACATTTACATTATACAGACATTTAGCCACCCGTCTGCAGTACAGCGTGGCACCCAAACAATCTGTACCTACTATTCTTTCTAAAAATCGACCTACTGGCATGAATGTCTAACCTGGCTGCCTGTTACCTGTTTACACCCTGGAAACTGGGAGGATTTTATGAGTGTAACGTATGGGCTCGCCTGCAGTACAGCACAGCAGTTTACAATCTTACAATCAATTACCTATATCCCCCAACCAAATATCCCTCTCACATCCCGATGTGACTTCAATGAACTCAGAGGAATTGTCTGTTCTCAACTGTATCAAAAATATCCTAAAAGTTAACCAACTGCGGTGGCTATTTAGCCATGAACGAAGTCTATCAAAGTTGAACAATTGTCTCGTACTATAATGTTCCTCAGAAACGCTCTGCTGAAACAAAAAAAAAGTTCAAATTTGGTCTGAAGTCCGTTGCGTGACGTGTCGGCACTTTGGTGTGGATTAGGGTTCTTAAAGAATATATCCAAGACTTTATATAAAAACAAAAAATGTGCCTTAGCACCAACAGGCAGGTAGTTGCAACTTATCTGCCTGTTATGCTCAGCGCTGTTCTTCCCCGGAACAGAGTGGTCACAGACCGCTCTTGCCAGGATTCTGAAGCCGCTGTTGACGTCACATCTACAGAGCGAAGACTACTCACTACATAGCTATCGGCAAGCGAGCAGAAAGCGTATGACGTTACACCTCCGGATTTCAACGCATGGAATATGTGTCTACGCTCCGTACGGTTACTGCCAGCTTCACATTAGCTCAATTATTATTATTCGCTGCCACCACCGGCCAGTTTGAAATATAATACATGCCTGGTTGGATGCCCGCGTTCTGGTAGCGTATATGGCTTAGAGGGAGGGAACGATTACAGAGCAAAAGAAACAGGACTATTACATTTTATATTTAATCCAAAAGGGAGGCAGTGTTTAAGAAAAATATACAAGATTTTACAAATGGAGACATTACAATGCAGAATATACAATTACACGAAATCAACAGGATTAAAGAAGAAACTTACTTTAATAGTTTGCAGAAACAACTCAATATAGCTGGAGCTGAGCTCTCCTATGACCTTTCAGCGAATGCGACCCCTTGCTTATGATACATATGCTCTCGGCAATGAGTACAGATCCATCCTCAGTGGATTCTTTTATGCTGAAGGGGGAGACCGGCCCACACACCCCCTGTGCTGACATCACGTGGGCTGGCCTCCAGCCTTCACATTTTTATTAAAATCGCTAACTTCTGGGATAACTTATCTCTTGTTAATCGTAGAAGCTTGCAAGCAATGCCATATTTTTCGTTATGAATTTGCCTTTCTTTAGAGACCACACATGGCATAGCTGCGATCCATTATTCCGGTACTTTTGCGCCACAGCTTCCCGGAGGGGCTCACAGCTTCGGGAAAATAGGCATATTGTTCCTTGGCTGAACCTGCCACTAAAAATATAGGCCCCATTATTATCGGACGTATGGAACTTTAGTTACTCTATGTTTCGCGTCGGCTGTGGCCCAGCTACAGACCTCTGTTAAACTCTCTTTGAAGCTCTGGGAATACAACCTTCTCAGCTAGCTGTAAATTTGTCACAAACCTGTGTTAATTGGGTTTGGTAGCACCTTTTGGGCTAGCATTTGCTTACAAGCCACTTCTGCTGTGTGGGTTAATTTGTAGAGAGATCACTTTTTCGATTGTCAACTATTCTCTTGTGACAAATGGTAGATAGGAGGAGTGAGATGGGCTTCAGGGGGAGAAAGAATATTTTCAATATTTCTATGACAGTCTGGAAGAGGAGGACAGAGATGGGTTGAGGAGTAGGGGAACAGAGGAGACTGAAGGAGGAGAAGTAGGAGGGAGGAGTCTAGAGGAGGAGGACAAATGAGCCTGGAGGAGGAGAACAGAGGAGTATGGAGGATGATTGAGGATTCTGGAGGAGGAAACAGGAATCAGGGAGAGGAAAGAGGACTATGGAGGAGGACAGAGAAGTGTGGAGAAGGAGGCAGAGTCTGGAGGAGGACAGAGTAGTCGAGTCTGAAAGAGGAGGAGAACAGAGGAGTCTGGAGAAGGAGGCAAACAGAGGAGTCTTGAAAGGTCTGAGGGAGGAGGACACAGGAGTTTGGAAGAGGAGGAGAACATAGGAGTGTAGAATAGGAGGACAGAGGATTCTGAAAGAGAAGGATGAAGGAGTCTGAAAGAGTAGGGGAAAGAGGAGTCTGGAGGAGGACTAGTGCAGAGGAGTCTTGAGAAGGACTAGTACAATGGGGTCTGGAGGAGAAGAAAGACAGAGCTCCTGACTCTGCTATAAACCATATCCTCAGTGTCCCCTCTTCCTCCATGACTCTCACATCCCTCTCTTATGCCTTTTGCTGCCTGCACAGTAGAACATGGTGGACGTGGTGGTGGGGGGTGGTCGATAGTTCTCTCTGAGTGATTGCAGCTACTTAACCTACAAAGTGCAAAAGCATTTACCACCTAAGCTCTGGGGTCTAGGCCATTACCACCAACCATTACCATGGCAACAGAATTAGCAATTTGTGGCCTGAGATGCCGGCATTTCCAACTTCAGAGAATAAAGTGAAGACGACGAATGCGACACGTAACGAGCGGCGAGATAATCCCCGTGCCCCCCACAGATATGTCACCATCATTATAGGAAAGGTCAGGAAGACCGCCCACGATCGTAACAGAAATAGGGAGACATCCAAAGTAATGGGAATCGTGTGTGTGAGGGGCAACAAAGCGCACTGTGTAGTGCACACCACCATATAGCGGAGCAGGACCGGCTATAAATCCTAAAAGTGGGTGAGTAACGTAGCGGTGTAATGGCATCACATCTCTTGTATATTTATTATATGAGTTCAGATATACACACAGTGCGCTGCTCCTGAGCACATGTGCTACCACAAAGATGGCTGCTACAAAAATTACAGTGGTGTGAAAAAGTGTTTGCCCTCTTCCTGATTTCTTATTCTTTTGCATGTTTGTCACACTGAAATGTTTCAGATCACAAAAACAAATTATTAAGGGAAAAAGAAATCCAAACCTACAGGGCCCTGTGTGCAAAAAGTGTTTGCCCCCTTCCTGATTTCTCATTCTTTTGCATGTTTGTCACTTAAATGTTTCAGATCACAAAAACAAATTATTAAGGGAAAAAGAAATCCAAACCTACAGGGCCCTATGTGAAAAAGTGAATGCCCCCTAAACCTATTAACTGCTTGGGACCTTAGCAGCAACAACTGCAATCAAGCGTTTGCAATAACTGGCAGAGAGTCTTTGACAATTAACCTTTCACATCTTTGCAGAACTGTTGTAATTCAGCCACATTGGAGGGTTTCCGAGCATGAACCGTCTTCTTAAGGTCATGTCACAGCATCTCAATCGGATTAAGATCAGGACTTTGACAAGGCCACTCCAAAGTCTTAATTTTGTTTTTCTTAAGCCATTCAAGCGAATTCAGAGGTGGACTTGCTGGTGTGTTTTGGATCATTGTCTTGCTGCATAAACCAAGTACACTTCAGCTTGAGGTCACAGCAGGCTGGACATTCTCCTTCAGGATTTCTAGGTAGACAGCAGAATTCATGGTTCTATTTACCACAGCAAGTCTTTCAGGTCCTGATGCAGCAAAACAGCCTCAGACCATCACAATATCACGACCATATTTTACTGTTGGTATGATGTTCCTTTTCTGAAATGTTGTGTTACTTCTACGCCAGATGTAATGGGACATACACCTTCCAAAAAGTTCAGCTTTTGTCTCGTCAGTCCAAAAGTCTTGGTGATCACGAGACGAGCCTTTATGTTCTTTTTGCTCAGCAGTGGTTTTTATCTTGGAACTCTGCCATGCATGCCATTTTTGCCCAGTCTCTTTCTTATGGTGGAGTCATGAACAACTGACCTTAACTGAGGCAAATGGTGCCAGCAGTTCTTTGGATGTTGTTGTGGGGTCTTTTGTGACCTCTTGGATGAGTCGTCGCTGCGCTCTTGGGGTAATTTTGGTCGGCCGGCCACTTCTGGGAAGGTTTACCACTGTTCCATGTTTGTGGATAACGGCCCTCACTGTGGTTTGCTGGAGTCCCAAAGCTTTAGAAATGGCTTCATCACCATTTCCAGACTGATAGATCTCAATTACTTTATGTCTCATTTGTTCCTGAGTTTCTTTGGATCACAGCATGATGTATAGCTTTTGAGGATCTTTTGGTCTACTTCACTTTGTCAGACAAGTCCTATTTAAGTGATTTCTTGATTGAGAACAGGTGTGACAGTAATCAGTCTTGTGTGTGGCTAGGAAACTCAGCTTCCATAGATGTGATAAACCACATTTAATTTATGTTTTAAGGAAAGGGGAATAATCACTTTTTCACACAGGACCCTGTAGGTTTGGATTTCTTTTTCCCTTAATAATAAAGATCTTAATTTAGAAACTGAATTTTGTGTTTACTTCTGTTATCATTGTCTAATATTTCAATTTGTTTTTTGATTTTAAACATTTAAGTTTGATAAAAATGCAAAATAATAAGAAATCAGGAAGGGGGCAAAATCTTTTTCACACCACTGCACATACATTCTATTTATAGCAAAACAAAGCAAAAAATAGTGTTTTTTTGTGTCTGGTAATACATGGGACCCCTCAGGATAGCTTCTTGTGTCCAGTGATAATCCATAGGACCCTTGAGGAGGTTATATTTTGTTCCATGATTCATGGAACCCCTGAGGGAGCCATGTTGTTTGATGATACCTGGGATTCCTGAGGATGATATTGTGTTTGGACAAACATGAGACCACCGAAGGGGCAATGTTGTGTTTGGTGATAGGTGAGAACCCTAAGGGAGACATCTTGTGTTTCAGATACATGTGACCCCTCAAGGAGCCATCTTCTGTTTGGAGATGTGTATAACTCCCGAGAGAGCCATCTTGTGTTTACTGAGATGTGGATACTCAGAGGGAGCCATCTTGTGTATGGCATTGTATTTCTTACCCGTTTTTTCTTTTGTTGGTTTCTGGATAGTGTGGCCGTGGTTTCCCCACTGAGGGATGATGAAAGTAAAGTAAACTGTCACCAGCAAAGTGTATTATACTCAATGTGAGGCGATGAGCTTGGCGGTTTCAAAAACTTTGTAATCGGTAACAAATTTGTTCTGAGGCAGATAGTTGATATTCAGCAATGAGTGATCACTCTTGACACTTAACTTATGAGGAAGTGAAGATGGATCCAGCTCAACACACCGGGCAATTAATTAAAATTCAACAATCTTTATTGGCAAATCCTTTTCAAAACATGTAGAAAAGACAAAAAATGGACATCTCAAAGCATATATTATGGGGTGTTGTGTATAAAAAATGCCAATTGGCATCCATCTTCACTTCCTCATTGACCCAGGCGCTGTGCAGGAGCGAGGACGCCGTGCTCCATGCCAGACTGGGATTACATCTCAGGGGTGAGCTGAAATTTTTTCTTTATTCGTAACACTTAACTTATGCTTGGGACTGTCTGCTAGCAAGCGCTTCAGCAGCACTTCCTGTAACACTTACGGTTACTTATGCTTGGGACTGTCTGCTAGCAAGCGCTTCAGCAGCACTTCCTTCATCCATGCTCAATCTCTTTGTTTCCTTCACTGAGGACTGCACTCAGTTTTGTGTATTTATAAAATTGACTCCATATTTGATTGAAATTGAAGAGTGTCAACCAAAGACAAGGATATCCCTGTGAATTGCAGAGAAGAAACCAATGAATGTCCATTACGACAGGGGACTGATCATTCATGTAATAAGATTATACAGCAGAGGACGGAAGGCAGCTTAGTTTAAATGGGATTAGTCTGATATTGGAGGAGGGGATTTACTGTTTCTTGCTGTCTGATATTACCAGATTACCGGATTACGCACTTCTACTTCTCACGGCGCATGCTAAAATCCTGGAGCTGCGGGCTGAAGAACGCGAGGCCAACTCCACCGATATGAGGGGGCTCAATCCATCATGTCAGGTCATTTGTTTAGCATGAAATGAAATGATGCTATCACATAGAAGATATTATATGGTAATCAGTTGGTAGATTTGCACTTTGTGACGATTGATGTATTTTGTTTTTGTTATTTCCTAAATCACAGGTTGTCTTAGAAATTTAGATGAATTAAAAGATTATAAAATGGAGATTAAGAAGAATTAACATTGAGAGCGAGCGGGTTACTGAGTAAGCAGGTTACTGATCCCAATATGAGATTATTCCGACAATTAATAATCTGCTCCCAGCAAATTTCCCAGCGGATTCCAGACACAGACTGGTAGAGACCACTCTTCAAATTTACCCATCAAAACGCAGCAGGCGAGACCCACCAGAGATATTGCTTCACTTTTCAGTTCCCTCCTGTTTTTCTCCAAACATACGGGATAAGCACGTTGCAGGGAATGCAAATCCATCTCACTAATCATCCGAGCACCGGAGGCCGGAATACTTCATTATAAGATCCTTAATTACAGGAGGAAATTCCACAGAGATCTGTCCTGAGCCTTAAAGGGACATAACACTCTAATGACAGAAGAGCACACTATACTTGGAGCTTATTGGATCGACATGTCTCATAAATCCTATCTCAAACTCAGCACATCTCCATTGATCCAGCTGTCTTAGTACACAACGTCCTGATCCGGTTGCCCTTCCCAGCTAACTTCCCATTCAACTGCTGTTGCCTTTTCCTACTCGCCTCTCGTCTCAGTCCGGTTGTCTTTCCCTGCTCGCTCCCTTTCCTGGTCCAGTTGCCTTTCACTGCTCACTCCCCGTTATGCTCTTGCTGCCTTTCCTTCCTCGCTCCCTGTTCTGGTCCGTCTGCTTTTACCAGCTCACTGCCCATCCCAGTCCGGTTGCCTTTCCCTGCTAGCTCCCTGTCCCTGTCCAGCTGCCTTTCCCTGCCTGCTTGCTCCCCATTCTGATCTGGCTGCATTTACCAGCTTGCTCCCTGTCCTGGTCCGGGTGCCTTTCCCTGCTTGCTCCCTGTCCTGGTCTGGGTGCCTTTCCCTGCTTGCTCCCTGTCCTGGTCCTGGTGCCTTTCCCTGCTTGCTCCCTGTCCTGGTCTGTTTGCCTTTACCAGCTCACTACCCATTCCAGTCCGGCTGCCTTTCGCTGCACGCTCCCCTTCCTGGTCCAGCTGCCTTTCCCTGCCTGCTTGCTCCCCATTCTGATCTGGATGCATTTACCAGCTTGCTCCCTGTCCTGGTCCGGGTGCCATTCCCTGCTTGCTCCCTGTCCTGGTCCGGGTGCCTTTCCCTGCTTGCTCCCTGTCCTGGTCCGGGTGCCTTTCCCTGCTTGCTCCCTGTCCTGGTCTGGGTGCCTTTCCCTGCTTGCTCCCTGTCCTGGTCCTGGTGCCTTTCCCTGCTTGCTGCCTGTCCTGGTCTGTTTGCCTTTACCAGCTCACTACCCATTCCAGTCCGGCTGCTTTTTGCTGCACGCTCCCCTTCCTGGTACGGCTGTCTTTCCCTGCTCTCTCCCCATCCCAGTCCAGCTGCCTTTCCCTGTCCACTCCCTGTCCCAGTACGGCTGCCTTTCCCTGCTCACTCCCATCCCAGTCCAGCAGCCTTTCTCTGCTCGCTCCCTGTCCCGGTACGGCAGCCTTTCCATGATCACTCCCAACCTAGTCCAGCTGCCTTTCTCTGCTCGCTCCCTGTCCCGGTACGGCTGCCTTTCCATGATCACTCCCATCCTAGTCCAGCTGCATTTCTCCGCTCGCTCCCTGTCCCAGTACGGCTGACTTTCCATGATCACTCCCATCCTAGTCAAGCTGCCTTTCTCTGCTCGCTCCCTGTCCCGGTACGGCTGCCTTTCCCTGATCACTCCCATCCCAGTCCAGCTGCCTTTCTCTGCTCGCTGCCTGTCCCGGTACGGCTGCCTTTCCCTGATCACTCCCATCCCAGTCCAGCTACCTTTCTCTGCTCGCTCCCTGTCTCAGTACGACTGCCTTTCCCTGATCACTCCCATCCTAGTCCAGCTGCATTCTCTGCTCGCTCCCTGTCCCGGTATGGCTGCCTTTCCATTATAACTCCCATCCCAGGCCAGCTGCCTTTCTCTGCTCGCTCCCTGTCCCGGTACGGCTGCCTTTCCCTGATCACTCCCATCCCAGTCCAGCTGCCTTTCTCTGCTCGCTCCCTGTCCCAGTATGGCTGCCTTTCCCTGCTTGCTTCTCATCCTAGTCCAGCTGCATTTCTCTGCCAGCTCCCCATTTTGCTCTAGCTGCCTGTCCCTGCTTGCTCCCCACCCAACACCATCTGCCTTTCCCTGCTCACTCCCCTTTCTAGTCTGTCTGCCTATACCAGCTCGCTCCCTGTCCTGATCTGGCTGCTACACCATGCTCGCTCCCTTTCCCGATCCAGCTGTCTTTCTCTGCTCGCTCCCTGTCCCGGTGCGGCTGCCTTTCCATGATCACTCCCATCCTAGTCCAGCTGCCTTTCTCTGCCCGCTTCCTGTCCCGGTACGGCAGCCTTTCCATGATCACTCCCATCCTAGTCCAGCTGCCTTTCTCTGCCCGCTTCCTGTCCCGGTACGGCAGCCTTTCCATGATCACTCCCATCCTAGTCCAGCTGCCTTTCTCTGCTCGCTCCCTGTCCCGGTACGGCTGCCTTTCCATGATCACTCCCATCCCAGTCCAGCTGCATTTCTCCGCTCGCTCCCTGTCCCAGTACGGCTGCCTTTCCATGATCACTCCCATCCTAGTCCAGCTGCCTTTCTCTGCTCGCTCCCTGTCCCGGTACGGCTGCCTTTCCATGATCACTCGCATCCTAGTCCAGCTGCCTTTCTCTGCTCGCTCCCTGTCCCGGTACGGCTGCCTTTCCATGATCACTCCCATCCCAGTCCAGCTGCCTTTCTCCGCTCGCTCCCTGTCCCAGTACGGCTGCCTTTCCATGATCACTCCCATCCTAGTCCAGCTGCCTTTCTCTGCTCGCTCCCTGTCCCCGTACGGCTGCCTTTCCATGATCACTCCCATCCTAGTCCAGCTGCCTTTCTCTGCTCGCTCCCTGTTCCAGTACGGCTGCCTTTCCATGATCACTCCCATCCTAGTCAAGCTGCCTTTCTCTGCTCGCTCCCTGTCCCAGTACGGCTGCCTTTCCATGATCACTCCCATCCTAGTCTAGCTGCCTTTCTCTGCTCGCTCCCTGTCCCAGTGCGGCTGCCTTTCCATGATCACTCCCATCCTAGTCCAGCTGCATTTCTCCGCTCGCTCCCTGTCCCAGTACGGCTGACTTTCCATGATCACTCCCATCCTAGTCAAGCTGCCTTTCTCTGCTCGCTCCCTGTCCCGGTACGGCTGCCTTTCCCTGATCACTCCCCTCCCAGTCCAGCTGCCTTTCTCTGCTCGCTGCCTGTCCCGGTACGGCTGCCTTTCCCTGATCACTCCCATCCCAGTCCAGCTACCTTTCTCTGCTCGCTCCCTGTCTCAGTACGACTGCCTTTCCCTGATCACTCCCATCCTAGTCCAGCTGCCATTCTCTGCTCGCTCCCTGTCCCGGTATGGCTGCCTTTCCATTATCACTCCCATCCCAGGCCAGCTGCCTTTCTCTGCTCGCTCCATGTCCCAGTATGGCTGCCTTTCCCTGCTTGCTTCTCATCCTAGTCCAGCTGCATTTCTCTGCCAGCTCCTCATTTTGCTCTAGCTGCCTGTCCCTGCTTGCTCCCCACCCAACACCATCTGCCTTTCACTGCTCACTCCCCTTTCTAGTCTGTCTGCCTATACCAGCTCGCTCCCTGTCCTGATCTGGCTGCTACACCATGCTCGCTCCCTTTCCCGATCCAGCTGTCTTTCTCTGCTCGCTCCCTGTCCCGGTGCGGCTGCCTTTCCATGATCACTCCCATCCTAGTCCAGCTGCCTTTCTCTGCCCGCTTCCTGTCCCGGTACGGCAGCCTTTCCATGATCACTCCCATCCTAGTCCAGCTGCCTTTCTCTGCTCGCTCCCTGTCCCGGTACGGCTGCCTTTCCATGATCACTCCCATCCCAGTCCAGCTGCATTTCTCCGCTCGCTCCCTGTCCCAGTACGGCTGCCTTTCCATGATCACTCCCATCCTAGTCCAGCTGCCTTTCTCTGCTCGCTCCATGTCCCGGTATGGCTGCCTTTCCATGATCACTCGCATCCTAGTCCAGCTGCCTTTCTCTGCTCGCTCCCTGTCCCGGTACGGCTGCCTTTCCATGATCACTCCCATCCCAGTCCAGCTGCCTTTCTCTGCTCGCTCCCTGTCCCAGTACGGCTGCCTTTCCATGATCACTCCCATCCTAGTCCAGCTGCCTTTCTCTGCTCGCTCCCTGTCCCCGTACGGCTGCCTTTCCATGATCACTACCATCCTAGTCCAGCTGCCTTTCTCTGCTCGCTCCCTGTCCCAGTACGGCTGCCTTTCCATGATCACTCCCATCCTAGTCCAGCTGCCTTTCTCTGCTCGCTCCCTGTCCCAGTACGGCTGCCTTTCCATGATCACTCCCATCCTAGTCTAGCTGCCTTTCTCTGCTCGCTCCCTGTCCCAGTGCGGCTGCCTTTCCATGATCACTTCTATCCCAGTCCAGCTGCCTTTCTCCGCTCGCTCCCTGTCCCAGTACGGCTGCCTTTCCATGATCACTCCCATCCTAGTCCAGCTGCCTTTCTCTGCTCGCTCCCTGTCCCGGTACGGCTGCCTTTCCATGATCACTCCCATCCTAGTCCAGCTGCCTTTCTCTGCTCGCTCCCTGTCCCCGTACGGCTGCCTTTCCATGATCACTCCCATCCCAGTGCAGCTGCCTTTCTCTGCTCGCCCCCTGTCCCGGTGCGGCTGCCTTTCCATGATCACTCCCATCCCAGTGCAGCTGCCTTTCTCCGCTCGCTCCCTGTCCCCGTACGGCTGCCTTTCCATGATCACTCCCATCCTAGTCCAGCTGCCTTTGTCTGCTCGCTCCCTGTCCCGGTACGGCTGCCTTTCCATGATCACTCCCATCCTAGTCCAGCTGCCTTTCTCTGCCCGCTCCCTGTCCCGGTGCGGCTGCCTTTCCATGATCACTCCCATCCTAGTCCAGCTGCCTTTCTCTGCTCGCTCCCTGTCCCGGTACGGCTGCCTTTCCATGATCACTCCCATCCCAGTCCAGCTGCCTTTCTCCGCTCGCTCCCTGTCCCACTACGGCTGCCTTTTCATGATCACTCCCATCCTAGTCCAGCTACCTTTCTCTGCTCGCTCCCTGTCCTGGTACGGCTGCCTTTCCCTGATAACTCCCATCCCAGTCCAGCTGCCTTTCTCTGCTCGCTCCCTGTCCCGGTACGGCTGCCTTTCCATGATCACTCCCATCCTAGTCCAGCTGCCTTTCTCTGCTCACTCCCTGTCCCGGTACAGCTGCCTTTCCCTGATAACTCCCATCCCAGTTCAGCTGCCTCTCTCCGCTCGCTCCCTGTCCCAGTACGGCTGCCTTTCCATGATCACTCCCATCCTAGTCCAGCTGCCTTTCTCTGCTCGCTCCATGTCCCGGTACGGCTGCCTTTCCATGATCACTCCCATCCTAGTCCAGCTGCCTTTCTCAGCTCGCTCCCTGTCCCCGTACGGCTGCCTTTCCATGATCACTCCCATCCTAGTCCAGCTGCCTTTCTCTGCTCGCTCCCTGTCCCGGTACGGCTGCCTTTCCATGATCACTCCCATCCCAGTCCAGCTGCCTTTCTCCGCTCGCTCCCTGTCCCATTACGGCTGTCTTTCCATGATCACTCCCATCCTAGTCCAGCTGCCTTTCTCTGCTCGCTCCCTGTCCCGGTACGGCTGCCTTTCCATGATCACTCCCATCCTAGTCCAGCTGCCTTTCTCTGCTCGCTCCCTGTCCCCGTACGGCTGCCTTTCCATGATCACTCCCATCCTAGTCCAGCTGCCTTTCTCTGCTCGCTCCCTGTCCCGGTACGGCTGCCTTTCCATGATCACTCCCTTCCCAGTCCAGCTGCTTTTCTCCGCTCGCTCCCTGTCCCAGTACGGCTGCCTTTCCATGATCACTCCCATCCTAGTCCAGCTGCCTTTCTCTGCCCGCTCCCTGTCCCGGTACGGCTGCGTTTTCATGATCACTCCCATCCTAGTCCAGCTTCCTTTCTCTGCTCGCTCCCTGTCCCGGTACGGCTGCCTTTCCATGATCACTCCCATCCCAGTCCAGCTGCCTTTCTCCGCTAGCTCCCTGTCCCAGTACGGCTGCCTTTCCATGATCACTCCTATCCTAGTCCAGCTGCCTTTCTCTGCCCGCTCCCTGTCCCGGTACGGCTGCCTTTCCATGATCACTCTCATCCTAGTCCAGCTGCCTTTCTCAGCTCGCTCCCTGTCCCCGTACGGCTGCCTTTCCATGATCACTCCCATCCTAGTCCAGCTGCCTTTCTCTGCTCGCTCCCTGTCCCGGTACGGCTGCCTTTCCATGATCACTCCCATCCCAGTCCAGCTGCCTTTCTCCGCTCGCTCCCTGTCCCATTACGGCTGTCTTTCCATGATCACTCCCATCCTAGTCCAGCTGCCTTTCTCTGCTCGCTCCCTGTCCCGGTACGGCTGCCTTTCCATGATCACTCCCATCCTAGTCCAGCTGCCTTTCTCTGCTCGCTCCCTGTCCCCGTACGGCTGCCTTTCCATGATCACTCCCATCCTAGTCCAGCTGCCTTTCTCTGCTCGCTCCCTGTCCCGGTACGGCTGCCTTTCCATGATCACTCCCTTCCCAGTCCAGCTGCCTTTCTCCGCTCGCTCCCTGTCCCAGTACGGCTGCCTTTCCATGATCACTCCCATCCTAGTCCAGCTGCCTTTCTCTGCCCGCTCCCTGTCCCGGTACGGCTGCGTTTTCATGATCACTCCCATCCTAGTCCAGCTTCCTTTCTCTGCTCGCTCCCTGTCCCGGTACGGCTGCCTTTCCATGATCACTCCCATCCCAGTCCAGCTGCCTTTCTCCGCTAGCTCCCTGTCCCAGTACGGCTGCCTTTCCATGATCACTCCCATCCTAGTCCAGCTGCCTTTCTCTGCCCGCTCCCTGTCCCGGTACGGCTGCCTTTCCATGATCACTCCCATCCTAGTCCAGCTGCCTTTCTCTGCCCGCTCCCTGTCCCTGTACGGCTGCCTTTCCATGATCACTCCCATCCTAGTCCAGCTGCCTTTCTCTGCCCGCTCCCTGTCCCCGTACGGCTGCCTTCCCATGATCACTCCCATCCTAGTCCAGCTGCCTTTCTCTGCCCGCTCCCTGTCCCCGTACGTCTGCCTTTCCATGATCACTCCCATCCTAGTCCGGCTGCCTTTCTCTGCTTGCTCCCTGTCCCAGTGCGGCTGCCTTTCCATGATCACTCCCATCGTAGTCCAGCTGCCTTTCTCTGCTCGCTCCCTGTCCCGGTACAGCAGACTTTTCATGTTCACTCCCATCCCAGTCCAGCTGCCTTTCTCTGCTCGCTCCCTGTCCCGGTACAGCTGCCTTTCCATGATCACTCCCATCCCAGTCCAGCTGCCTTTCTCTGCTCGCTCCCTGTCCCGGTACGGCTGCCTTCCCATGATCACTCCCATCCCACTCCAGCTGCGTTTGTCTGCTCGCTCCCTGTGCCGGTACGGCTGCCTTTCCATGATCACTCCCATCCCAGTCCAGCTGCATTTCTCTGCTCGCTCCCTGTGCCGGTACAGCTGCCTTTCCATGATCACTCCCATCCCAGTCAAGCTGCCTTTCTCTGCTCGCTCCCTGTCCCGGTACGGTGGCCTTTCCATGATCACTCCCATCCCAGTCCAGCTACCTTTCTCTGCTCGCTCCCTGTCCCAGTACGGCTGCCTTTCCATGATCACTCCCATCCTAGTCCAGCTGCCTTTCTCTGCTCGCTCCCTGTCCTGGTACGGCTGCCTTTCCATGATCACTCCCATCCCAGTCCAGCTGCCTTTCTCTGCTCGCTCCCTGTCCCGATCCAGCTGTCTTTCTCTGCTCGCTCCCTGTCCCTGTACGGCTGCCTTTCCATGCTCACTACCATCCCAGTCCAGCTGCCTTTCTCTGCTCGCTGCCTGTCCCGGTACGGCTGCCTTTCCCTGATCACTCCCATCCCAGTCCAGCTGCCTTTCTGAGCTCGCTCCCTGTCCCGGTACGGCTGCCTTTCCCTGATCACTCCCATCCCAGTCCAGCTGCCTTTCGGTGCTCCCTCCCTGTCCCGGTACGGCTGCCTTTCCCTGATCACTCCCATCCCAGTCCAGCTGCCTTTCTCTGCTCGCTCCCTGTCCCGGTTTGGCTGCCTTTCCCTGATCACTCCCATCCCAGTCCAGCTGCCTTTCTCTGCTCGCTCCCTATCCCGGTATGGCTGCCTTTCCATGATCATTCCCATCCCAGTCCAGCTGCCTTTCTCTGCTCGCTCCCTGTCCCGGTACTGCTGCCTTTCCCTGATCACTCCCATCCTAGTCCAGCTGCCTTTCTCTGCTCGCTCCCTGTCCCAGTACGGCTGCGTTTCCATGATCACTCCCATGCTAGTCCAGCTGCCTTTCTCTGCTCGCTCCCTGTCCCGGTACGGCTGCCTTTCCATGATCACTTCCATCCCAGTCCAGCTGCCTTTCTCCGCTAGCTCCCTGTCTCAGTACGGCTGCCTTTCCATGATCACTCCCATCCTAGTCCAGCTGCCTTTCTCTGCCCGCTCCCTGTCCCGGTACGGCTGCCTTTCCATGATCACTCCCATCCTAGTCTAGCTGCCTTTCTCTGCCCGCTCCCTGTCCCTGTACGGCTGCCTTTCCATGATCACTCCCATCCTAGTCCAGCTGCCTTTCTCTGCCCGCTCCCTGTCCCTGTACGGCTGCCTTTCCATGATCACTCCCATCCTAGTCCAGCTGCCTTTCTCTGCTCGCTCCCTGTCCTGGTACGGCTGCCTTCCCATGATCACTCCCATGCCAGTCCAGCTACCTTTCTCTGCTCGCTCCCTGTCCTGGTACGGCTGCCTTTCCATGATCACTCCCATCCCAGTCCAGCTGCCTTTCTCTGCTCGCTCCCTGTCCCGGTACGGCTGCCTTTCCATGTTCACTCCCATCCCAGTCCAGATGCCTTTCTCTGCTCGCTCCCTGTCCCGGTACGGCTTCCTTTCCCTGATCACTCCCATCCCAGTCCATCTGCCTTTCCTTGCTCACTCCCCTTTCTAGTCCGTCTACCTATACCAGCTCGCTCTCTGTCCTGATCCGGCTGCTTCACCATGCTCTCTCCCTGTCCCGGTCCAGCTGTCTTTCCCAGCTCACTCATCTCTGTCAGCATCCTTTTCTTGCTTGATTCCTGTTCTGATCCAGTTGCCTTCCCCTGCTCGCTCCTTGCCCTAGCCCTAGAGATGTTACTGGAAGGAGTAGTATAGATTGTGAGTGAAGGAGACACTGGTGTTGGGGCACCAGTGGTGTGCACTCTAGACAAAGTATCGTAAGAGATAGTGCGGAAAGACACGTTTCATACCCCCTCGACTGTGCATCTTTATCTGATTGCACTCATCTACCAGGAGAACAAGCTGCATTTAGCTGGGGTTATGGAACAGCATGGGCTCAGTAATTAACATCTCAATGTCTCCAATATTAGGGCTACAAGTAATAATTAGTAGCCTGTCACTGAGTGCCACAAGAAATGCCCGCAGCCCCATGTGAGGAGTAAGGGTGCGCACAATGGATGAGATGGAGCCTCATGGCTCCACCACTAACATTTGTCTGTCATTAGTCCTCAATGTTTCCTTGACATTTTGCCTTGAAATTGTGTGTCAAGGGTTCGCACTGACCATGCCCGTCCCAGGGTTGGAGCCGCCCGATCTGTCTGCAGGAAGTCATTATAGGACCGCTGATTAATGCGTCTGTCAAGTGCAATGTCAATTACTGGGCATCTCCGTGATGTCTGTGTTCATCAGGTTCACAGAAGGTAATGCGGAATATTCATCTCTTGGTCAGAAAATTCTATTTTGTGAAAGTTCTGCACAATAACGTGTCAATGTTCTCTATTATTTTCCAAATTGGATGTATCACGATGAACGGGCTGGGCTGCAGGAATGAAGGAGTCTTGGCAGTCAAACTAAGGGTTTTTTATTAGTAACCAACGCATTTCGGTGCCGAAGCGGCACCTTTTGCAAGTTCAAAAAATAACAAAATGTCCAATCTGGCAAATTTACTCCTGGGAGAGTTCTTCTCCTCCAGCCACGAGGCAGCAGCAATCAACTTCTATGCTTTTCTAGGTGTTGTGCCACCACACAACACCCCCAGGGGAGCACAACCTACACTTCTACCACACTTATTATTATTACTATTTATTATTATAGCGCCATTTATTCCATGGCGCTTTACATGTGAAAAAGGGGTATACATATAAAAACAATTACAATGATCTTTAACAAAACGCGTCGGCGACTGGTACAGGAGGAGCGAGGACCCTGCCTGTGAGGGTTCACAGTCTACAAGGGATGGGTGAGGATACAGTAGGTGAGGGTGGAGCGGTATGGTGGAGCAAGGACCCTGCCCGTGAGGGCTCACAATCTACAAGGGATGGGTGAGGATACAGTAGGTGAGGGTAGAGCTGGTCGTGCAGCGGTATGGTGGAGCGAGGACCCTGCCCGCGAGGGCTCACAATCTACAAGGGATGGGTGAGGATACAGTAGGTGAGGGTAGAGCTGGTCGTGCAGCGGTATGGTGGAGCGGTGGTTACTGCAGGTTGTAGGCTTGTCGGAAGAGGTGGGTCTTCAGGTTCCTTTTGAAGGTTTCTACGGTAGGCGAGAGTCTGATGTGTTGGGGTAGAGAGTTTCAGAGTAGGCGGGATGCATGGGAGAAATCTTGTATGCCATTGTGGGAAAAGGAGATAAGAGGGGAGTGGAAAAGGAGATCTAGGATAAATTGAAGGGGTGCGAGAGTGTTAGAGAGGAGGCCACAGAGCAGGAGGTTGCAGTAGTCAAGGCGGGAGATGATGAGGTCGTGCACTAGTATTTTTGCAGATTCATGGTTGAGGAATGTGCAGATCTGGGAGATATTTTTGAGTTGGAGTCGACAGGAAGTGGAAAGGGCTTGGATATGTGGTTTGAAGGAGAGATCAGAGTCCAGGGTTACCCGAGGCAGTGAACTTGTGGGCTCGGGAGAGTGGGCAACCATTAACTTTGATGAATAGGTCAGATGGGGGATTGAGTGAGATGGTGGAAAGATGAAGAATTCAGTTTTATCTATGTTAAGTTTTAGAAATGTAGCAGAGAAGAAAGATGAAATAGCGGACAGACATTGTGGGATTCTTGTTAGTAGAGGGGTGATATTGGGTCCAGAGAGGTAGATCTGTGTGTCGTCAGCATAGAGGTGATACTGAAAGCCATGAGACTCTATGAGCTGTCCCAGACCGAAGGTGTAGATGCAGAAGAGCAGAGGTCCTAGGACTGAACCTTGGGGGACACCGACAGATAGGGGGCGAGATGAGGAGGTGGTGTGTGAGTGGGAGACACTGAATGCCCGGTCTGTTAGGTATGAGGAGATCCAGGATAGGGCCAAGTCTGTGATGCCGAGAGATGAGAGAGTCTGTAGTAAGAGGGAATGGTCCACTGTGTCGAAAGCAGATGACAGGTCCAGGAGGAGGAGCACAGAGTAGTGTCGCTTGGATTTGGCGGTTAGTAGGTCGTTGGTGACTTTAGTCAGGGCACTTTCAGTGGAGTGATGCGGTCGAAAGCGAGATTGTAGGCGGTCGAAGAGGGATCAGGAGGAGAGGTGGGAGGACAGTTCAAAATGGACGTGTTGTTCCAGTTGTTTGGAGGCATAGGGGAGGAGTGATATGGGGCGATAGCTGGACTCAGAGGATGGGTCAAGGGAGGGCTTTTTGAGGATGGGTGTGATTGAGGCGTGTTTGAAACAGGAGAGGAAGACACCAGCTGTTAGTGACAGGTTGAAGAGGTGGGCTAGGGTTGGGATAAAGAGCGAGTATTGCCAGGAACACTGCTTGGGCACCCAGCTAGCCGGGGTTGATACCCAATCTGTGCCTGAATACCTGTCTGACTTCGGGGATGTGTTTTCAGAACAGGAGTGTCAAGAACTTCCTCCCCATCGTCCTTATGACTGCGCCTTTAATCTTATTCCCTTTGGCCAAGCTGCCAAAAAGTAGACTATATAATATCACTGGTCCAGAGAGGCAGGCCATGAAGGACTATATTGCTGAAAGTTTGGTAAAGGGCTGTTTCAGACCTTCTTCATCTGTTGCTGCAGGGTTTCTCTTTGTCAAGAAAAAAGACAGGGGGTTAGGCCTTTGCTTAGACTTTCGTAAACTTGATCGGATCAGGGTCCGGGATCCATATCCTCTCCTTCTCATCCCGGACCTCTTTAATCAGATTCTGGGAGCCAAATGGTTTTCTAAACTAGACCTCAGGGGGCGTATAATCTCATTCGCATCAAGGAGGGGGATGAGTGAAAGACAGGCTTCAATATCCCTGAGGGACACTTTGAGAACCTCGTGATGCCATTTGGGTTGACTAATGCTCCAGCCGTCTTTCAATACTTTGTAAATGACATCTTTAGTCACCTGGCAGGCAGGTTTGTTGTGATCTACCTTGATGACATTTTAATTTATTCTCCTGTCCCGTATCATGATTTAGGTATGTCCGAGTATGAACGTCCTGTATGATGACACGCGTATATGGCTGGGTATGAACATTCCATATGATGACTCCTATATGGCTGAGTATGAACGTCTTGTATGATGACACGCGTGTATGGCCGGGTATGAACGTCCCATATGTTAACTCATGTACGGTCGGGTATGAACATCCGGTATGATGACGTGTGTGTGGCCAGCTATGAACATCCCGTATGATAACATGCGTGTGTGGTCAGGTATCAATGTCACCTATGATGATTTGTGAATATCCAGGTATCAATGATGACGTGTGTATGGCCGAGTATGAATGTCCTGTATGATGACACGCGTGTTATGGCTGGGTATGAACGTCCCATATGATGTCTCATGTATGGCCGGGTATGAATGTCCTGTATGATGACTCGTGTATGGCCGGGTATGAACGTCCCATATGATGTCTCATGTATGGCCGGGTATGAATGTCCTGTATGATGACTCGTGTATGGCCAGGTATGAATATCCTGTATGATGACTCGTGTATGGCCAGTATGAATGTCCTTTATGATGACACACGTTGTAGGCGATCGACAGGGAAAATACTGGACGGAGTGTATATCTCTCCCACAAAGTTAAGCTGGGCAAGATATTAACCACTTCGCACCAGAGCCTGTTTTTGCCTTCGTGACCGGGCCAATTTTTTCAATTCTGACCACTGTCACTTTGTGAAGCAATTACTCTGGAGCTTCAACGGATTCCCCTGATTCTGAGATTGTTTTTTCGTGACATATTGTACTTCATGATAGTGGTAACATTTCTTCGATATCACTTGCGTTTATTTGTGAAAAAATCGGAAATTTGGCGAAAATTTTGAAAATTTTGCAATTTTCAAACTTTGAATTTTCATGCCCTTAAATCAGAGAGATTTGTCACACAAAATAGTTAATAAATAACATTTCCCACATGTCTACTTTACATCAGCACAATTTTGGAACCAAAATTTTTTTTTGTTAGGGAGCTATAAGGGTTAAAAGATGACCAGCGATTTCTCATTTTTCCAACAAAATTTACAAAACCATTTTTTTAGGGACCACATCACATTTGAAGTCACTTTGAGGGGCCTTTATGACAGAAAATATCCAAAAGTGACACCATTCTAAAAACTGCACCCCTCAAGGTGCTCAAAACCACATTCAAGAACTTTATTAACCCTTCAGGTGCTTCACAGGAATTTTTGCAATGTGGAAGAAAAAAATTAACATTTAACTTTTTTCACAAAAATGTTACTTTAGACCCAATTTTTTTTATTTTCACAGGGGTAACAGGAAAAAATGGACCTCAAAATTTTTTGTGCAATTTCTCTTGAGCACGCAGATACCCAATATGTGAGGGAAAACTACTGTTTGGGCGCACGGCAGGGCTCGGAAGGGAAGGAGCGCCATTAGACTTTTTGAATGTAAAATTTGTCTGAATAATTAGCGGACGCCATGTTGCGTTTGGAGAACTCCTGATGTTCCTAAACAGTGGAAACCCCCCACAAGTGACACCATTTTGGAAACTAGACCCCTTAGAGAACGTATCTAGATATGTGGTGAGCACCTTGCACCCCCAGCTGCTTCATAGAAGTTTATAATATTGAGCCATAAAAATAAAATTTTCACATTTTTCCCACAAAAAATGTTTTTCATCCCCTAATTTTGTATTATCATAAGGGTAACAGGAGAAATTGCACCATGAAATTTGTTGTGCAATTTCTCCTGAACACGCCGATACCCCATATGTGGGGGAAAACCACTGCTTTGGTGTACGGCAGGGTTCGGAAGAGAAAGGAGCGCTATGTTGGCTGGGATAGGCAGCAGACACCATGTCACATTTGAAGAGTCGCTGACATGCCGAAACAGCAGAAGCCCCCACAAGTGACCCCATTTTGTAAACTACAGCTCTCAAGGAATTCATCTAGGGGAGTAGTGAGTATTTTATAATTTTTAAATTTATACAATTGGGCAGTGAAAAAAGCATAATTATATTTTTACCACAAAAAAATGTTTTACCCTCAGATTTTACATTTTCACACAGGGCAATGGGTAAAAATGGTGCCGAAATGCGTCACACAATTTCTTCTAAAAGTGGCAATACCCCATATGTGGCTGTATCGTACCGCTCAGCCATACGGCGAGATCTGGGGGGGACGGAGCGCTATTTGACAATTGGAGAACAAATTATTGTAGAATAGGCATTTGGATTTGGGAGCACAAAATTTTCTGAATTTCTTTTGGGGGGCAAGGGCCATTTCGCTTTTCCAGAGCCTTTCTGCTACCAGTAACTTGGAAGTCCCTTATATTTTTAACAGATGACGGACCTGAGTGGGGACTAGCTTTTTTTGAGGACTGAGTTGAAGCTTTTATTGGGAACATTTTACGTAACATTTATCCGGCGCTCTAGGCTGAGCACTTACATCGGGGTTTCCATCTAAATTTCCAAGTGATATAATTCAGATGAAACCCCTGCGGGATCCATTCACTGTAATGAGGCAGCAGAGTTACTCTGGACTCCGTCTGGCCTCTGTTTAGCAGTGTCCTTTTTTTCAGAAGTGCACAAAACGGTGGCCAACTGCACTTTTATGCACGCCTAAAACAAATGACACCGTGGGATCACAGGCCAGACGGCATCCACAGTGGCCTATATCTGCCTCATTACAGGGAATCTTCCGTCATGGGTTCCGTCTGAATCACGTATTTCAGAGATTTACACGGAAACTCTGCTGTAAGTGCTCAGCGCAGAGCGCAGGATAAATGTGAGCAGAGCCTTACTGGGATCTTTGGGAGACATAATAAACAAATCAGTAGCAGGTGAAGAATTGGTTTTATTTATTTTTTACGCCGATCCTCGTGCGGTATAAGTGATGAGATGACTTTATTCTTCGGGTCGGTGCGATTACAGAGATACCAGATTTATATCGGGTTTTTATGACTGACAGCTGTCACACTAAGAGACGCTTTTTTTTTGTAAAATCTAGTTTTTGCATCGCCATATTTTGAGACCTATAATTTTTCCATATTTCGGCCGACAAGAGTCATGTGACGGCTTGTTTTTTGCGGGACGAGTTGACATTTTTATTGGTACCATTTTTGGGTACGTGACATTTTTTGATCGCTTTCTATTCCGTTTTTTGGGAGGTAAAATTAACAAAAACCAACAATTCAGGAATTGTTTTTTGAGGTTTTTTTTTATGCCGTTCTGCGTGTGGTAAAAGTGATAAGGCAGCGTTATTCTTCGGGTCTGTACGTTTACAGCGATACTACACTTACTGTATATTTTTTTATGTTTTGGCGCTTTTACACAATAAAACAATTTTATAGAAAAAATATTTTTTTTGCATTGCTTTATTCTGAGAGGTATAACTTTTTTATTTTTAGGCTGATGGAGCTGTATGGCAGCTTGTTTTTTGCGGAACAAGATGACGTTTTCAGTGGTACCATTTTTATTTCCATTTTGCTTTTTGATCGCATTTTTTTCCACGTTTTGTTTGGCGATATGAGGAAAAAGCATAGTTTTTTGCTCCGTTTTTTATTTATTTTTATTACGGTGTGCACAGAAGGAGTTAATTAGTGTGACAGTTTTATAGCTTGGGTTGTTTCAGACGCGGCAATACCAAATATGTGTACTTTTTTTATTTTTGCAAAAATATATGGATTTATCGGTTTAATATTTTATTTATTTATTTTAATTTATTTTGTATTTTTTTTTAACAGTTTCAAAACATTTTTTTTAACTTTTTTTTACATTTTTACTTAGTCCCTGTATGGGACATTAATTTTTATTTTTCTGATCCCTGATCTCATGTAATGTAATAGACATATATTACATTACATGAGATCTTCACACAGTCAGTCTCCTGTCTGGCTTAGCTGCAGGCTGAGCCAGGCAGGACACCATATATGGCAGAGCTGGAGGCGGTCATGTGACCTCCAGCTGCCATAGCAACGTCAGGTCCTGAAAGGAATCAGGGGTCGTCGGAGAGGTAAGTGGACGACCCCCTCTCCTCCTGCTGTCTTCTATATGCTGCGATCACTATAGATTGCGGTATATAGAAGACAGCAAAGGGTTAACATCACTGGGACCTGATCTAATCAGGTCCCGATGATGTTCCCTGCCAGAGCTATCGCTCTGCACTGCTCCCACAGCGCTTGCAGGACCCTGGGGGTCCTGAGCGCTGCGAGACCACCCACCGTTTTTAAACGTCCGCGCTGCACAGAGCCCAGGCAGCGCGGACGTTTATCTACAGTGGGCGGTCAGGAAGCGGTTAAACGCCGGGTAGTACTGGTGGGTACAGAAGCTTAGGTGCTGAGGCGTTTTATTCATGGTACTTCCGGTCCGGTTTTTATTGGAGTGATGAGTAGGATTTGGTAGTGGGACTCATCACTCCCGCTCCAGTACTGGTAGTACTGGAGGCTTAGCCTGCTCAGCTGAGAGAGGTCGCCTCATTACAGACACAGAAAAGGCTGAAGAAAGGTCTCAGAAAGCGAGACACAGCCTCCGGACTGATATGGTGTATTTCTGAGAAGGATATGCATGGCGGTTAAATGTGCTAAACGCTGATTTGCTGGAGAGCCAAGCCCCCCACACATCTCTGGTAGCGTGAGTCAGAGGTATGACGTGCTACTTAGCACCTAGCCCGGCAAGTCTTTGCTGTTTTTTCGGTTGTTTTATTGGTTGTAAACTTTAGCTGAAAATAAAAGCCCCACGTTTCCTTTATATGGACTGTTTCCATCTCTGTCACGGCCATGTCGTCCTATAACACCCCTAGAGTGTTACATTATGGTGGAGAATATGGGCATTGGGTTGCTAAGGGCAACGGCGTGACACATAGAGGCTGAGAATTGGTAGGTTCGCGGAGGCTCCCGAAGGTTTGGGGAGTGTCCAGTTGGTGTCCTGGGTACAGTCGCTAAAAATTATGCAGTCTCAAGCCCAAATATTGGAGGAAGTGGTCAAAACTCTGGTCCAGGCCCAAGAACAAGCCTTGGAGCAGCAGGCCAGGCAGAGGAGCAGACCACCCGCCTAATGCTGGAGCAGATGGGGTTGTTGAAAGAGGTGGTTGTGGCGCACTCTGAGACAAGGCCAGCTAGGGGCCCTGTGTCGTGGGGTGCCAGGAAGGTGGTACAACGATGGAGAGACTTACCTCACTATCTTTGAACTGACGGAAAAAAGGGAGCCACTCCCCACGTAAGTATGGGTGGATGTACTTGCGCCCTACTTGATAGGAGAGTCTCAAAAAGCCTACCATGACCTCAGTGAGCAAGATGTGCGAGACTATGCTAAACTGAAAGCTGAGATTCTTGTTCGCCTAGGGGTTACCGCCACGGTGCAGGCTAGAAGGGTCTGGTCCTGGGAATACCGATCAGACAGGTCTCCCTGGTCCCAAATGTTTTATTTGTATAATTTGGTAAAGAAATGGCTGGAACCCCATGTTTGCAAGCCAGCACACATCGTGGAGCTGGTGGTCGTTGACCTCCCAAGTAAACTGCAGCGTTGGGTCAGCCATGGCGACCCCTGAAGTGCGAATCATCTTGTAAAGTTGGTGGAGAGATTTGTTGCTATGGAGGGAAATCTCCAGGACGCTTCACCCAACCCATCACCCACAGGGAGCCGCCGACCCACTCTCAGTCAGAAACGTCCCACCATCCAAGGGAGTGGCGGAAGGAGCTTCCAGGAAAAATCCCAGCCCTGGTAGACACTCTATGTTTATAAAACCTGGGCTGGTCCAGTGTTGAAGGTGTAGGGAGTTCGGTCATGTCATGGCTCAGTGCTCATTAGGCCCAGATCCTATAGAATGTGACGCCGGCCGGTGCCAGTCCCTGTTTGTAGCTCCCTCCTGTGTGACCATACCTGGACTAGAGACTGAGCCACAAGTGTGTAAAATCAGGCTGAATGGTTGTCGTGTCACCTTTCTACTAGACTCAGGTCATCTTGTGACACTAGTAAATGACAGCCTCATACCCGGGGGTCATATACCCGACAGGTGTGGTGTGTATCCATGGTGACACTAGTATGTATCTTGTGGTCCTCGCGAAAATAGAGATATCATATGGGATAGTGGACTACGAAGTGGGGGTAGTAAAAGTTCTTTTGCATAATGGAATTTTGGGCTGCGATTTTCCCTTGTTCTGGAAGTTGTGGGGGAAAGGTACGGGTGAGGAAGGTAGTCTCAGTACCGGCCCAAGGGAAAAGGGTGAGAATTCTCCACTGTAGGCCTTCGTTGGAGACAGTGACGTAACTATAAACTTCGGGGCCCCGGGGCAAAACTTCATAGTGGGGCCCAACCACCCAAGGGGCCCCAAACTGATGGTGGTTGGGGCCCCGGGGCAGTACCCCGGCTGCCCCGATTGTAGTTACGGCCCCGATTGGAGAAGATTAAATTCTCCCTGATTCCCCAGTGCTACTGGATGTAGAGGAAACACGAGATAAGTTTGGCACGGCTCAACTAAAGGATGACGCCCTTAGATTTGCAAGGGAGAATGTCGTCGTCGTCAATGGAGTGTCCCAATATCCAGGAGTTGACCAACATTTTCCCCACTTTGCTATGAATATATAGAGTGACCAAGAAAGACGTGGAAATCGTTGAGCAATTACCGGTCTTTAAGGCCTATTGGTGCAGGGTGGTTGATACGGCTCATAGTCACTGATGGTTTAGTGTGCCCTATGTAACTAGAAGCTCCTTAAGGGGTAGTTTCACGCGTCTTTTTCCGCAAAGTGTGTCTTCATTGCCAAGTGTGGGCAGTTACTTCAGAGGCAATAGACTAACACCCGTCTTCTTCTCTCATCATATAGGTACAATATCTCTGCTTGCTTTCTGTGTCATCCACTGCCCTATTCCTCCAAAACAACTTTAATGGTACAATTCTCCACTTGATATTTCTGCCCTATATATTTAGAAGCTCCTTAAAGGGGTTGTCCAGTACTTTATATTACCCCCCAAAGTATCCCCCCGGGGCCCCTAAGGATTTTTGTAATTACCTTACGATGCAGATACTGCCTGTGGGTGGCGCTATCACTGGCCGCTCACAGGCATCACGTGACCCCGCGGCTGCAGCCGGCTCTGACATCCGCTGACGTCACGACAAGTGTTGGCAGCAGCTGGGGGTCTCTCTCTTCTGCGTTCCATGGTGGATGCCAGGCTGTGGGCAGGGTTACACCTCCGCATCACACCCAGCATCCACCGCGTGCTCTGCCTCTCCCCATTCATTTTGAAAGCGCGCGGTGGATGCTGGGTGTGATGCGGGGGGTAACCCCGCCCACAACCCAGCAGCCACCGCAGGGACCCCAGCGCTGAGTCACGCCTCACTTGTCGTCACGTGATGCCTGTGTGGCACCCCAGGAGTCCGGTTGCCACATTGGCATTGCCTCCCTCACAGGGGGTGATGCTATGCCTGGAAGCAAGGAGGGGTCCCCATATCAGGTAAAACCAGCATCCAACACTTTTCCTGGCTCCAGACCAGAAGGGGGAGCTCCAATCCGGTTTCAGGGGAGCTTCCCCTTTAAATTGGGGCCCGGAGGCGGGGGTTAGGAGAGTCCGTTGGAGACAGAGGAGAGTCAGTTGGGGACGGAGGAGAGTGAGAGAAAGACGAGGGAGAACCTGGGGAGGGGAGCTGTGACCAAGCTCGCCCCAGAGAAAAGCGCCAGAAACCGGACACTGGAGTCCGTGGTTGCTCGGGTACTGAAGTCCCGGCAGCTAAATCCGGAGGGCAGGAGACTGCAGGTCTCCTGGCCCCACCAAACACCCAGCGGCTCAGCAGCATACTAGAGCCCGGAGCCGCAACGACGGAGCGACGCCTGAAAAAGGCTCGAGTTGCCTGCCATACGGGTGAGGATTTAACGATCACTCAGGAAAGAGGGCCGCAGCATAGCTTTAGGCAGCAGGGCCAAAGAGGACAGCGCAGAAGGAAGGCCTACTGACGCGCCCCCTGGGCCGTGGGGTACTCGGTGGCGGGCCGGTTGGTGCAGGTGTGACGCTCGCAGCCCTCACCCTGGGAGATGGGGAACTCGGAGCCGGGTCAGATGTTGGGGGAAGCAGTCGTGGCCTGGATCCGTTCTGTGCCCAGGGCCGTCACATTAAAAAAAGGTGTAAGGGCTTTCAGGGTAGAGTGGTATCTCGACTACGCCACCTGTGGTGTCTGGTGATGGCCACCAGCGCTGCGTTCAGTCCTCTGAGGCGGGATGTAGTGGCAGCTTTGAATGGTACTACTCCCCACAGGCGGAGCAGGTCCTCAGGGCAGAGACGAGGATGGAAGGAGTTGTAGTGTAGGAGATCTGGTGCTGCGTAGTGCGGTGCAGTGCAGAATAAAGAGTCCGGAGGCCATAGGGGTTGACTTCCAGGGTTTTTACTCACGTTGGAGAGTACAGCTGCAAGGCTTCTCCCTGCTCCTCACGGAGTTCTGCGGTCACCAGGGTCGGGGGGTCTAACAACCTCCGAATAATTCCAGTGCTCAATTAGGGCCCCGCACCAGAGTGTTCCTAGACTTCAGACCGGGTCCTTTCCTGTCTGTGTGTGTGTAGATAGGCCGGGTCTCCCTCTTGACTATGCACAGAACAAGGGTACGGGTGGCAGCTCCGCTCCTTCCGTTACCCGGTGGGATCCTCTGGGCCTACCGGGCTTCCCTGACCAGGACGTAGAGTAGCAAGATCAGGTGTCGGGGTCCGGTACCCCTTTTGCAGCCGGAATCCCTCTGACTAGATCAGGTAGGCGAGGACAGGTGGCGTACACTGCTCTGTCTGCATACCCCCCCTGGGATCCATTTGCGGTGGAGCTACACTCCTAAGCTCCGGGCCTTCTTGGTCATGGTCCTTGACCGGGTTGAGACATATGTTAACTCCAACCTGCCCCTCGACCCAAGGCCAGGGTACGAGGACCGTGTCTCCATCCTCTGCAGGTCCACACAGGATCCACTCTCAGGGAGGGAGATCACAATCAAAGAACCCAGAACCAAAATGGCTGTGTATTAAATATGAAATTATTAAGTGTCATTAAAATGTGAGTCCTCCACCCTCACCCACTAAATTGGTTCCCCTATCTCTTGGTTCCCCAGTCTCCCAGCAACCAGGAGGGCAGCACCTAGTGCTTACTAGCCCCCTCTGGTGGGAGAAGTGTGGTGTTGGATGTGAAGGAAGGGTCCTGACCATCGCACTGTTCTTACTTCAGAGGAGGAACACTACACTCCATTAGAGAAGTGCAGCATCCTGTGGAGGTCGAACCCTCAGGGGTGCCACACAGGGGATGTCACAGTGGTGGTGACCTGGTTCGTGACGCCACCTGTAGTATGCGGCTATATACACTGTGTGCAGAATTATTAGGCAAGTTGTATTTTAGAGGATTATTTTTATTATTGATTAACAACTATGTTCTCAATCAGCCCAAAAGACTCATAAATATCCAAGCTTAATATTTTTGGAAGTTGGAGTGTTTTTTTTTTTTTTTAGATTTGGCTATCTTAGGAGGATATCTGTTTGTGCAGGTAACTATTACTGTGCAGAATTATTAGGCAACTTAATAAAAACCAAATATAATCCCATCTCACTTGTATATTTTCACCAGGTAAACCAATATCAGTGCACAAAATTTAGAAATAAACATTTCTGACATGCAACAACAAAAACCAAAAAAATGAGAGATGAATATAGCCACTTTTCTTTATGATGACACTCAGCAGCCTTCCATCCATAGATTCTGTCAGTTGCTTGATCTGT
Source organism: Phyllobates terribilis (assembly GCF_046119375.1). Taxonomy (NCBI): domain Eukaryota; kingdom Metazoa; phylum Chordata; class Amphibia; order Anura; family Dendrobatidae; genus Phyllobates; species Phyllobates terribilis. Next base: position 5,212,611 of record NW_027362766.1, on the reverse strand, counting down.
TTTCAACATTGCGTGCAGCAGCCACCACAGCCCCCAGACACTGTTCCGATAGGTGTACTGTTTTCCCTCCCTGTAGATCTTACCACAGCCTCCCAGACACTGCTCCCAGAGGTGTACTGTTTTCCCTTCCTGTAGATCTCACCACAGCCCCCAGACACTGTTCCGAGAGGGTTACTGTTTTCCCTCCCTGTAGATCTCACATTTTATGATGGACCACAGGTTCTCTATGGGGTTCAGATCAGGTGAACAAGGGGGCCATGTCATTATTTTTTCTTCTTTTAGACCTTTACTGGCCAGCCACGCTGTGGAGTAGTTGGATGCATGTGATGGAGCATTGCCCTGCATGAAAATCATGTTTTTCTTGAACGATACCGACTTCTTCCTGTACCACTGCTTGAAGAAGTTGTCTTCCAGAAACTGGCAGTAGGTCTGGGAGTTAAGCTTCACTCCATCCTCAACCCGAAAAGGTCCCACAAGTTCATCTTTGATGATACCAGCCCATACCAGTACCCCACCTCCACCTTGCTGGTGTCTGAGTCGGGGTGGAGCTCTCTGCCCTTTACTGATCCAGCCTCTGGCCCATCCATCTGGCCCATCAAGAGTCACTCTCATTTCATCAGTCCATAAAACCTTTGAAAAATCAGTCTTAAGATATTTCTTGGCCCATTCTTGACGTTTTATCTTATGTTTCTTGTTCAAAGGTGGTGGTTTTTCAGCCTTCCTTACCTTGGCCATGTCCCTGAGTATCGCACACCTTGTGGTTTTTGATACTCCAGTAACGTTGCAGCTCTGAAATATGGCAAAACTAGTGGCGAATGGCATCTTGGCAGCTTCACGCTTGATTTTCCTCAATTCATGGGCAGTTATTTTGCGCCTTTTTTGGCCAACACGCTTCTTGCGACCCTGTTGGCTATTTGCCATGAAACGCTTGATTGTTCGGTGATCACGCTTCAAAAGTTTGGAAATTTCAAGACTGCTGCCTCCCTCTGCAAGACATCTCACAATTTTGGACTTTTCAGAGCCGTCAAATCTCTCTTCTGACCCATTTTTCCAAAGGAAAGGAAGTTGCCTAATAACTAAGCACACCTTATATAGGGTGATGATGTCATTAGACAACACCCCTCCTCATTACAGAGATGCACATCACCAGATTTACTTAATTGGGAGTTGGCTCTCAAGCCTATGCAGCTTGGAGTAGGACGACATGTAGAAAAAGTATCATGTGAGCAAAATACTCATTTGCCTAATAATTCGGCACACAGTGTAGAGTCGCCACTGCGGTGCAGATCCTCTGGAGCTGATGGTGATGCAGCAGAGTTGGTTCAGCTCTCCACAGGTAGAGCTAAGCTTCAGGGTGGTGCAATGAAGATTAATGAGGTAGATGTTGCTGTGCAGTGTAGTGCAGGGGATGGCGCAGATAATAATTCTAGGACACAGAGGGGTGCAGTCTTCAAGATTTACTTCAAGATTTACTCACAGTTGTTGTACTCCAGGCTACCAGGACCAGGGTAACCTCCCACGCCGTCCTGTGTTTACCAAGGCATGGGTTCAGCAATCTCCCAGGTGTTTCTGGAGTAGATAATGGGACCACATTCTATTTGCCTTCCTCGGTCGTCTTCCTGCGCTGGCTCTCACCCTCCTGCCCTGCGCCTCACAACCAGTGTCCCAAACCGGTAACCTTGGATTTTGGCGGGCAACCTGCAGTCCCCTGAATCCTATGTGGCTACCTTTTTAGCGATGTAGTTGCGGTTGTGAACAGCTGCACCCTGAAAGTACAGTAGCCTCCGGTTTCTAGTTGAGTCTTGTAGTTCTCCACTAGTTAGGGGCCGGTCCCCTTTGCGGCCTGATCCCTCCACGTTCCTGCATATTCGGGCGCACGGGTGGCTTCCTGGGAACCCCTCACTTCTGGAGCCTTCCCTCTGCTCCCTTGCTCGTCCTGCCAGTCCTCCTGGGCCTCTCACTCTAGGCCCGCGCCTCTGAGCAGAGCTCCTACAGAGCTCCTGCTCCCAACTCTCTCTCTCACTCTCTCATCAGACTGACCTTACTCCTTCAAGATGGTTCCCCTTTTTATACTCCTACTGATGTGCTCCCCTAAACTACTTCCTCCACCCACACCCACTACATGGTTCCATCCTCCAGTTAGGGACCAGGGACTGTGCTTTCCCTTAGAAGCAATCTTGCCCTTCCCTCCTGAAGTGTAATGGATGCAAGTACGTGGGCATAGGCGGGTTATAATGAGGGCAATCTGGGCTACTGCCCGGGGCCCTGGGGCTCCAGGGGGCCCAAGGCTCCAGGGGTCCCATAGCCAGACTGCCCTCATATAATCCTTTTTGCACCGACATCTGCAGCTCGGTAACATCTAGAGTGGAGTTGATTTTTTGAGGGGATGATGTCACCGGAAGGGGCGGGGCTTCCTTCAATCCAGTGAAGACCTGATAGCAGGAAGCAGCGTGGAGCTGGAGCTGTGGCTGATGAAGCGGACAGATAGGCTGCATGATACAGTAGAGCTGTGTGCAGGTGGAAATGAGGACACAGGGCTCAGTGTGAGTGGGCTGAGGATGAATATTGGGTGCAAAGAAGTGTGGATGATGGTATTGTATGGGAACTGCATGATGGAGGGTTGTATAGGGAAATGGCCACTTCTACTTGTTGTATAAGGCTACTTATGGGGGGGGCTTTCACAGGAAAAGGGTTTATGTTATATGCGTGAGGCTGCATGGGGAAGGTGATGATGGGCTGTATTGAGAAGAGGGGGATGATGAGGGTCTGTATGGAGAGGGGATGATTATGGGGGCTGTGAGGAGGGGGGATGATGATGATGATGATGATGGGAGCTGTGAGGAGGGGGGATGATAATGATGATGATGATGGGGCTATGAGGAGGGGGGATGATGATGATGATGATGATGGGGGCTGTGAGGAGGGGGGATGATGATGTTGGGGGCTGTGAGGAGGGGGGATGATGATGATGATGATGGTGGCTGTGAGGAGGGGGGATGATGATGATGATGATGGGGGCTGTGAGGAGGGGGGATGATGATGATGATAATGGGGCTGTGAGGAGGGGGGGATGATGATGATGATGATGGGGGCTGTGAAGAGGGGGGATGATGATGATGATGATGATGGGGGCTGTGAGGAGGGGGGATGATGATGATGATGATGATGGTGGCTGTGAGGAGGGGGGATGATGATGATGATGATGGGGGCTGTGAGGAGGGGGGATGATGGGCCAATGTTGTAACCGGAAGCCAAGGACCGGTTCACACTGCATCAGCCAATAGGGAAAGGAGCAATATCAACATGTCAGCGTTGAGTAATACACAAAATTCAATGACTGTCACAATGAAGGAATGTAATCTGGGGGAGGTAAATTACATCAAGGAGGAGGCTCAGGGACTTCGGGACACTGGATCTACCATCACCCTGGTCAGCCCAGATACTGTCCCCCCAGAGCTCCCTTTACCAGGCCGCCAAGTGACCATCCCCCTAACTGGGTGTCAGCACTCTGGGGTTGGTCGCAATGGATACAAGTTTGGTTCTCATTGAGCACGTGGGGAGTTTCCCAGGATAAACCGGGGATCAGGGGGGGATATGGAAAACCCTGCGGAAGGGACAGAGCCCTGATCCAGCGAACTAAATACAGAGTCCTCATCTCAGGGCTTCCCCCATCGGGAAGATGGCAGGATCTGAAAGACCATATGAGAGAAGCTGGAGATGTGTATTACACTGACGTATACCAGGGTGGAATGGGGACTGTGGAGTATATTCGCAAGGACGACACGGAATATGCTTTGAGGAAACTGGATAATACAAATTTTCGTTCTCATAAAGGCGAGACCTCTTACATTCGTGTCCATGGTGAAAAAGTGGGGGAGGTATGTGAGGAGCTGCCCACTTACTAAAGACGATAATACTTTTCCAGCACGGACCACCATTTTTGGCAATATTATCATTGTGTATTATTAGTGATTTACTTGTTATGTTTTAGATAGTTCTGCTTACTTGTCAGTATGTAAGATTCACTTGTAAAATGTCCAGCATTCCAATAATCTGTATCTCAGGATATCTGCATCTCAGGAGTATCTAATCATTGCTCCAACAGCCAATAATCTCATCTTTATCTCAGGAGTCCATTGTTCCAACAGCCAATGGTCTCATTAGGTGAGTGTAGATTGAGACACAGTGGAGTCGTCACCACAGGGGGTCTTACATGCAGTCTCAGATGAAAGCTTCTACAATATTCTTCATTGTTTTTAGCTAACAGTAAATGCTTAAGGGGGAGGGTGATCACTTCTGACCTGGGAGGGGACTGATCCCAGCGAAAGAAAGGACAGACATGTTTTAGTGAGAGTTGTGTGGAAGGATTGAAGGAAGAGGATGGAGACCGTGGACTTGGAAGGATGGATGGATAAACATGTTACCATTATGGATTATGTCGTTTGGATTTAAACTTTCTTAAAAGGACTGCTGCTACTGGATACCTGTGCTTTCATCGTTTTATCTGCCGTCTGGATGATCGTGGACACTGACTACGGACTATACTGGCTGGAGATACGAAATCTGTGGCCAACCAAAAGTTGGGAGACAGTGAGTATGGCCTTATACGAAGCCAGTGAAACTACTGAACCCAGATTGGGAACTTGTGGACTGAGAGAACTGTATTTTGGCCATTTGCCTGGAATTGCTTTATTACCATGGCTGTGATCAATAAAATATTGTTTCATCGTTAACCTGCCGAGGTGATTACTTACAACCCACAACCTCAGATCTTTACAATCCTGTATGATGACTCGTGTATGGCCGGGTATGAATGTCCTGTATGATGACTCGTGTATGGCCGGGTATGGACATCCTGTATGATGACTCGTGAATGGCCGGGTATGGACGTCCTGTATGATGACTCGTGTATGGCCGGGTATGAATGTCCTGTATGATGACTCGTGTATGGCCGGGTATGAACGTCCTGTATGATGACTCGTGTATGGCCGGGTATGAACGTCCTGTATGATGACTCGTGTATGGCCAGGTATGGACGTCCTGTATGATGACTCGCGAATGGCCGGGTATGAAGGTCCTGTATGATGACTCGTTTATGGCCAGGTGTCAAGGTCCTGTATGATGACCCGTTTATGGCCGGGTATGAAGGTCCTGTATGATGACTCGTTTATGGCCAGGTATGAGCATCCTGTATGATGACTCGTGTATGACCAGATATGAACGTCCTGTATGATGACTCGTGTATGGCCGGGTATGGAAGTCCTGTATGATGACTCGTGTATGGCCGGGTATGAACATCCTGTATGATGACTTGTATATGGCCGGGTATGGACGTCCTGTATGATGACTCATCTATGGCCGGGTATGAACATCCTGTATGATGACTTGTATATGGCCGGGTATGAACGTCCTGTATGATGACTCGTATATGACCAGGTATGAACATCCTGTATGATGACTCGTGTATGGCAGGGTATGAGCATCCTGTATGATGACTCGTGTATGGCCGGGTATGGACGTCCTGTATGATGACTCGTGTATGGCCGGGTATAGACGTCTGTATGATGACTCGTGTATGGCCGGGTATGAGCATCCTGTATGATGACTCGTGTATGGCCCGGTATGAACGCCCTCTATGATGACTCGTGAATGGCCGGGTATGGACGTCCTGGATGAAGACTCGTGTATGGCCGGGTATGAAAGTCCTGTATGATGACTCGTATATGACCAGGAATGAATGTCCTGCATAATAACTCGTGTATGGCCGGGTATGAACTTCCTGTATAACCACTTGTGTATGGCCGGGTATGAAGGTTCTGTATGATGACACTTGAGCATGGCCGGGTATGAACGCCCTGTATAATGACTTGTTTATAACCTGGTAGGAAGGTCCTGTATGATGACACTCGTTTATGGCCAGGTATGAACGCCCTGTATGATGACTCGTGTATGGCCGGGTATGAACGTCCTGTATGATGACTCGTGTATGGCCGGGTATGAACGTCCTGTATGATGACTTGTGTATGGCAGGGTATGAACGTCCTGTATGACGACGCTCATGTATGGCCGGGTACGAACGTCCTGTATGATGACTCGTGTATGTCCGTGTATGAAGGTCCTGTATGATGACACTCATTTAAGGCCATGTATGAACGTCCTGTATGATGACACTCGTGTATGGCGGGGTATGAACGTCCTGTATGATGACTTGTGTATAGCCGGGTATGAAGGTCCTGTATGATGACACTCGTTTAAGGCCAGGTATGAACGTCCTGGATGATGACTCGTGTATGGCCAGGTATGAACATCTTGTATGATGACTCGTATATGGCCAGGTATGAACGTCCTATATGATGACTCATGTATGGCCGGGTATGGACGTCCTGTATGATGACTCGTGTATGGCCAGGTATGAACGTCCTGTATGATGACTCGAGTATGGCCGGGTATGAACGTCCTGTATGATGACTCGTGTATGGCCGGGTATGAACGTCCTGTATGATGACTCGTGTATGGCCAGGTATGGACGTCCTGTATGATGACTCGTGTATGGCCGGGTATGAACGTCCTGTATGATGACTCGTGTATGGCCGGGTATGAACGTCCAGTATGATGACTCGTGTATGGCCGAGTATGAACGTCCTGTATGATGACTCGTGTGTGGCCGGGTATGAACGTCCTGTATGATGACTCGTGTATGGCCGGGTATGAACGTCCTGTATGATGACTCGAGTTTGGCCGGGTATGAACGTCCTGTATGGTGACTCGTGTATGGCCGGGTATGAACGTCCTGTATGATGACTCGTGTATGGCCAGGTATGGATGTCCTGTATGATGACTCGTGTATGGCCGGGTATGGACGTCCTGTATGATGACTCGTGTATGGCCGGGTATGAACGTCCTGTATGATGACTCGTGTATGGCCGGGTATGAACGTCCTGTATGATGACTCGTGTATGGCCGTGTATGAACGTCCTGTATGATGACTCGTGTATGGCCGGGTATGGACGTCCTGTATGATGACTCGTGTATGGCCGGGTATGAACGTCCTGTATGATGACTCGTGTATGGCCGGGTATGGACGTCCTGTATGATGACTCGTGTATGGCCGGGTCTGAACGTCCTGTATGATGACTCGTGTATGGCCTGGTCTGAACGTCCTGTATGATGACTCGTGTATGGCCGGGTATGAACGTCCTGTATGATGACTCGTGTATGGCCGGGTATGAACATCCTGTATGATGACTCGTGTATGGCCGGGTATGAACGTCCTGTATGATGGCTCGTGAATGGCCGGGTATGGACGTCCTGTATGATGACTCGTGTATGGCTGGGTATGGACGTCCTGTATGATGACTCGTGAATGACCGGGTATGGACGTCCTGGATGATGACTCGTGAATGGCCGGGTATGAACGTCCTGTATGATGACTCGTGTATGGCCGGGTATGAACGTCCTGTATGATGACTCGTGTATGGCCGGGTCTGAACGTCCTGTATGATGACTCGTGTATGGCCGGGTATGAACGTCCTGTATGATGACTCGTGTATGGCCGGGTATGAACGTCCTGTATGATGACTCATGTATGGCCGGGTATGGACGTCCGGTATGATGACTCGTGTATGGCCGGGTATGGACGTCCTGGATGACTCGTGTATGGCCGGGTATGGACGTCCTGGATGATGACTTGTGTATGGCCGGGTATGGACGTCCTGTATGATGACTCGTGTCTGGCCGGGTATGGACGTCCTGGATGACTCGTGTATGGCCGGGTATGGACGTCCTGGATGATGACTCGTGTATGGCCGGGTATGGACGTCCTGGATGATGACTCGTGTATGGCCGGGTATGAATGTCCTGTATGATGACTCGTGTATGGCCGAGTATGAATGTCCTGTATGATGACTCGTGTATGGCTGGGTCTGAACGTCCTGTATGATGACTCGTGTATGGCCCGGTATGAACGTCCTGTATGATGACTCGTGAATGGCCGGGTATGAACGTCCTGTATGATGACTCGTGTATGGCCGGGTATGAACGTCCTGTATGATGATTAGTGTATGGCCGGGTATGAACGTCCTGTATGATGACTCGTGTATGGCCGGGTATGAACGTCCTGTATGATGACTCGTGTATGGCCGGGTATGAACGTCCTGTATGATGACTCGTGTATGGCCTGGTATGGACGTCCTGTATGATGACTCGTGTATGGCCGGGTATGAACGTCCTGGATGATGACTCGTGTATGGCCGGGTATGAACGTCCTGTATGATGACTCGTGTATGGCTGGGTATGAACGTCCTGTATGATGACTCGTGTATGGCCAGGTATGAACGTCCTGTATGATGACTCGTGTATGGCCGGGTATGGACGTCCTGTATGATGACTCGTGTATGGCCGGGTATGGACTTCCTGGATGACTCGTGTATGGCCGGGTATGGACGTCCTGGATTATGACTCGTGTATGGCCGGGTATGGACGTCCTGGATGATGACTCGTGTATGGCCGGGTATGAATGTCCTGTATGATGACTCGTGTATGGCCGGGTATGAATGTCCTGTATGATGACTCGTGTATGGCTGGGTCTGAACGTCCTGCATGATGACTCGTGTATGGCCCGGTATGAACGTCCTGTATGATGACTCGTGAATGGCCGGGTATGAACGTCCTGTATGATGACTCGTGTATGGCCGGGTATGAACGTCCTGTATGATGATTAGTGTATGGCCGGGTATGGACGTCCTGTATGATGACTCGTGTATGGCCGGGTATGAACGTCCTGTATGATGACTCGTGTATGGCCGGGTATGAACGTCCTGTATGATGACTCGTGTATGGCCGGGTATGAACGTCCTATATGATTACTCGTGAATGGCCGGGTATGGACGTCCTGTATGATGACTCGTGTATGGCCGGGTATGGACGTCCTGTATGATGACTCGTGTATGGCCGGGTATGGACGTCCTGGATGACTCGTTTATGGCCGGGTATGGACGTCCTGGATGATGACTTGTGTATGGCCGGGTATGGACGTCCTGGATGATGACTCGTGCATGGCCGGGTATGAATGTCCTGTACGATGACTCGTGTATGGCCGGGTATGAACATCCTGTATGATGACTCGTGAATGGCCGGGTATGAACGTCCTGTATGATGACTCGTGTATGGCCGGGTATGAACGTCCTGTATGATGACTCGTGTATGGTTGGGTCTGAACGTCCTGTATGATGACTCGTGTGTGGCCGGGTATGAACGTCCTGTATGATGACTCGTGTATGGCCGGGTATGAACGTCCTGTATGATGACTCGTGAATGGCCGGGTATTGACGTCCTGTATGATGACTCGTGTATGGCCGGGTATGGACGTCCTGTATGATGACTCGTGTATGGCCGGGTATGAACGTCCTGTATGATGACTCATGTATGGCCGGGTATGGACGTCCGGTATGATGACTAGTGTATGGCCGGGTATGGACGTCCTGGATGATGACTCGTGTATGGCCGGGTATGAATGTCCTGAATGATGACTCGTGTATGGCCGGGTATGGACGTCCTGTATGATGACTCGTGTATGGCCAGGTATGAACGTCCTGTATGATGACTCGTGTATGGCCGGGTATGAACGTCCTGTATGGTGACTCGTGTATGGCCGGGTATGAACGTCCTGGATGATGACTCATGTATGGCCGGGTATGGCCGTCCTGTATGATGACTCGTGTATGGCCGGGTATGGACGTCCTGTATGATGACTCGTGTATGGCCGGGTATGGACGTCCGGTATGATGACTAGTGTATGGCCGGGTATGGACGTCCTGGATGATGACTCGTGTATGGCCGGGTATGAATGCCCTGTATGATGACTCGTGTATGGCCGGGTATGACCGTCCTGTATGATGACTCGTGTATGGCCGGGTATGGACGTCCTGTATGATGACTCGCGTATGGCCGGGTATGAATGTCCTGGATGATGACTGGTGTATGGCCGGGTATGAACGTCCTGTATGATGACTCGTGTATGGCCCGGTATGAACGTCCTGTATGATGACTCGTGTATGGCCGGGTATGGACGTCCTGGATGATGACTCGTGTATGGCTTGGTATGGACGTCCTGTATGATGACTCGTGTATGGCCGGGTATGAACGTCCTGGATGATGACTCGTGTATGGCCGGGTATGAACGTCCTGTATGATGACTCGTGTATGGCTGGGTATGAACGTCCTGTATGATGACTCGTGTACGGCCAGGTATGAACATCCTGTATGATGACTCGTGTATGGCCGGGTATGGACGTCCTGTATGATGACTCGTGTATGGCCGGGTATGGACGTCCTGGATGACTCGTGTATGGCCGGGTATGGACGTCCTGAATGATGACTCGTGTATGGCCGGGTATGGACGTCCTGGATGATGACTCGTGTATGGCCGGGTATGAATGTCCTGTATGATGACGCGTGTATGGCCGGGTATGAACGTCCTGTATGATGACTCGTGTATGGCCGGGTCTGAACGTCCTGTATGATGACTCGTGTATGGCCCGGTATGAACGTCCTGTATGATGACTCGTGAATGGCCGGGTATGAACGTCCTGTATGATCACTCGTGTATGACCGGGTATGAACGTCCTGTATGATGACTCGTGTATGGCCGGGTATGAACGTCCTGTATGATGACTCGTGTATGGCCGGGTATGAACGTCCTGTATGATGACTCGTGTATGGCCGGGTCTGAACGTCCTGTAGGATGACTCGTGTATGGCCGGGTATGGACGTCCTGTATGATGACTCGTGTATGGCCGGGTATGGACGTCCTGTATGATGACTCGTGTATGGCCGGGTATGAATGTCCTGTATGATGACTGGTGTATGGCCGGGTATGAACATCCTGTATGATGACTCGTGTATGGCCGGGTATGAACGTCCTGTATGATGACTCGTGTATGGCCGGGTATGGACGTCCTGGATGATGACTCGTGTATGGCCTGGTATGGACGTCCTGTATGATGACTCGTGTATGGCCGGGTATGGACGTCCTGGATGATGACTCGTGTATGGCCGGGTATGAACGTCCTGCATGATGACTCGTGTATGGCCGGATATGAACATCCTGTATGATGACTCGTGTATGGCCGGGTATGGACGTCCTGTATGATGACTCGTGTATGGCCGGGTATGGACGTCCTGTATGATGACTCGTGTATGGCCGGGTATGGACGTCCTGTATGATGACTCGTGTATGGCCGGGTATGAACGTCCTGAATGATGACTCGTGTATGGCCGGGTCTGAACGTTCTGTATGATGACTCATATATGGCCGGGTCTGAACATCCTGTATGATGACTCGTGTATGGCCGGGTATGAACGTCCTGTATGATGACTCGTGTATGGCCAGGTATGAACGTCCTGTATGATGACTCGTGTATGGCCGGGTATGAACGTCCTGTATGATGATTCGTGAATGGCCGGGTATGGACGTCCTGTATGATGACACTCGATTAAGGCCATGTATGAACGTCCTGTATGATGACACTCGTGTATGGCCGGGTATGAACGTCCTGTATGATGACTTGTGTATAGCCGGGTATGAAGGTCCTGTATGATGACACTCGTTTAAGGCCAGGTATGAACATCCTGTATGATGACACTCGTTTATGGCCCGGTATGAACGTCCTGTATGATGACTTGTGTATGGCCAGGTATGAACGTCCTGTATGATGACTCGTGTATGGCCCGGTATGAACGTCCTATATGATGACTCGTGTATGGCCGGGTATGGACGTCCTGGATGATGACTCGTGTATGGCCAGGTATGAACGTCCTGTATGTTGTTCCTATCTTCAAAAAGGGGAAGAAGGTGGACCCAGGGAACTATAGGCCGGTGAGTCTGACTTCTATACCAGGAAAGATCTTTGAACAAATTATTAAACAACATGTATGTAAGTACATGGATAAGAATGAAGTGATTAACCAGAGTCAGCATGGGTTTGTAACTAAGAAGTCATGTCAGACTAACTTAATTTCCTTCTATGACAGAATCACTGACTGGGTGGATCAGGGAAATGCTGTAGATATAGTATATCTTGACTTCAGCAAAGCATTTGACAAAGTATCTCACACCATCCTTATTGAAAAAATGACCAAGTATGCAATGGACCAGGCAACTGTTAGGTGGATTCATAACTGGCTTAGTGATCGGACTCAAAGGGTGGTTGTAAATGGCTTCACATCCAGCTGGATGAATGTCTCAAGTGGGGTACCACAGGGCTCCGTCCTGGGACCTGTATTGTTCAACATCTTTATCAATGATTTAGATGAAGGAATTGAGGGTAAACTGATTAAATTTGCTGATGACACAAAGCTAGGAGGGATAGCTAATACTAGAGAAGAGAGAGAGAGGATTCAAAAAGACCTAAATAAACTGGAGCAGTGGGCAGCAACCAACAGAATGGTTTTTAACAGGGAAAAATGCAAAGTACTACATCTGGGCAATAAAAATGAAAAAAGCATATACAGAATGGGAGGAATAGAGCTAAGCAACAGTACATGTGAAAAAGACTTAGGTATACTAATAGATCATAGACTGAACATGAGTCAACAGTGTGATGCAGCAGCAAAAAAGGCAAATACAATTCTGGGATGTATTAACAGAAGCATACAGTCTAGATCACGTGAAGTCATTATCGGTCTTTACTCCTCTTTGGTCAGACCTCATCTGGAATACTGTGTACAGTTTTGGGCACCACATTTTAAAAAAGACATAGACAAACTGGAGCAAGTTCAGAGAAGAGCGACCAGAATGGTGACTGGTCTGCAAACCATGTCCTATGAGGAACGGTTGCAGGATTTGGGAATGTTTAGCTTGCAAAAAAGAAGACTGAGAGGAGACTTAATAGCTGTCTACAAATATGTCAAGGGCTGTCACATTGTAGAAGGATCATCTTTATTCTCATTTGCACAAGGAAAGACTAGAAGCAATGGGATGAAACTAAATGGGAGGAGACACAGATTAGATATTAGAAAAAACTTTTTGACAGTTAGGGTGATTAATGAGTGGAACAGGCTGCCACGAGAGGTGGTGAGTTCCCCTTCAATGGACGTCTTCAAACAGAGGCTGGACAGACATCTGTCTGAGATGATCTAGTGAATCCTGCTTTGAGCAGGGGGTTGGACCAGATGACCCAGGAGGTCCCTTCCAACTCTACCATTCTATGATTCTATGATTCTATGATTCTATGATGATTCGTGTATGACCCGGTATGAACGTCCTGTATGATGACTCGTGTATGGCCCGGTATGAACGTCCTGTATGATGACTCGTGTATGGCCAGGTATGAACGTCCTGTATGATGACTCGTGTATGACCAGATATGAGCATCCTGTATGATGACTCATGTATGGCCAGGTAAGAACGTCCTGTATGATGACTCGTGTATGGCCAGGTATGAACGTCCTGGATGATGACTCGTGTATGGCCAGGTATGAACATCTTGTATGATGACTCGTATATGGCCAGGTATGAACGTCCTGTATGATGACTCGTGTATGGCCAGGTATGGACGTCCTGTATGATGACTCGTGTATGGCCGGGTATGAACGTCCTGTATGATGACTCGTGTGTGGCTGGGTATGAACGTCCAGTATGATGACTCGTGTATGGCCGGGTATGAACGTCCTGTATGATGACTCGAGTATGGCCGGGTATGAACGTCCTGTATGGTGACTCGTGTATGGCCGGGTATGAACATCCTGTATGATGACTCGTGTATGGCCGGGTATGGACGTCCTGTATGATGACTCGTGTATGGCCGGGTATGGACGTCCTGGATGACTCGTGTATGGCCAGGTATGGACGTCCTGGATGATGACTCGTGTATGGCCGGGTATGGACGTCCTGGATGATGACTCGTGTATGGCCGGGTATGAATGTCCTGTATGATGACTCGTGTATGGCCGGGTATGAACGTCCTGTATGATGACTCGTGTATGGCCGGGTCTGAACGTCCTGTATGATGACTCGTGTATGGCCCGGTATGAACGTACTGTATGATGACTCGTGAATGGCCGGTATGAACGTCCTGTATGATGACTCGTGTATGACCGGGTTTGAACGTCCTGTATGATGACTAGTGTATGGCCGGGTATGAACGTCCTGTATGATGACTCGTGTATGGCCGGGTATGAAAGTCCTGTATGATGACTCGTGTATGGCTGGGTATGAACGTCCTGTATGATGACTCGTGTATGGCCAGGTATGAACGTCCTGTATGATGACTCGTGTATGGCCGGGTATGGACGTCCTGTATGATGACTCGTGTATGGCCGGGTATGGACTTCCTGGATGACTCGTGTATGGCCGGGTATGGACGTCCTGGATGATGACTCGTGTATGGCCGGGTATGGACGTTCTGGATGATGACTCGTGTATGGCCGGGTATGAATGTCCTGTATGATGACTCGTGTATGGCCGGGTATGAATGTCCTGTATGATGACTCGTGTATGGCCGGGTATGAACGTCCTGTATGATGACTCGTGTATGGCCGGGTATGAATGTCCTGTATGATGACTCGTGAATGGCCGGGTCTGAACGTCCTGTATGATGACTCGTGTATGGCCCGGTATGGACGTCCTGTATGATGACTCGTGAATGGCCGGGTATGAACGTCCTGTATGATGACTCATGTATGGCCGGGTATGAACGTCCTGTATGATGACTCGTGTATGGCCGGGTATGAACGTCCTGTATGATGACTCGTGTATGGCTGGGTATGAACGTCCTGTATGATGACTCGTGAATGGCCGGGTATGGACGTCCTGTATGATGACTCGTGAATGGCCGGGTATGGACGTCCTGTATGATGACTCGTGTATGGCCGGGTATGGACGTCCTGTATGATGACTCGTGTATGGCCGGGTATGAACGTCCTGTATGATGACTCATGTATGGCCGGGTATGGACGTCCGGTATGATGACTAGTGTATGGCCGGGTATGGACGTCCTGGATGATGACTCGTGTATGGCCGGGTATGGACGTCCTGGATGATGACTCGTGTATGGCCGGGTATGAATGTCCTGTATGATGACTCGTGTATGGCCGGGTATGGACGTCCGGTATGATGACTCGTGTATGGCCGGGTATGAACGTCCTGTATGATGACTCGTGTATGGCCGGGTATGAACGACCTGTATGATGACTCGTGTATGGTCGGGTCTGAACGTCCTGTATGATGACTCGTGAATGGCCGGGTATGAACGTCCTGTATGATGACTCGTGTATGGCCGGGTATGAACGTCCTGTATGATGATTAGTGTATGGCCGGGTATGAATGTCCTGTATGATGACTCGTGTATGGCCGGGTATGAACGTCCTGTATGATGACTCGTGTATGGCCGGGTATGAACGTCCTGTATGATGACTCGTGTATGGCCGGGTATGAACGTCCTGTATGATGACTCGTGAATGGCCGGGTATGGACGTCCTGTATGATGACTCGTGTATGGCCGGGTATGTATGTCTGGTATGATGACTCGTGTATGGCCGGGTATGAACGTCCTGTATGATGACTCATGTATGGCCGGGTATGGACGTCCGGTATGATGACTCGTGTATGGCCGGGTATGGACGTCCTGGATGACTCGTGTATGGCCGGGTATGGACGTCCTGGATGATGACTTGTGTATGGCCGGGTATGGACGTCATGGATGATGACTCGTGTATGGCCGGGTATGAATGTCCTGTACGACGACTCGTGTATGGCCGGGTATGAACATCCTGTATGATGACTCGTGAATGGCCGGGTATGAACGTCCTGTATGATGACTCGTGTATGGTCGGGTCTGAACGTCCTGTATGATGACTCGTGTGTGGCCGGGTATGAACGTCCTGTATGATGACTCGTGTATGGCCGGGTATGAACGTCCTGTATGATGACTCGTGAATGGCCGGGTATGGACGTCCTGTATGATGACTCGTGTATGGCCGGGTATGGACGTCCTGTATGATGACTCGTGTATGGCCGGGTATGAACGTCCTGTATGATGACTCATGTATGGCCGGGTATGGACGTCCGGTATGATGACTAGTGTATGGCCGGGTATGGACGTCCTGGATGATGACTCGTGTATGGCCGGGTATGGACGTCCTGGATGATGACTCGTGTATGGCCGGGTATGAATGTCCTGGATGATGACTGGTGTATGGCCGGTTATGAACGTCCTGTATGATGACTCGTGTATGGCCCGGTATGAACGTCCTGTATGATGACTCGTGTATGGCCGGGTATGGACGTCCTGGATGATGACTCGTGTATGGCTTGGTATGGACGTCCTGTATGATGACTCGTGTATGGCCGGGTATGAACGTCCTGGATGATGACTCGTGTATGGCCGGGTATGAACGTCCTGTATGATGACTCGTGTATGGCTGGGTATGAACGTCCTGTATGATGACTCGTGTACGGCCAGGTATGAACATCCTGTATGATGACTCGTGTATGGCCGGGTATGGACGTCCTGTATGATGACTCGTGTATGGCCGGGTATGGACGTCCTGGATGACTCGTGTATGGCCGGGTATGGACGTCCTGAATGATGACTCGTGTATGGCCGGGTCTGAACGTTCTGTATGATGACTCATATATGGCCGGGTCTGAACATCCTGTATGATGACTCGTGTATGGCCGGGTATGAACGTCCTGTATGATGACTCGTGTATGGCCAGGTATGAACGTCCTGTATGATGACTCGTGTATGGCCGGGTATGAACGTCCTGTATGATGATTCGTGAATGGCCGGGTATGGACGTCCTGTATGATGACACTCGATTAAGGCCATGTATGAACGTCCTGTATGATGACACTCGTGTATGGCCGGGTATGAACGTCCTGTATGATGACTTGTGTATAGCCGGGTATGAAGGTCCTGTATGATGACACTCGTTTAAGGCCAGGTATGAACATCCTGTATGATGACACTCGTTTATGGCCCGGTATGAACGTCCTGTATGATGACTTGTGTATGGCCAGGTATGAACGTCCTGTATGATGACTCGTGTATGGCCCGGTATGAACGTCCTATATGATGACTCGTGTATGGCCGGGTATGGACGTCCTGTATGATGACTCGTGTATGGCCAGGTATGAACGTCCTGTATGATGATTCGTGTATGACCCGGTATGAACGTCCTGTATGATGACTCGTGTATGGCCCGGTATGAACGTCCTGTATGATGACTCGTGTATGGCCAGGTATGAACGTCCTGTATGATGACTCGTGTATGACCAGATATGAGCATCCTGTATGATGACTCATGTATGGCCAGGTAAGAACGTCCTGTATGATGACTCGTGTATGGCCAGGTATGAACGTCCTGGATGATGACTCGTGTATGGCCAGGTATGAACATCTTGTATGATGACTCGTATATGGCCAGGTATGAACGTCCTGTATGATGACTCGTGTATGGCCAGGTATGGACGTCCTGTATGATGACTCGTGTATGGCCGGGTATGAACGTCCTGTATGATGACTCGTGTGTGGCTGGGTATGAACGTCCAGTATGATGACTCGTGTATGGCCGGGTATGAACGTCCTGTATGATGACTCGAGTATGGCCGGGTATGAACGTCCTGTATGGTGACTCGTGTATGGCCGGGTATGAACATCCTGTATGATGACTCGTGTATGGCCGGGTATGGACGTCCTGTATGATGACTCGTGTATGGCCGGGTATGGACGTCCTGGATGACTCGTGTATGGCCAGGTATGGACGTCCTGGATGATGACTCGTGTATGGCCGGGTATGGACGTCCTGGATGATGACTCGTGTATGGCCGGGTATGAATGTCCTGTATGATGACTCGTGTATGGCCGGGTATGAACGTCCTGTATGATGACTCGTGTATGGCCGGGTCTGAACGTCCTGTATGATGACTCGTGTATGGCCCGGTATGAACGTACTGTATGATGACTCGTGAATGGCCGGTATGAACGTCCTGTATGATGACTCGTGTATGACCGGGTTTGAACGTCCTGTATGATGACTAGTGTATGGCCGGGTATGAACGTCCTGTATGATGACTCGTGTATGGCCGGGTATGAAAGTCCTGTATGATGACTCGTGTATGGCTGGGTATGAACGTCCTGTATGATGACTCGTGTATGGCCAGGTATGAACGTCCTGTATGATGACTCGTGTATGGCCGGGTATGGACGTCCTGTATGATGACTCGTGTATGGCCGGGTATGGACTTCCTGGATGACTCGTGTATGGCCGGGTATGGACGTCCTGGATGATGACTCGTGTATGGCCGGGTATGGACGTTCTGGATGATGACTCGTGTATGGCCGGGTATGAATGTCCTGTATGATGACTCGTGTATGGCCGGGTATGAATGTCCTGTATGATGACTCGTGTATGGCCGGGTATGAACGTCCTGTATGATGACTCGTGTATGGCCGGGTATGAATGTCCTGTATGATGACTCGTGAATGGCCGGGTCTGAACGTCCTGTATGATGACTCGTGTATGGCCCGGTATGGACGTCCTGTATGATGACTCGTGAATGGCCGGGTATGAACGTCCTGTATGATGACTCATGTATGGCCGGGTATGAACGTCCTGTATGATGACTCGTGTATGGCTGGGTATGAACGTCCTGTATGATGACTCGTGTATGGCCGGGTATGAACGTCCTGTATGATGACTCGTGAATGGCCGGGTATGGACGTCCTGTATGATGACTCGTGAATGGCCGGGTATGGACGTCCTGTATGATGACTCGTGTATGGCCGGGTATGGACGTCCTGTATGATGACTCGTGTATGGCCGGGTATGAACGTCCTGTATGATGACTCATGTATGGCCGGGTATGGACGTCCGGTATGATGACTAGTGTATGGCCGGGTATGGACGTCCTGGATGATGACTCGTGTATGGCCGGGTATGGACGTCCTGGATGATGACTCGTGTATGGCCGGGTATGAATGTCCTGTATGATGACTCGTGTATGGCCGGGTATGGACGTCCGGTATGATGACTCGTGTATGGCCGGGTATGAACGTCCTGTATGATGACTCGTGTATGGCCGGGTATGAACGTCCTGTATGATGACTCGTGTATGGTCGGGTCTGAACGTCCTGTATGATGACTCGTGAATGGCCGGGTATGAACGTCCTGTATGATGACTCGTGTATGGCCGGGTATGAACGTCCTGTATGATGATTAGTGTATGGCCGGGTATGAATGTCCTGTATGATGACTCGTGTATGGCCGGGTATGAACGTCCTGTATGATGACTCGTGTATGGCCGGGTATGAACGTCCTGTATGATGACTCGTGTATGGCCGGGTATGAACGTCCTGTATGATGACTCGTGAATGGCCGGGTATGGACGTCCTGTATGATGACTCGTGTATGGCCGGGTATGGATGTCTGGTATGATGACTCGTGTATGGCCGGGTATGAACGTCCTGTATGATGACTCATGTATGGCCGGGTATGGACGTCCGGTATGATGACTCGTGTATGGCCGGGTATGGACGTCCTGGATGACTCGTGTATGGCCGGGTATGGACGTCCTGGATGATGACTTGTGTATGGCCGGGTATGGACGTCATGGATGATGACTCGTGTATGGCCGGGTATGAATGTCCTGTACGACGACTCGTGTATGGCCGGGTATGAACATCCTGTATGATGACTCGTGAATGGCCGGGTATGAACGTCCTGTATGATGACTCGTGTATGGTCGGGTCTGAACGTCCTGTATGATGACTCGTGTGTGGCCGGGTATGAACGTCCTGTATGATGACTCGTGTATGGCCGGGTATGAACGTCCTGTATGATGACTCGTGAATGGCCGGGTATGGACGTCCTGTATGATGACTCGTGTATGGCCGGGTATGGACGTCCTGTATGATGACTCGTGTATGGCCGGGTATGAACGTCCTGTATGATGACTCATGTATGGCCGGGTATGGACGTCCGGTATGATGACTAGTGTATGGCCGGGTATGGACGTCCTGGATGATGACTCGTGTATGGCCGGGTATGGACGTCCTGGATGATGACTCGTGTATGGCCGGGTATGAATGTCCTGGATGATGACTGGTGTATGGCCGGTTATGAACGTCCTGTATGATGACTCGTGTATGGCCCGGTATGAACGTCCTGTATGATGACTCGTGTATGGCCGGGTATGGACGTCCTGGATGATGACTCGTGTATGGCTTGGTATGGACGTCCTGTATGATGACTCGTGTATGGCCGGGTATGAACGTCCTGGATGATGACTCGTGTATGGCCGGGTATGAACGTCCTGTATGATGACTCGTGTATGGCTGGGTATGAACGTCCTGTATGATGACTCGTGTACGGCCAGGTATGAACATCCTGTATGATGACTCGTGTATGGCCGGGTATGGACGTCCTGTATGATGACTCGTGTATGGCCGGGTATGGACGTCCTGGATGACTCGTGTATGGCCGGGTATGGACGTCCTGGATGATGACTCGTGTATGGCCGGGTATGGACGTCCTGGATGATGACTCGTGTATGGCCGGGTATGAATGTCCTGTATGATGACGCGTGTATGGCCGGGTATGAAAGTCCTGTATGATGACTCGTGTATGGCCGGGTCTGAGCGTCCTGTATGATGACTCGTGTATGGCCCGGTATGAACGTCCTGTATGATGACTCGTGAATGGCCGGGTATGAACGTCCTGTATGATGACTCGTGTATGACCGGGTATGAACGTCCTGTATGATGACTAGTGTATGGCCGGGTATGAACGTCCTGTATGATGACTCGTGTATGGCCGGGTATGAACGTCCTGTATGATGACTCGAGTATGGCCGGGTATGAACGTCCTGTATGGTGACTCGTGTATGGCCGGGTATGAACATCCTGTATGATGACTCGTGTATGGCCGGGTATGGACGTCCTGTATGATGACTCGTGTATGGCCGGGTATGGACGTCCTGGATGACTCGTGTATGGCCAGGTATGGACGTCCTGGATGATGACTCGTGTATGGCCGGGTATGGACGTCCTGGATGATGACTCGTGTATGGCCGGGTATGAATGTCCTGTATGATGACTCGTGTATGGCCGGGTATGAACGTCCTGTATGATGACTCGTGTATGGCCGGGTCTGAACGTCCTGTATGATGACTCGTGTATGGCCCGGTATGAACCTCCTGTATGATGACTCGTGAATGGCCGGGTATGAACGTCCTGTATGATGACTCGTTTATGACCGGGTTTGAAAGTCCTGTATGATGACTAGTGTATGGCCGGGTATGAACGTCCTGTATGATGACTCGTGTATGGCCGGGTATGAACGTCCTGTATGATGACTCGTGTATGGCCGGGTATGAACGTCCTGTATGATGACTCGTGTATGGCCGGGTCTGAACGTCCTGTATGATGACTCGTGTATGGCCGGGTATGGACGTCCTGTATGATGACTCGTGAATGGCCGGGTATGGACGTCCTGTATGATGACTCGTGAATGGCCGGGTATGGACGTCCTGGATGATGACTCGTGAATGGCCGGGTATGAACGTCCTGGATGATGACTCGTGTATGGCCGGGTATGAACGTCCTGTATGATGACTCGTGTATGGCCGGGTATGGACGTCCTGTATGATGACTCGTGTATGGCTGGGTATGGACGTCCTGTACGATGACTCGTGTATGGAAGGGTATGAACGTCCTGTATGATGACTCGTGAATGGCCGGATATGAACGTCCTGTATGATGACTCGTGTATGGCCGGGTATGAACGTCCTGTATGATGACTCGTGTATGGCCGGGTCTGAACGTCCTGTATGATGACTCGTGTATGGCCGGGTATGAACGTCCTGTATGATGACTCGTGTATGGCCGGGTATGAACGTCCTGTATGATGACTCATGTATGGCCGGGTATGGACGTCCGGTATGATGACTCGTGTATGGCCGGGTATGGACGTCCTGGATGACTCATGTATGGCCGGGTATGGACGTCCTGGATGATGACTTTTGTATGGCCGGGTATGGACGTCCTGGATGATGACTCGTGTATGGCCGGGTATGAATGTCCTGAATGATGACTCGTGTATGGCCGGGTATGGACGTCCTGTATGATGACTCGTGTATGGCCGGGTATGGACGTCCTGTATGATGACTCGTGTATGGCCGGGTATGAATGTCCTGGATGATGACTGGTGTATGGCCGGGTATGAACATCCTGTATGATGACTCGTGTATGGCCCGGTATGAACGTCCTGTATGATGACTCGTGTATGGCCGGGTATGGAAGTCCTGGATGATGACTCGTGTATATCCTGGTATGGACGTCCTGTATGATGACTCGTGTATGGTCGGGTATGAACGTCCTGGATGATGACTCGTGTATGGCCGGGTATAAACGTCCTGTATGATGACTCGTGTATGGCTGGGTATGAACGTCCTGTATGATGACTCGTGTATGGCCAGGTATGAACGTCCTGTATGATGACTCGTGTATGGCCGGGTATGGACGTCCTGTATGATGACTCGTGTATGGCCGGGTATGGACGTCCTGGATGACTCGTGTATGGCCGGGTATGGACGTCCTGGATGATGACTCGTGTATGGCCGGGTATGAATGTCCTGTATGATGACTCGTGTATGGCTGGGTCTGAACGTCCTGTATGATGACTCGTGTATGGCCCGGTATGAACGTCCTGTATGATGACTCGTGAATGGCCGGGTATGAACGTCTTGTATGATGACTCGTGTATGGCCGGGTATGAACGTCCTGTATGATGATTAGTGTATGGCCGGGTATGAACGTCCTGTATGATGACTCGTGTATGGCCGGGTATGAACGTCCTGTATGATGACTCGTGTATGGCCGGGTATGAACGTGCTGTATGATGACTCGTGTATGGCCGGGTATGAACGTCCTGTATGATGACTCGTGAATGGCCGGGTATGGACGTCCTGTATGATGACTCGTGTATAGCCGGGTATGGACGTCCTGTATGATGACTCGTGTATGGCCGGGTATGAACGTCCTGTATGATGACTCATGTATGGCCGGGTATGGACGTCCGGTATGATGACTCGTGTACGGCCGGGTATGGACGTCCTGGATGACTCGTGTATGGCCGGGTATGGACGTCCTGGATGATGACTTGTGTATGGCCGGGTATGGACGTCCTGGATCATGACTCGTGTATGGCCGGTTATGAATGTCCTGTACGATGACTCGTGTATGGCCGGGTATGAACATCCTGTATGATGACTCGTGAATGGCCGGGTATGAACGTCCTGTATGATGACTCGTGTATGGCCGGGTATGAACGTCCTGTATGATGACTCGTGTATGGTCGGGTCTGAACGTCCTGTATGATGAGTCGTGTGTGGCCGGGTATGAACGTCCTGTATGATGACTCGTGTATGGCCGGGTATGAACGTCCTGTATGATGACTCGTGAATGGCCGGGTATGGACGTCCTGTATGATGACTCGTGTATGGCCGGGTATGGACGTCCTGTATGATGACTCGTGTATGGCCGGGTATGAACGTCCTGTATGATGACTCATGTATGGCCGGGTATGGACGTCCGGTATGATGACTAGTGTATGGCCGGGTATGGACGTCCTGGATGATGACTTATGTATGGCCGGGTATGGACGTCCTGGATGATGACTCGTGTATGGCCGGGTATGAATGTCCTGTATGATGACTCGTGTATGGCCGGGTATGGACGTCCTGTATGATGACTCGTGTATGGCCGGGTATGGACGTCCTGTATGATGACTCGTGTATGGCCGGGTATGAATGTCCTGGATGATGACTGGTGTATGGCCGGGTATGAACGTCCTGTATGATGACTCGTGTATGGCCCGGTATGAACGTCCTGTATGATGACTCGTGTATGGCTTGGTATGGACGTCCTGTATGATGACTCGTGTTTGGCCGGGTATGAACGTCCTGGATGATGACTCGTGTATGGCCGAGTATGAACGTCCTGTATGATGACTCGTGTATGGCTGGGTATGAACGTCCTGTATGATGACTCGTGTACGGCCAGGTATGAACATCCTGTATGATGACTCGTGTATGGCCGGGTATGGACGTCCTGTATGATGACTCGTGTATGGCCGGGTATGGATGTCCTGGATGACTCGTGTATGGCCGGGTATGGACGTCCTGGATGATGACTCGTGTATGGCCGGGTATGGACGTCCTGGATGATGACTCGTGTATGGCCGGGTATGAATGTCCTGTATGATGACTCGTGTATGGCCGGGTATGAACGTCCTGTATGATGACTCGTGTATGGCCGGGTCTGAACGTCCTATATGATGACTCGTGTATGGCCCGGTATGAACGTCCTGTATGATGACTCGTGAATGGCCGGGTATGAACGTCCTGTATGATGACTCGTGTATGACCGGGTATGAACGTCCTGTATGATGACTAGTGTATGGCCGGGTATGAACGTCCTGTATGATGACTCGTGTATGGCCGGGTATGAACGTCCTGTATGATGACTCGTGTATGGCCGGGTATGAACGTCCTGTATGATGACTCGTGTTTGGCCGGGTCTGAACGTCCTGTATGATGACTCGTGTATGGCCGGGTATGGACGTCCTGTATGATGACTCGTGTATGGCCGGGTATGGACGTCCTGTATGATGACTCGTGTATGGCCGGGTATGAATGTCCTGTATGATGACTGGTGTATGGCCGGGTATGAACGTCCTGTATGATGACTCGTGTATGGCCGGGTATGAACGTCCTGTATGATGACTAGTGTATGGCCGGGTATGGACGTCCTGGATGATGACTCGTGTATGGCCTGGTATGGACGTCCTGTATGATGACTCGTGTATGGCCGGGTATGGACGTCCTGGATGATGACTCGTGTATGGCCGGGTATGAACGTCCTGCATGATGACTCGTGTATGGCCGGATATGAACATCCTGTATGATGACTCGTGTATGGCCGGGTATGGACGTCCTGTATGATGACTCGTGTATGGACGGGTATGGACGTCCTGTATGATGACTCGTGTATGGTCGGGTATGGACGTCCTGTATGATGACTCGTGTATGGCCGGGTATGAACGTCCTGAATGATGACACGTGTATGGCCGGGTATGAACGTTCTGCATGATGACTCGTGTATGGCCGGGTCTGAACATCCTGTATGATGACTCGTGTATGGCCGGGTATGAACGTCCTGTATGATGACTCGTGTATGGCCGGGTATGAACGTCCTGTATGATGACTCGTGTATGGCCGGGTATGAACGTCCTGTATGATGATTCGTGAATGGCCGGGTATGGACGTCCTGTATGATGACACTCGATTAAGGCCATGTATGAACGTCCTGTATGATGACACTCGTGTATGGCCGGGTATGAACGTCCTGTATGATGACTTGTGTATAGCCGGGTATGAAGGTCCTGTATGATGACACTCGTTTAAGGCCAGGTATGAACATCCTGTATGATGACTTGTGTATGGCCAGGTATGAACGTCCTGTATGATGACTCGTGTATGGCCCGGTATGAACGTCCTATATGATGACTCGTGTATGGCCGGGTATGGACGTCCTGGATGATGACTCGTGTATGGCCAGGTATGAACGTCCTGTATGATGATTCGTGTATGACCCGGTATGAACGTCCTGTATGATGACTCGTGTATGGCCCGGTATGAACGTCCTGTATGATGACTCGTGTATGGCCAGGTATGAACGTCCTGTATGATGACTCGTGTATGACCAGATATGAACATCCTGTATGATGACTCATGTATGGCCAGGTAAGAACGTCCTGTATGATGACTCGTGTATGGCCAGGTATGAACGTCCTGGATGATGACTCGTGTATGGCCAGGTATGAACATCTTGAATGATGACTCGTATATGGCCAGGTATGAACGTCCTGTATGATGACTCATGTATGGCCAGGTATGAACGTCCTGTATGATGACTTGTGTATGACCAGGTATGAACGTCCTGTATGATGACTCATGTATGGCCAGGTATGAACGTCCTGTATGATGACTCGTGTATGGCCGGGTATGAACGTCCTGTATGATGACTCGAGTATGGCCGGGTATGAACGTCCTGTATGATGACTCGTGTATGGCCGGGTATGAACGTCCTGTATGATGACTCGTGTATGGCCAGGTATGGACGTCCTGTATGATGACTCGTGTATGGCCGGGTATGAACGTCCTGTATGATGACTCGTGTGTGGCCGGGTATGAACGTCCAGTATGATGACTCGTGTATGGCTGGGTATGAACGTCCTGTATGATGACTCGAGTATGGCCGGGTATGAACGTCCTGTATGGTGACTCGTGTATGGCCGGGTATGAACATCCTGTATGATGACTCGTGTATGGCCGGGTATGGACGTCCTGTATGATGACTCGTGTATGGCCGGGTATGGACGTCCTGGATGACTCGTGTATGGCCGGGTATGGACGTCCTGGATGATGACTCGTGTATGGCCGGGTATGAATGTCCTGTATGATGACTCGTGTATGGCCGGGTCTGAACGTCCTGTATGATGACTCGTGTATGGCCCGGTATGAACGTCCTGTATGATGACTCGTGAATGGCCGGGTATGAACGTCCTGTATGATGACTCGTGTATGACCGGGTTTGAACGTCCTGTATGATGACTAGTGTATGGCCGGGTATGAACGTCCTGTATGATGACTCGTGTATGGCCGGGTATGAACGTCCTGTATGATGACTCGTGTATGGCCGGGTATGAACGTCCTGTATGATGACTCGTGTATGGCCGGGTCTGAACGTCCTGTATGATGACTCGTGTATGGCCGGGTATGGACGTCCTGTATGATGACTCGTGTATGGCCGGGTATGGACGTCCTGTATGATGACTCATGTATGGCCGGGTATGAATGTCCTGTATGATGACTGGTGTATGGCCGGGTATGAACGTCCTGTATGATGACTCGTGTATGGCCCGGTATGAACGTCCTGTATGATGACTCGTGTATGGCCGGGTATGGACGTCCTGGATGATGACTCGTGTATGGCCTGGTATGGACGTCCTGTATGATGACTCGTGTATGGCCCGGTATGAACGTCCTGTATGATGACTCGTGAATGGCCGGGTATGAACGTCCTGTATGATGACTCGTGTATGGCTTGGTATGAACGTCCTGTATGATGACTCGTGTATGGCCGGGTATGAACGTCCTGTATGATGACTCGTGTATGGCCGGGTCTGAATGTCCTGTATGATGACTCGTGTATGGCCGGGTATGAACGTCCTGTATGATGACTCGTGTATGGCCGGGTATGAACGTCCTGGATGATGACTCGTGTATGGCCGGGTATGGACGTCCAGTATGATGACTCGTGTATGGCCGGGTATGAACGTCCTGTATGATGACTCGTGTGTGTCCGGGTATGAATGTCCTGTATGATGACTCGTGTGTGTCCGGGTATGAACGTCCTGTATGATGACTCGTGTATGGCCGGGTATGGACGTCCTGAATGATGACACGTGTATGGCCGGGTATGAACGTTCTGTATGATGACTCGTGTATGGCCGGGTCTGAACATCCTGTATGATGACTCGTGTATGGCCGGGTATGAACGTCCTGTATGATGACTCGTGTATGGCCGGGTATGAACGTCCTGTATGATGACTCGTGTATGGCCGGGTATGAACGTCCTGTATGATGATTCGTGAATGGCCGGGTA
The DNA here is from genome assembly GCF_046119375.1 of Phyllobates terribilis. Taxonomy (NCBI): domain Eukaryota; kingdom Metazoa; phylum Chordata; class Amphibia; order Anura; family Dendrobatidae; genus Phyllobates; species Phyllobates terribilis. The sequence continues at coordinate 5,184,883 of NW_027362766.1, read as the reverse complement.
TGGACGTCCTGTATGATGACACTCGATTAAGGCCATGTATGAACGTCCTGTATGATGACACTCGTGTATGGCTGGGTATGAACGTCCTGTATGATGACTTGTGTATAGCCGGGTATGAAGGTCCTGTATGATGACACTCGTTTAAGGCCAGGTATGAACATCCTGTATGATGACACTCGTTTATGGCCCGGTATGAGCGTCCTGTATGATGACTCGTGTATGGCCAGGTATGAACGTCCTGTTTGATGACTCGTGTATGGCCCGGTATGAACGTCCTATATGATGACTCGTGTATGGCCGGGTATGGACGTCCTGGATGATGACTCGTGTATGGCCAGGTATGAACGTCCTGTATGATGATTCGTGTATGACCCGGTATGAACGTCCTGTATGATGACTCGTGTATGGCCCGGTATGAACGTCCTGTATGATGACTCGTGTATGGCCAGGTATGAACGTCCTGTATGATGACTCGTGTATGACCAGATATGAACATCCTGTATGATGACTCATGTATGGCCAGGTAAGAACGTCCTGTATGATGACTCGTGTATGGCCAGGTATGAACGTCCTGGATGATGACTCGTGTATGGCCAGGTATGAACATCTTGTATGATGACTCGTATATGGCCAGGTATGAACGTCCTGTATGATGACTCATGTATGGCCAGGTATGAACGTCCTGTATGATAACTTGTGTATGACCAGGTATGAACGTCCTGTATGATGACTCATGTATGGCCAGGTATGAACGTCCTGTATGATGACTCGTGTATGGCCGGGTATGAACGTCCTGTATGATGACTCGAGTATGGCCGGGTATGTACGTCCTGTATGATGACTCGTGTATGGCCGGGTATGAACGTCCTGTATGATGACTCGTGTATGGCCAGGTATGGACGTCCTGTATGATGACTCGTGTATGGCCGGGTATGAACGTCCTGTATGATGACTCGTGTGTGGCCGGGTATGAACGTCCAGTATGATGACTCGTGTATGGCCGGGTATGAACGTCCTGTATGATGACTCGAGTATGGCCGGGCATGAACGTCCTGTATGGTGACTCGTGTATGGCCGGGTATGAACATCCTGTATGATGACTCGTGTATGGCCGGGTATGGACGTCCTGTATGATGACTCGTGTATGGCCGGGTATGAATGTCCTGGATGACTCGTGTATGGCCGGGTAGGGACGTCCTGGGTGATGACTCGTGTATGGCCGGGTATGGACGTCCTGGATGATGACTCGTGTATGGCCGGGTATGAATGTCCTGTATGATGACTCGTGTATGGCCGGGTATGAACGTCCTGTATGATGACTCGTGTATGGCCGGGTCTGAACGTCCTGTATGATGACTCGTGTATGGCCCGGTATGAACGTCCTGTATGATGACTCGTGAATGGCCGGGTATGAACGTCCTGTATGATGACTCGTGTATGACCGGGTTTGAACGTCCTGTATGATGACTAGTGTATGGCCGGATATGAACGTCCTGTATGATGACTCGTGTATGGCCGGGTATGAACGTCCTGTATGATGACTCGTGTATGGCCGGGTATGAACGTCCTGTATGATGACTCGTGTATGGCCGGGTCTGAACGTCCTGTATGATGACTCGTGTATGGCCGGGTATGGACGTCCTGTATGATGACTCGTGTATGGCCAGGTATGGACGTCCTGCATGATGACTCGTGTATGGCCGGGTATGAATGTCCTGTATGATGACTGGTGTATGGCCGGGTATGAACGTCCTGTATGATGACTCGTGTATGGCCGGTATGAACGTCCTGTATGATGACTCGTGTATGGCCGGGTATGGACGTCCTGGATGATGACTCGTGTATGGCCTGGTATGGACGTCCTGTATGATGACTCGTGTATGGCCCGGTATGAACGTCCTGTATGATGACTCGTGAATGGCCGGGTATGAACGTCCTGTATGATGACTCGTGTATGGCTGGGTATGAACGTCCTGTATGATGACTCGTGTATGGCCGGGTATGAACGTCCTGTATGATGACTCGTGTATGGCCGGGTCTGAATGTCCTGTATGATGACTCGTGTATGGCCGGGTATGAACGTCCTGTATGATGACTCGTGTATGGCCGGGTATGAACGTCCTGTATGATGACTCGTGTATGGCCGGGTATGAACGTCCTGTATGATGACTCGTGTGTGTCCGGGTATGAACGTCCTGTATGATGACTCGTGTATGGCCGGGTATTAACGTCCTGTATGATGACTCGTGTATGGCCGGGTATGAACGTCCTGTATGATGACTCGTGTATTGCCGGGTATGGACGTCCTGTATGATGACTCGTGTATGGCCGGGTATGGACGTTCTGGATGACTCGTGTATGGCCGGGTATGGACGTCCTGGGTGATGACTCGTGTATGGCCGGGTATGAATGTCCTGTATGATGACTCGTGTATGGCCGGGTATGAACGTCCTGTATGATGACTCGTGTATGGCCGGGTCTGAACGTCCTGTATGATGACTCGTGTATGGCCCGGTATGAACGTCCTGTATGATGACTCGTGAATGGCCGGGTATGAACGTCCTGTATGATGACTAGTGTATGGCCGGGTATGAACGTCCTGTATGATGACTCGTGTATGGCCGGGTATGAACGTCCTGTATGATGACTCGTGTATAGCCGGGTATGAACGTCCTGTATGATGACTCGTGTATGGCCTAGTCTGAACGTCCTGTATGATGACTCGTGTATGGCCGGGTATGGACGTCCTGTATGATGACTCGTGTATGGCCGGGTATGGACGTCCTGTATGATGACTCGTGTATGGCCGGGTATGAATGTCCTGTATGATGACTGGTGTATGGCCGGGTATGAACGTCCTGTATGATGACTCGTGTATGGCCCGGTATGAACGTCCTGTATGATGACTCGTGTATGGCCGGGTATGGACGTCCTGGATGATGAGTCGTGTATGGCCTGGTATGGACGTCCTGTATGATGACTCGTGTATGGCCCGGTATGAACGTCCTGTATGATGACTCGTGAATGGCCGGGTATGAACGTCCTGTATGATGACTCGTGTATGACTGGGTATGAACGTCCTGTATGATGACTCGTGTATGGCCGGGTATGAACGTCCTGTATGATGACTCGTGTATGGCCGGGTCTGAATGTCCTGTATGATGACTCGTGTATGGCCGGGTATGAACGTCGTGTATGATGACTCGTGTATGGCCAGGTATGAACGCCCTGGATGATGACTCGTGTATGGCCGGGTATGGACGTCCAGTATGATGACTCGTGTATGGCCGGGTATGAACGTCCTGTATGATGACTCGTGTGTGTCCGGGTATAAACGTCCTGTATGATGACTCGTGTATGGCCGGGTATTAACGTCCTGTATGATGACTCGTGTATGGCCGGGTATGAACGTCCTGTATGATGACTCGTGTATGGCCGGGTATGAACGTCCTGTATGATGACTCGTGTATGGCCGGGTATGGTCGTCCTGTATGATGACTCGTGTATGGCCGGGTATGAACGTCCTGTATGATGACTCGTGTATGGCGGGGTAGGGACGTCCTGGATGATGACTTGTGTATGGCCGGGTATGGACGTCCTGGATGATGACTCGTGTATGGCCGGGTATGAATGTCCTGTATGATGACTCGTGAATGGCCGGGTATGAACGTCCTGTATGATGACTCGTGTATGGCTGGGTCTGAACGTCCTGTATGATGACTCGTGTATAGCCCGGTATGAACGTCCTGTATGATGACTCGTGAATGGCCGGGTATGAACGTCCTGTATGATGACTCTTGTATGGCAGGGTATGAACGTCCTGTATGATGACTCGTGTATGGCCGGGTATGAACGTCCTGTATGATGACTCGTGTATGGCCGGGTCTGAACGTCCTGTATGATGACTCGTGTATGGCCGGGTATGAACGTCCTGTATGATGACTCGTGTATGGCCGGGTATGAACGTCCTGGATGATGACTCGTGTATGGCCGGGTATGGACGTCCTGTATGATGACTCGTGTATGGCCGGGTATGAATGTCCTGGATGATGACTGGTGTATGGGCGGGTATGAACGTCCTGTATGATGACTCGTGTATGGCCCGGTATGAACGTCCTGTATGATGACTCGTTTATGGCCGGGTATGGACGTCCTGGATGATGACTCGTGTATGGCCTGGTATGGACGTCCTGTATGATGACTCGTGTATGGCCGGGTATGAACGTCCTAGATGATGACTCGTGTATGGCCGGGTATGAACGTCCTGTATGATGACTCGTGTATGGCCGGGTATGGACGTCCTGGATGACTCGCGTATGGCCGGGTATGGACGTCCTGGATGATGACTCGTGTATGGCCGGGTATGAACGTCCTGTATGATGACTCGTGTATGGCCGGGTCTGAAAGTCCTGTATGATGACTCGTGTATGGCCCGGTATGAATGTTCTGTATGATGACTCGTGAATGGCCGGGTATGAACGTCCTGTATGATGACTCGTGTATGGCCGGATATGAACGTCCTGTAGGATGACTAGTGTATGGCCGGGTATGAACGTCCTGTATGATGACTCGTGTATGGCCGGTTATGAACGTCCTGTATGATGACTCGTGTATGGCCGGGTCTGAACATCCTGTATGATGACTCGTGTATGGCCGGGTATGAACGTCCTGTATGATGACTCTTGTATGGCCGGGTATGAACGTCCTGGATGATGACTCGTGTATGGCCGGGTATGGAGGTCCTGTATGATGACTCGTGTATGGCCGGGTATGGACGTCCTGTATGATGACAGGTGTATGGCCGGGTATGAACGTCCTGTATGATGACTCGTGTATGGCCCGGTATGAACGTCCTGTATGATGACTCGTGTATGGCCGGGTATGGACGTCCTGGATGATGACTCGTGTTTGGTCTGGTATCGACGTCCTGTATGATGACTCGTGTATGGCCGGGTATGAACGTCCTGGATGATGACTCGTGTATGGCCGGGTATGGACGTCCTGGATGATGACTCGTGTATGGCCGGGTATGGACGTCCAGTATGATGACTCGTGTATGGCCGGGTATGAACGTCCTGTATGATGACTCGTGTGTGTCCGGGTATAAACGTCCTGTATGATGACTCGTGTATGGCCGGGTATTAACGTCCTGTATGATGACTCGTGTATGGCCAGGTATGAACGTCCTGGATGATGACTCGTGTATGGCCGGGTATGGACGTCCAGTATGATGACTCGTGTATGGCCGGGTATGAACGTCCTGTATGATGACTCGTGTGTGTCCGGGTATAAACGTCCTGTATGATGACTCGTGTATGGCCGGGTATTAACGTCCTGTATGATGACTCGTGTATGGCCGGGTATGAACGTCCTGTATGATGACTCGTGTATGGCCGGGTATGAACGTCCTGTATGATGACTCGTGTATGGCCGGGTATGGTCGTCCTGTATGATGACTCGTGTATGGCCGGGTATGAACGTCCTGTATGATGACTCGTGTATGGCGGGGTAGGGACGTCCTGGATGATGACTTGTGTATGGCCGGGTATGGACGTCCTGGATGATGACTCGTGTATGGCCGGGTATGAATGTCCTGTATGATGACTCGTGTATGGCCGGGTATGAACGTCCTGTATGATGACTCGTGTATGGCTGGGTCTGAACGTCCTGTATGATGACTCGTGTATAGCCCGGTATGAACGTCCTGTATGATGACTCGTGAATGGCCGGGTATGAACGTCCTGTATGATGACTCGTGTATGGCTGGGTATGAACGTCCTGTATGATGACTCGTGTATGGCCGGGTATGAACGTCCTGTATGATGACTCGTGTATGGCCGGGTCTGAACGTCCTGTATGATGACTCGTGTATGGCCGGGTATGAACGTCCTGTATGATGACTCGTGTATGGCCGGGTATGAACGTCCTGGATGATGACTCGTGTATGGCCGGGTATGGACGTCCTGTATGATGACTCGTGTATGGCCGGTTATGGACGTCCTGTATGATGACTCGTGTATGGCCGGGTATGAATGTCCTGGATGATGACTGGTGTATGGGCGGGTATGAACGTCCTGTATGATGACTCGTGTATGGCCCGGTATGAACGTCCTGTATGATGACTCGTGTATGGCCGGGTATGGACGTCCTGGATGATGACTCGTGTATGGCCTGGTATGGACGTCCTGTATGATGACTCGTGTATGGCCGGGTATGAACGTCCTAGATGATGACTCGTGTATGGCCGGGTATGAACGTCCTGTATGATGACTCGTGTATGGCCGGGTATGGACGTCCTGGATGACTCGTGTATGGCCGGGTATGGACGTCCTGGATGATGACTCGTGTATGGCCGGGTATGAACGTCCTGTATGATGACTCGTGTATGGCCGGGTCTGAAAGTCCTGTATGATGACTCGTGTATGGCCCGGTATGAATGTTCTGTATGATGACTCGTGAATGGCCGGGTATGAACGTCCTGTATCATGACTCGTGTATGGCCGGATATGAACGTCCTGTATGATGACTAGTGTATGGCCGGGTATGAACGTCCTGTATGATGACTCGTGTATGGCCGGTTATGAACGTCCTGTATGATGACTCGTGTATGGCCGGGTCTGAACATCCTGTATGATGACTCGTGTATGGCCGGGTATGAACGTCCTGTATGATGACTCGTGTATGGCCGGGTATGAACGTCCTGGATGATGACTCGTGTATGGCCGGGTATGGAGGTCCTGTATGATGACTCGTGTATGGCCGGGTATGGACGTCCTGTATGATGACAGGTGTATGGCCGGGTATGAACGTCCTGTATGATGACTCGTGTATGGCCCGGTATGAACGTCCTGTATGATGACTCGTGTATGGCCGGGTATGGACGTCCTGGATGATGACTCGTGTTTGGTCTGGTATCGACGTCCTGTATGATGACTCGTGTATGGCCGGGTATGAACGTCCTGGATGATGACTCGTGTATGGCCGGGTATGGACGTCCTGGATGATGACTCGTGTATGGCTGGGTATGAACGTCCTGTATGATGACTCGTGTATGGCCGGGTATGAACATCCTGTATGATGACTCGTGTATGGCCGGGTATGAACGTCCTGTATGATGACTCGTGTATGGCCGGGTATGAACGTCCAGTATGATGACTCGTGTATGGCCGGGTATGGCCGTCCTGTATGATGACTCGTGTATGGCCGGGTATGGACGTCCTGTATGATGACTCGTGTATGGCCGGGTATGAACGTCCTGTATGATGACTCGTGTATGGCCGGGTATGAACGTCCTGCATGATGAATCGTGTATGGCCGGGTATGAACATCCTGTATGATGACTCGTGTATGGCCGGGTATGGACGTCCTGTATGATGACTCGTGTATGGCCGGGTATGGACGTCCTGTATGATGACTCGTGTATGGCCGGGTATGAACGTCCTATATGATGACTCGTGTATGGCCGGGTATGGACGTCCTGTATGATGACTCGTGTATGGCCGGGTATGAACGTCCTGTATGATGACTCGTGTATAACCGGGTCTGAACGTTCTGTATGATGACTCGTGTATGGCCGGGTATGGACGTCCTGTATGATGACTCGTGTATGGCCGGGTATGAACGTCCTGTATGATGACTCGTGTATGGCTGGGTATGAACGTCCTGTATGATGACTCGTGTATGGCCGGGTATGGACGTCCTGTATGATGACTCGTGTATGGCAGGGTCTGAACGTCCTGTATGATGACTCGTGTATGGCTGGGTATGAACGTCCTATATGATGACTCGTGTATGGCCGGGTATGAACGTCCTGTATGATGACTCGTGTATGGCTGGGTATGGTCGTCCTGTATGATGACTTGTGTATGGCCGGGTATGAACGTCCTGTATGATGACTCGTGTATGTCGGGGTAGGGACGTCCTGGATGATGACTTGTGTATGGCCGGGTATGGACGTCCTGGATGATGACTCGTGTATGGCCGGGTATGAATGTCCTGTATGATGACTCGTGTATGGCCGAGTATGAACGTCCTGTATGATGACTCGTGTATGGCTGGGTCTGAACGTCCTGTATGATGACTCGTGTATAGCCCGGTATGAACGTCCTGTATGATGACTCGTGAATGGCCGGGTATGAACGTCCTGTATGATGACTCGTGTATGGCTGGGTATGAACGTCCTATATGATGACTCGTGTATGGCCGGGTATGAACGTCCTGTATGATGACTCGTGTATGGCCGGGTCTGAACGTCCTGTATGATGACTCGTGTATAGCCCGGTATGAACGTCCTGTATGATGACTCGTGTATGGCCGGGTATGAACGTCCTGTATGATGACTCGTGTATGGCTGGGTCTGAACGTCCTGTATGATGACTCGTGTATAGCCCGGTATGAACGTCCTGTATGATGACTCGTGAATGGCCGGGTATGAACGTCCTGTATGATGACTCGTGTATGGCTGGGTATGAACGTCCTATATGATGACTCGTGTATGGCCGGGTATGAACGTCCTGTATGATGACTCGTGTATGGCCGGGTATGAACGTCCTGTATGATGACTCGTGTATGGCCGGGTATGAACGTCCTGTATGATGACTCGTGTATGGCCGGGTATGAACGTCCTGGATGATGACTCGTGTATGGCCGGGTATGGACGTCCTGTATGATGACTCGTGTATGGCCGGGTATGGACGTCCTGTATGATGACTCGTGTATGGCCGGGTATGAATGTCCTGGATGATGACTGGTGTATGGGCGGGTATGAACGTCCTGTATGATGACTCGTGTATGGCCCGGTATGAACGTCCTGTATGATGACTCGTGTATGGCCGGGTATGGACGTCCTGGATGATGACTCGTGTATGGCCTGATATGGACGTCCTGTATGATGACTCGTGTATGGCCGGATATGAACGTCCTAGATGATGACTCGTGTATGGCCGGGTATGAACGTCCTGTATGATGACTCGTGTATGGCCGGGTATGGTCGTCCTGTATGATGACTCGTGTATGGCCGGGTATGAACGTCCTGTATGATGACTCGTGTATGGCGGGGTAGGGACGTCCTGGATGATGACTTGTGTATGGCCGGGTATGGACGTCCTGGATCATGACTCGTGTATGTCCGGGTATGAATGTCCTGTATGATGACTCGTGTATGGCCGCGTATGAACGTCCTGTATGATGACTCGTGTATGGCTGGGTCTGAACGTCCTGTATGATGACTCGTGTATAGCCCGGTATGAACGTCCTGTATGATGACTCGTGAATGGCCGGGTATGAACGTCCTGTATGATGACTCGTGTATGGCTGGGTATGAACGTCCTGTATGATGACTCGTGTATGGCCGGGTATGAACGTCCTGTATGATGACTCGTGTATGGCCGGGTCTGAACGTCCTGTATGATGACTCGTGTATGGCCGGGTATGAACGTCCTGTATGATGACTCGTGTATGGCCGGGTATGAACGTCCTGGATGATGACTCGTGTATGGCCGGGTATGGACGTCCTGTATGATGACTCGTGTATGGCCGGGTATGGACGTCCTGTATGATGACTCGTGTATGGCCGGGTATGAATGTCCTGGATGATGACTGGTGTATGGGCGGGTATGAACGTCCTGTATGATGACTCGTGTATGGCCCGGTATGAACGTCCTGTATGATGACTCGTGTATGGACGGGTATGGACGTCCTGGATGATGACTCGTGTATGGCCTGGTATGGACGTCCTGTATGATGACTCGTGTATGGCCGGGTATGAACGTCCTAGATGATGACTCGTGTATGGCCGGGTATGAACGTCCTGTATGATGACTCGTGTATGGCCGGGTATGGACGTCCTGGATGACTCGTGTATGGCCGGGTATGGACGTCCTGGATGATGACTCGTGTATGGCCGGGTATGAACGTCCTGTATGATGACTCGTGTATGGCCGGGTATGAACGTCCTGTATGATGACTCGTGTATGGCCCGGTATGAATGTTCTGTATGATGACTCGTGAATGGCCGGGTATGAACGTCCTGTATGATGACTCTTGTGTGGCCGGATATGAACGTCCTGTATGATGACTAGTGTATGGCCGGGTATGAACGTCCTTTATGATGACTCGTGTATGGCCGGGTCTGAACGTCCTGTATGATGACTCGTGTATGGCCCGGTATGAACGTCCTGTATGATGACTCGTGAATGGCCGGGTATGAACGTCCTGTATGATGACTAGTGTATGGCCGGGTATGAACGTCCTGTATGATGACTCGTGTATGGCCGGGTATGAACGTCCTGTATGATGACTCGTGTATAGCCGGGTATGAACGTCCTGTATGATGACTCGTGTATGGCCTAGTCTGAACGTCCTGTATGATGACTCGTGTATGGCCGGGTATGGACGTCCTGTATGATGACTCGTGTATGGCCGGGTATGGACGTCCTGTATGATGACTCGTGTATGGCCGGGTATGAATGTCCTGTATGATGACTGGTGTATGGCCGGGTATGAACGTCCTGTATGATGACTCGTGTATGGCCCGGTATGAACGTCCTGTATGATGACTCGTGTATGGCCGGGTATGGACGTCCTGGATGATGAGTCGTGTATGGCCTGGTATGGACGTCCTGTATGATGACTCGTGTATGGCCCGGTATGAACGTCCTGTATGATGACTCGTGAATGGCCGGGTATGAACGTCCTGTATGATGACTCGTGTATGACTGGGTATGAACGTCCTGTATGATGACTCGTGTATGGCCGGGTATGAACGTCCTGTATGATGACTCGTGTATGGCCGGGTCTGAATGTCCTGTATGATGACTCGTGTATGGCCGGGTATGAACGTCCTGTATGATGACTCGTGTATGGCCAGGTATGAACGCCCTGGATGATGACTCGTGTATGGCCGGGTATGGACGTCCAGTATGATGACTCGTGTATGGCCGGGTATGAACGTCCTGTATGATGACTCGTGTGTGTCCGGGTATAAACGTCCTGTATGATGACTCGTGTATGGCCGGGTATTAACGTCCTGTATGATGACTCGTGTATGGCCGGGTATGAACGTCCTGTATGATGACTCGTGTATGGCCGGGTATGAACGTCCTGTATGATGACTCGTGTATGGCCGGGTATGGTCGTCCTGTATGATGACTCGTGTATGGCCGGGTATGAACGTCCTGTATGATGACTCGTGTATGGCGGGGTAGGGACGTCCTGGATGATGACTTGTGTATGGCCGGGTATGGACGTCCTGGATGATGACTCGTGTATGGCCGGGTATGAATGTCCTGTATGATGACTCGTGAATGGCCGGGTATGAACGTCCTGTATGATGACTCGTGTATGGCTGGGTCTGAACGTCCTGTATGATGACTCGTGTATAGCCCGGTATGAACGTCCTGTATGATGACTCGTGAATGGCCGGGTATGAACGTCCTGTATGATGACTCTTGTATGGCAGGGTATGAACGTCCTGTATGATGACTCGTGTATGGCCGGGTATGAACGTCCTGTATGATGACTCGTGTATGGCCGGGTCTGAACGTCCTGTATGATGACTCGTGTATGGCCGGGTATGAACGTCCTGTATGATGACTCGTGTATGGCCGGGTATGAACGTCCTGGATGATGACTCGTGTATGGCCGGGTATGGACGTCCTGTATGATGACTCGTGTATGGCCGGGTATGAATGTCCTGGATGATGACTGGTGTATGGGCGGGTATGAACGTCCTGTATGATGACTCGTGTATGGCTCGGTATGAACGTCCTGTATGATGACTCGTGTATGGCCGGGTATGGACGTCCTGGATGATGACTCGTGTATGGCCTGGTATGGACGTCCTGTATGATGACTCGTGTATGGCCGGGTATGAACGTCCTAGATGATGACTCGTGTATGGCCGGGTATGAACGTCCTGTATGATGACTCGTGTATGGCCGGGTATGGACGTCCTGGATGACTCGCGTATGGCCGGGTATGGACGTCCTGGATGATGACTCGTGTATGGCCGGGTATGAACGTCCTGTATGATGACTCGTGTATGGCCGGGTCTGAAAGTCCTGTATGATGACTCGTGTATGGCCCGGTATGAATGTTCTGTATGATGACTCGTGAATGGCCGGGTATGAACGTCCTGTATGATGACTCGTGTATGGCCGGATATAAACGTCCTGTAGGATGACTAGTGTATGGCCGGGTATGAACGTCCTGTATGATGACTCGTGTATGGCCGATTATGAACGTCCTGTATGATGACTCGTGTATGGCCGGGTCTGAACATCCTGTATGATGACTCGTGTATGGCCGGGTATGAACGTCCTGTATGATGACTCGTGTATGGCCGGGTATGAACGTCCTGGATGATGACTCGTGTATGGCCGGGTATGGAGGTCCTGTATGATGACTCGTGTATGGCCGGGTATGGACGTCCTGTATGATGACAGGTGTATGGCCGGGTATGAACGTCCTAGATGATGACTCGTGTATGGCCCGGTATGAACGTCCTGTATGATGACTCGTGTATGGCCGGGTATGGACGTCCTGGATGATGACTCGTGTTTGGTCTGGTATCGACGTCCTGTATGATGACTCGTGTATGGCCGGGTATGAACGTCCTGGATGATGACTCGTGTATGGCCGGGTATGGACGTCCTGGATGATGACTCGTGTATGGCCGGGTATGGACGTCCAGTATGATGACTCGTGTATGGCCGGGTATGAACGTCCTGTATGATGACTCGTGTGTGTCCGGGTATAAACGTCCTGTATGATGACTCGTGTATGGCCGGGTATTAACGTCCTGTATGATGACTCGTGTATGGCCAGGTATGAACGTCCTGGATGATGACTCGTGTATGGCCGGGTATGGACGTCCAGTATGATGACTCGTGTATGGCCGGGTATGAACGTCCTGTATGATGACTCGTGTGTGTCCGGGTATAAACGTCCTGTATGATGACTCGTGTATGGCCGGGTATTAACGTCCTGTATGATGACTCGTGTATGGCCGGGTATGAACGTCCTGTATGATGACTCGTGTATGGCCGGGTATGAACGTCCTGTATGATGACTCGTGTATGGCCGGGTATGGTCGTCCTGTATGATGACTCGTGTATGGCCGGGTATGAACGTCCTGTATGATGACTCGTGTATGGCGGGGTAGGGACGTCCTGGATGATGACTTGTGTATGGCCGGGTATGGACGTCCTGGATGATGACTCGTGTATGGCCGGGTATGAATGTCCTGTATGATGACTCGTGTATGGCCGTGTATGAACGTCCTGTATGATGACTCGTGTATGGCTGGGTCTGAACGTCCTGTATGATGACTCGTGTATAGCCCGGTATGAACGTCCTGTATGATGACTCGTGAATGGCCGGGTATGAACGTCCTGTATGATGACTCGTGTATGGCTGGGTATGAACGTCCTGTATGATGACTCGTGTATGGCCGGGTATGAACGTCCTGTATGATGACTCGTGTATGGCCGGGTCTGAACGTCCTGTATGATGACTCGTGTATGGCCGGGTATGAACGTCCTGGATGATGACTCGTGTATGGCCCGGTATGGACGTCCTGTATGATGACTCGTGTATGGCCGGGTATGGACGTCCTGTATGATGACTCGTGTATGGCCGGGTATGAATGTCCTGGATGATGACTGGTGTATGGGCGGGTATGAACGTCCTGTATGATGACTCGTGTATGGCCCGGTATGAACGTCCTGTATGATGACTCGTGTATGGCCGGGTATGGACGTCCTGGATGATGACTCGTGTATGGCCTGGTATGGACGTCCTGTATGATGACTCGTGTATGGCCGGGTATGAACGTCCTAGATGATGACTCGTGTATGGCCGGGTCTGAAAGTCCTGTATGATGACTCGTGTATGGCCCGGTATGAATGTTCTGTATGATGACTCGTGAATGGCCGGGTATGAACGTCCTGTATGATGACTCGTGTATGGCCGGATATGAACGTCCTGTATGATGACTAATGTATGGCCGGGTATGAACGTCCTGTATGATGACTCGTGTATGGCCGGTTATGAACGTCCTGTATGATGACTCGTGTATGGCCGGGTCTGAACATCCTGTATGATGACTCGTGTATGGCCGGCTATGAACGTCCTGTATGATGACTCGTGTATGGCCGGGTATGAACGTCCTGGATGATGACTCGTGTATGGCCGGGTATGGAGGTCCTGTATGATGACTCGTGTATGGCCGGGTATGGACGTCCTGTATGATGACAGGTGTATGGCCGGGTATGAACGTCCTGTATGATGACTCGTGTATGGCCCGGTATGAACGTCCTGTATGATGACTCGTGTATGGCCGGGTATGGACGTCCTGGATGATGACTCGTGTTTGGTCTGGTATCGACGTCCTGTATGATGACTCGTGTATGGCCGGGTATGAACGTCCTGGATGATGACTCGTGTATGGCCGGGTATGGACGTCCTGGATGATGACTCGTGTATGGCTGGGTATGAACGTCCTGTATGATGACTCGTGTATGGCCGGGTATGAACATCCTGTATGATGACTCGTGTATGGCCGGGTATGAACGTCCTGTATGATGACTCGTGTATGGCCGGGTATGAACGTCCAGTATGATGACTCGTGTATGGCCGGGTATGGCCGTCCTGTATGATGACTCGTGTATGGTCGGGTATGGACGTCCTGTATGATGACTCGTGTATGGCCGGGTATGAACGTCCTGTATGATGACTCGTGTATGGCCGGGTATGAACGTCCTGCATGATGAATCGTGTATGGCCGGGTATGAACATCCTGTATGATGACTCGTGTATGGCCGGGTATGGACGTCCTGTATGATGACTCGTGTATGGCCGGGTATGGACGTCCTGTATGATGACTCGTGTATGGCCGGGTATGAACGTCCTATATGATGACTCGTGTATGGCCGGGTATGGACGTCCTGTATGATGACTCGTGTATGGCCGGGTATGAACGTCCTGTATGATGACTCGTGTATAACCGGGTCTGAACGTTCTGTATGATGACTCGTGTATGGCCGGGTATGGACGTCCTGTATGATGACTCGTGTATGGCCGGGTATGAACGTCCTGTATGATGACTCGTGTATGGCTGGGTATGAACGTCCTGTATGATGACTCGTGTATGGCCGGGTATGGACGTCCTGTATGATGACTCGTGTATGGCAGGGTCTGAACGTCCTGTATGATGACTCGTGTATGGCTGGGTATGAACGTCCTATATGATGACTCGTGTATGGCCGGGTATGAACGTCCTGTATGATGACTCGTGTATGGCTGGGTATGGTCGTCCTGTATGATGACTCGTGTATGGCCGGGTATGAACGTCCTGTATGATGACTCGTGTATGTCGGGGTAGGGACGTCCTGGATGATGACTTGTGTATGGCCGGGTATGGACGTCCTGGATGATGACTCGTGTATGGCCGGGTATGAATGTCCTGTATGATGACTCGTGTATGGCCGGGTATGAACGTCCTGTATGATGACTCGTGTATGGCTGGGTCTGAACGTCCTGTATGATGACTCGTGTATAGCCCGGTATGAACGTCCTGTATGATGACTCGTGAATGGCCGGGTATGAACGTCCTGTATGATGACTCGTGTATGGCTGGGTATGAACGTCCTATATGATGACTCGTGTATGGCCGGGTATGAACGTCCTGTATGATGACTCGTGTATGGCCGGGTCTGAACGTCCTGTATGATGACTCGTGTATGGCCGGGTATGAACGTCCTGTATGATGACTCGTGTATGGCCGGGTATGAACGTCCTGGATGATGACTCGTGTATGGCCGGGTATGGACGTCCTGTATGATGACTCGTGTATGGCCGGGTATGGACGTCCTGTATGATGACTCGTGTATGGCCGGGTATGAATGTCCTGGATGATGACTGGTGTATGGGCGGGTATGAACGTCCTGTATGATGACTCGTGTATGGCCCGGTATGAACGTCCTGTATGATGACTCGTGTATGGCCGGGTATGGACGTCCTGGATGATGACTCGTGTATGGCCTGATATGGACGTCCTGTATGATGACTCGTGTATGGCCGGATATGAACGTCCTAGATGATGACTCGTGTATGGCCGGGTATGAACGTCCTGTATGATGACTCGTGTATGGCCGGGTATGGTCGTCCTGTATGATGACTCGTGTATGGCCGGGTATGAACGTCCTGTATGATGACTCGTGTATGGCGGGGTAGGGACGTCCTGGATGATGACTTGTGTATGGCCGGGTATGGACGTCCTGGATGATGACTCGTGTATGTCCGGGTATGAATGTCCTGTATGATGACTCGTGTATGGCCGGGTATGAACGTCCTGTATGATGACTCGTGTATGGCTGGGTCTGAACGTCCTGTATGATGACTCGTGTATAGCCCGGTATGAACGTCCTGTATGATGACTCGTGAATGGCCGGGTATGAACGTCCTGTATGATGACTCGTGTATGGCTGGGTATGAACGTCCTGTATGATGACTCGTGTATGGCCGGGTATGAACGTCCTGTATGATGACTCGTGTATGGCCGGGTCTGAACGTCCTGTATGATGACTCGTGTATGGCCGGGTATGAACGTCCTGTATGATGACTCGTGTATGGCCGGGTATGAACGTCCTGGATGATGACTCGTGTATGGCCGGGTATGGACGTCCTGTATGATGACTCGTGTATGGCCGGGTATGGACGTCCTGTATGATGACTCGTGTATGGCCGGGTATGAATGTCCTGGATGATGACTGGTGTATGGGCGGGTATGAACGTCCTGTATGATGACTCGTGTATGGCCCGGTATGAACGTCCTGTATGATGACTCGTGTATGGACGGGTATGGACGTCCTGGATGATGACTCGTGTATGGCCTGGTATGGACGTCCTGTATGATGACTCGTGTATGGCCGGGTATGAACGTCCTAGATGATGACTCGTGTATGGCCGGGTATGAACGTCCTGTATGATGACTCGTGTATGGCCGGGTATGGACGTCCTGGATGACTCGTGTATGGCCGGGTATGGACGTCCTGGATGATGACTCGTGTATGGCCGGGTATGAACATCCTGTATGATGACTCGTGTATGGCCGGGTATGAACGTCCTGTATGATGACTCGTGTATGGCCCGGTATGAATGTTCTGTATGATGACTCGTGAATGGCCGGGTATGAACGTCCTGTATGATGACTCTTGTGTGGCCGGATATGAACGTCCTGTATGATGACTAGTGTATGGCCGGGTATGAACGTCCAGTATGATGACTCGTGTATGGCCGGTTATGAACGTCCTGTATGATGACTTGTGTATGGCCGGGTCTGAACGTCCTGTATGATGACTCGTGTATGGCCGGGTATGAACGTCCTGTATGATGACTCTTGTATGGCCGGGTATGAACGTCCTGGATGATGACTCGTGTATGGCCGGGTATGGAGGTCCTGTATGATGACTCGTGTATGGCCGGGTATGGACGTCCTGTATGATGACAGGTGTATGGCCGGGTATGAACGTCCTGTATGATGACTCGTGTATGGCCCGGTATGAACGTCCTGTATGATGACTCGTGTATGGCCGGGTATGGACGTCCTGGATGATGACTCGTGTATGGTCTGGTATGGACGTCCTGTATGATGACTCGTGTAGGGCCGGGTATGAACGTCCTGGAAGATGACTCGTGTATGGCCGGGTATGGACGTCCTGGATGATGACTCGTGTATGGCTGGATATGAACGTCCTGTATGATGACTCGTGTATGGCCGGGTATGAACGTCCAGTATGATGACTCGTGTATGGCCGGGTATGGCCGTCCTGTATGATGACTCGTGTATGGCCGGGTATGGACGTCATGTATGATGACTCGTGTATGGCCGGGTATGAACGTCCTGCATGATGACTCGTGTATGGCCGGGTATGAACATCCTGTATGATGACTCGTGTATGGCCGGGTATGGACGTCCTGTATGATGACTCGTGTATGGCCGGGTATGGACGTCCTGTATGATGACTCGTGTATGGCCGGGTATGAACGTCCTGTATGATGACTCGTGTATGGCCGGGTATGGACGTCCTGTATGATGACTCGTGTATGGCCGGGTATGAACGTCCTGTATGATGACTCGTGTATGGCCGGGTCTGAACGTTCTGTATGATGACTCGTGTATGGCCGGGTATGGACGTCCTGTATGATGACTCGTGTATGGCCGGGTATGAACGTCCTGTATGATGACTCGTGTATGGCCGGGTATGGACGTCCAGTATGATGACTCGTGTATGGCTGGGTATGAACGTCCTGTATGATGACTCGTGTATGGCCGGGTATGGACGTCCTGTATGATGACTCGTGTATGGCAGGGTCTGAACGTCCTTTATGATGACTCGTGTATGGCCCGGTATGAACGTTCTGTATGATGACTCGTGAATGGCCGGGTAGGAACGTCCTGTATGAAGACTCGTGTATGGCCGGGTATGAACGTCCTGTATGATGACGCGTGTATGGCCGTTTATGAACGTCCTGTATGATGACTCGTGTATGGCCGGGTCTGAACGTCCTGTATGATGACGCGTGTATGGCCGGTTATGAACGTCCTGTATGATGACTCGTGTATGGCCGGGTATGAACGTCCTGTATGATGACGCGTGTATGGCCGGTTATGAACGTCCTGTATGATGACTCGTGTATGGCCGGGTCTGAACGTCCTGTATGATGACTCGTGTATGGCCGGGTATGAACGTCCTGTATGATGACTCATGTATGGCCGGGTATGAACGTCCTGGATGATGACTCGTGTATGGCCGGGTATGGAGGTCCTGTATGATGACTCGTGTATGGCCGGGTATGGACGTCCTGTATGATGACTCGTGTATGGCCGGGTATGAACGTCCTGTATGATGACTGGTGTATGGCCGGGTATGAACGTCCTGTATGATGACTCGTGTATGGCCCGGTATGAACGTCCTGTATGATGACTCGTGTATGGCCGGGTATGGACGTCCTGGCTGATGACTCGTGTATGGTCTGGTATGGACGTCCTGTATGATGACTCGTGTATGGCCGGGTATGATCGTCCTGGATGATGACTCATGTATGGCCGGGTATGGACGTCCTGGATGATAACTCGTGTATGGCCGGGTATGAACGTCCTGTATGATGACTCGTGTATGGCCAGGTATGAACGTCCTGTATGATGACTCGTGTATGGCCAGGTATGAACGTCCTGTATGATGACTCATGTATGGCCGGGTATGAACGTCCTGTATGATGACTCGTGTATGGCCGGGTATGGACGTCCTGTATGATGACTCGTGTATGGCCGGGTATGAACGTCCTGTATGATGACTCGTGTATGGCCGGGTATGGACGTCCTGTATGATGACTCGTGTATGGCTGGGTATGAACGTCCTGTATGATGACTCGTGTATGGCCGGGTATGGACGTCCTGTATGATGACTCGTGTATGGCAGGGTCTGAACGTCCTTTATGATGACTCGTGTATGGCCCGGTATGAACGTTCTGTATGATGACTCGT
The DNA here is from genome assembly GCF_046119375.1 of Phyllobates terribilis. NCBI lineage: Eukaryota > Metazoa > Chordata > Amphibia > Anura > Dendrobatidae > Phyllobates > Phyllobates terribilis. The sequence goes on along the minus strand of NW_027362766.1, from coordinate 5,165,337 downwards.
GAATGGCCGGGTAGGAACGTCCTGTATGAAGACTCGTGTATGGCCGGGTATGAACGTCCTGTATGATGACTAGTGTATGGCCGGGTATGAACGTCCTGTATGATGACGCGTGTATGGCCGGTTATGAACGTCCTGTATGATGACTCGTGTATGGCCGGGTCTGAACGTCCTGTATGATGACTCGTGTATGGCCGGGTATGAACGTCCTGTATGATGACTCATGTATGGCCGGGTATGAACGTCCTGGATGATGACTCGTGTATGGCCGGGTATGGAGGTCCTGTATGATGACTCGTGTATGGCCGGGTATGGACGTCCTGTATGATGACTCGTGTATGGCCGGGTATGAACGTCCTGTATGATGACTGGTGTATGGCCGGGTGTGAACGTCCTGTATGATGACTCGTGTATGGCCCGGTATGAACGTCCTGTATGATGACTCGTGTATGGCCGGGTATGGACGTCCTGGATGATGACTCGTGTATGGTCTGGTATGGACGTCCTGTATGATGACTCGTGTATGGCCGGGTATGAACGTCCTGGATGATGACTCATGTATGGCCGGGTATGGACGTCCTGGATGATGACTCGTGTATGGCCGGGTATGAACGTCCTGTATGATGACTCGTGTATGGCCAGGTATGAACGTCCTGTATGATGACTCGTGTATGGCCAGGTATGAACGTCCTGTATGATGACTCGTGTATGGCCGGGTATGAACGTCCTGTATGATGACTCGTGTATGGCCAGGTATGGACGTCCTGTATGATGACTCGTGTATGGCCGGGTATGAACGTCCTGTATGATGACTCGTGTATGGCCGGGTATGAACGTCCAGTATGATGACTCGTGTATGGCCGGGTATGAACGTCCTGTATGATGACTCGTGTGTGTCCGGGTATGAACGTCCTGTATGATGACTCGTGTATGGCCGGGTATGAACGTCCTGTATGATGACTCGTGTATGGCCGGGTATGAACGTCCTGTATGATGACTCGTGTATGGCCGGATATGGACGTCCTGTTTGATGACTCGTGTATGGCCGGGTATGAACGTCCTGTATGATGACTCGTGTATGGCCGGGTATGGCCGTCCTGTATGATGACTCGTGTATGGCCGGGTATGGACGTCCTGTATGATGACTCGTGTATGGCCGGGTATGAACGTCCTGTATGATGACTCGTGTATGGCCGGGTATGAACGTCCTGCATGATGACTCGTGTATGGCCAGGTATGAACATCCTGTATGATGACTCGTGTATGGCCGGGTATGGACGTCCTGTATGATGACTCGTGTATGGCCGGGTATGGACGTCCTGTATGATGACTCGTGTATGGCCGGGTATGAACGTCCTGTATGATGACTCGTGTATGGCCGGGTATGGACGTCCTGTATGATGACTCGTGTATGGCCGGGTATGAACGTCCTGTATGATGACTCGTGTATGGCCGGGTCTGAACGTTCTGTATGATGACTCGTGTATGGCCGGGTATGGACGTCCTGTATGATGATTCGTGTATGGCCGGGTATGAACGTCCTGTATGATGACTCGTGTATGGCCGGGTATGGACGTCCTGTATGATGACTCGTGTATGGCTGGGTATGAACGTCCTGTATGATGACTCGTGTATGGCCGGGTATGAACGTCCTGTATGATGACTGGTGTATGGCCGGGTATGGACGTCCTGTATGATGACTCGTGTATGGCCGGGTATGGACGTCCTGGATGACTCGTGTATGGCCGGGTATGGACGTCCTGTATGATGACTCGTGTATGGCCGGGTATGAACGTCCTGTATGATGACTCGTGTATGGCCGGGTATGAACGTCCTGTATGATGACTCGTGTATGGCCGGGTATGGATGTCCTGTATGATGACTCGTGTATGGCCGGGTATGGACGTCCTGTATGATGACTCGTGTATGGCCGGGTATGGACGTCCTGTATGATGATTCGTGTATGGCCGGGTATGAACGTCCTGTATGATGACTCGTGTATGGCCGGGTATGGACGTCCTGTATGATGACTCGTGTATGGCTGGGTATGAACGTCCTGTAAGATGACTCGTGTATGGCCGGGTATGGACGTCTTGTATGATGACTCGTGTATGGCCGGGTATGAACGTCCTGTATGATGACTCGTGTATGGCCGGGTATGAACGTCCTGTATGATGACTCGTGTCTGGCCGGGTATGGACGTCCTGTATGATGACTCGTGTATGGCCGGGTATGAACGTCCTGTATGATGACTCGTGTATGGCCGGGTATGGACGTCCTGTATGATGACTCGTGTATGGCCGGGTATGGACGTCCTGGATGACTCGTGTATGGCCGGGTATGGACGTCCTGTATGATGACTCGTGTATGGCCGGGTATGAACGTCCTGTATGATGACTCGTGTATGGCCGGGTATGGACGTCCTGTATGATGACTCGTGTATGGCCGGGTATGGACGTCCTGTATGATGACTCGTGTATGTCCGGGTATGGACGTCCTGGATGACTCGTGTATGGCCGGGTATGAACGTCCTGTATGATGACTCGTGTATGGCCGGGTATGAACGTCCTGTATGATGACTCGTGTATGGCCGGGTATGGACGTCCTGTATGATGACTCGTGTATGGCCGGGTATGGACGTCCTGTATGATGACTCGTGTATGGCCGGGTATGGACGTCCTGGATGACTCGTGTATGGCCGGGTATGAACGTCCTGTATGATGACTCGTGTATGGCCGGGTATGAACGTCCTGGATGATGACTCGTGAAAGTCCGGGTATGGACGTCCTGGATGACTCGTGTATGGCTGGGTATGGACGTCCTGGATGATGACTCGTGTATGGCCGGGTATGGACGTCCTGTATGATGACTCGTGTATGGCCGGGTATGGACGTCCTTCTCTGATGTCTAATGTATGGCCGGGTATGAACGTCCTGTATGATGACTCGTGTATGGCCGGGTATGAACGTCCTGTATGATGACTCGTGTATGGCCGGGTATGAACCTCCTGTATGATGACTCGTGTATGGCCGGGTATGGACGTCCTGTATGATGACTCGCTTATGGCCGGGTATGAACGTCCTGTATGATGACTCGTGTATGGCCGTGTATGAATTTCCTGTATGCTGACTCGTGTATGGCCGGGTATGAACGTCCTGTATGATGACTCGTGTATGGCCGGGTATGAACGTCCGAGATGATGACTCGTGAATGGCCGGGTATGGACGTCCTGGATTACTCGTGTATGGCTGGATATGGACGTCCTGGATGATGACTCGTGTATGGCCGGGTATGGACGTCCTGTATGATGACTCGTGTATGGCCGGGTATGGACGTCCTGTATGATGTCTCATGTATGGCCGGGTATGAACGTCCTGTATGATGACTCGTGTATGGCCGGGTATGAACGTCCTGTATGATGACTCGTGTATGGCCGGGTATGAACCTCCTGTATGATGATTCGTGTATGGCCGGGTATGGACGTCCTGTATGATGACTCGTGTATGGCCGGGTATGAACGTCCTTTATGATGACTCATGTATGGTCGGGTATGGACGTCCTGTATGATGACTCGTGTATGGCCGGGTATGAACGTCCTGGATGATGACACGTGTATGGCCGGGTATGGACGTCCTGTATGATGACTCGTGTATGGCCGGGTATGGACGTCCTGTATGATGACTCGTGTATGGCCGGGTATGAACGTCCTCTATGATGACTCGTGTATGGCCGGGTATGGAAGTCCTGTATGATGACTCGTGTATGGCCGGGTATGAACGTCCTGTATGATGACTCGTGTATGGCCGGGTATGGACGTCCTGTATGATGACTCGTGTATGGCCGGGTATGAACGTCCTGGATGATGACTCGTGACTGGCCTGGTATGGACGTCCTGGATTACTCGTGTATGGCTGGGTATGGACGTCCTGGATGATGACTCGTGTATGGCCGGGTATGGACGTCGTTTATGATGTCTCATGTATGGCCGGGTATGAACGTCCTGTATGATGACTCGTGTATGGCCGGGTATGAACGTCCTGTATGATGACTCGTGTATGGCCGGGTATGAACCTCCTGTATGATGACTCGTGTATGGCCGGGTATGGACGTCCTGTATGATGACTCGTGTATGGCCGGGTATGAACGTCCTTTATGATGACTCATGCATGGTCGGGTATGGACGTCCTGTATGATGACTCGTGTATGGCCGGGTATGAACGTCCTGGATGATGACACGTGTATGGCCGGTTATGGACGTCCTGTATGGTGACTCGTGTATGGCCGGGTATGGACGTCCTGTATGATGACTCGTGTATGGCCGGGTATGAACGTCCTCTATGATGACTCGTGTATGGCCGGGTATGGACGTCTTGTATGATGACTCGTGTATGGCTGGGTATGAACGTCCTGTATGATGACTCGTGTATGGCCGGGTATGGACGTCCTGTATGATGACTCGTGTATGGCCGGGTATGGACGTCTTGTATGATGACTCGTGCATGGCCGGGTATGGACGTCCTGGATGACTCGTGTATGGCCGGGTATGGACGTCCTGTATGATGACTCGTGTATGGCCGGGTATGGACGTCCTGTATGATGACTCGTGTATGGCCGGGTCTGAACGTTCTGTATGATGACTCGTGTATGGCCGGGTATGGACGTCATGTATGATGACTCGTGTATGGCCGGGTATGGACGTCCTCGATGACTCGTGTATGGCCGGGTATGGACGTCCTGGATGATGACTCGTGTATGGCCGGGTATGGACGTCCTGTATGATGACTCGTGTATGGCCGGGTATGAACGTCCTGTATGATGACTCGTGTATGGCCTGGTATGGACGTCCTGGATGATGACTCGTGTATGGCCGGGAATGGACGTCCTGGATGACTCGTGTATGGCCGGGTATGGACGTCCTGTATGATGACTCGTGTATGGTCGGGTATGAACTTCCTGTATGATGACTCGTGTATGGCCGGGTATGGACGTCCTTCTATGATGTCTCATGTATGGCCGGGTATGAACGTACTGTATGATGACTCGTGTATGGCCGGGTATGAACGTCCTGTATGATGACTCGTGTATGGCCGGGTATGAACCTCCTGTATGATGACTCGTGTATGGCCGGGTATGGACGTCCTGTATGATGACTCGTTTATGGCCGGGTATGAACGTCCTGTATGATGACTCGTGTATGGCCGGGTATGAATGTCCTGTATGCTGACTCGTGTATGGCCGGGTATGAACGTCCTGTATGATGACTCGTGTATGGCCGGGTATGAACGTCCGGGATGATGACTCGTGAATGGCCGGGTATGGACGTCCTGGATTACTCGTGTATGGCTGGATATGGACGTCCTGGATGATGACTCGTGTATGGCCGGGTATGGACGTCCTGTATGATGACTCGTGTATGGCCGGGTACGGACTTCCTATATGATGTCTCATGTATGGCCGGGTATGAACGTCCTGTATGATGACTCGTGTATGGCCGGGTATGAACGTCCTGTATGATGACTCGTGTATGGCCGGGTATGAACCTCCTGTATGATGATTCGTGTATGGCCGGGTATGGACGTCCTGTATGATGACTCGTGTATGGCCGGGTATGAACGTCCTTTATGATGACTCATGTATGGTCGGGTATGGACGTCCTGTATGATGACTCGTGTATGGCCGGGTATGAACGTCCTGGATGATGACACGTGTATGGCCGGGTATGGACGTCCTGTATGATGACTCGTGTATGGCCGGGTATGGACGTCCTGTATGATGACTCGTGTATGGCCGGGTATGAACTTCCTCTATGATGACTCGTGTATGGCCGGGTATGGACGTCCTGTATGATGACTCGTGTATGGCTGGGTATGAACGTCCTGTATGATGACTCGTGTATGGCCGGGTATGGACGTCCTGTATGATGACACGTGTATGGCCGGGTATGGACGTCCTGTATGATGACTCGTGTATGGCCGGGTATGGACGTCCTGGATGACTCGTGTATGGCCGGGTATGGACGTCCTGTATGATGACTCGTGAATGGCCGGGTATGAACGTCCTGTATGATGACTCGTGTATGGCTGGGTATGAACGTCCTGTATGATGACTCGTGTATGGCCGGGTATGGACGTCCTGTATGATGACTCGTGTATGGCAGGGTCTGAACGTCCTTTATGATGACTCGTGTATGGCCCGGTATGAACGTTCTGTATGATGACTCGTGAATGGCCGGGTAGGAACGTCCTGTATGAAGACTCGTGTATGGCCGGGTATGAACGTCCTGTATGATGACTAGTGTATGGCCGGGTATGAACGTCCTGTATGATGACGCGTGTATGGCCGGTTATGAACGTCCTGTATGATGACTCGTGTATGGCCGGGTCTGAACGTCCTGTATGATGACTCGTGTATGGCCGGGTATGAACGTCCTGTATGATGACTCATGTATGGCCGGGTATGAACGTCCTGGATGATGACTCGTGTATGGCCGGGTATGGAGGTCCTGTATGATGACTCGTGTATAGCCGGGTATGGACGTCCTGTATGATGACTCGTGTATGGCCGGGTATGAACGTCCTGTATGATGACTGGTGTATGGCCGGATATGAACGTCCTGTATGATGACTCGTGTATGGCCCGGTATGAACGTCCTGTATGATGACTCGTGTATGGCCGGGTATGGACGTCCTGGATGATGACTCGTGTATGGTCTGGTATGGACGTCCTGTATGATGACTCGTGTATGGCCGGGTATGAACGTCCTGGATGATGACTCATGTATGGCCGGGTATGGACGTCCTGGATGATGACTCGTGTATGGCCGGGTATGAACGTCCTGTATGATGACTCGTGAATGGCCAGGTATGAACGTCCTGTATGATGACTCGTGTATGGCCAGGTATGAACGTCCTGTATGATGACTCGTGTATGGCCGGGTATGAACGTCCTGTATGATGACTCGTGTATGGGCAGGTATGGACGTCCTGTATGATGACTCGTGTATGGCCGGGTATGAACGTCCTGTATGATGACTCGTGTATGGCCGGGTATGAACGTCCAGTATGATGACTCGTGTATGGCAGGGTATGAACGTCCTGTATGATGACTCGTGTGTGTCCGGGTATGAACGTCCTGTATGATGACTCGTGTATGGCCGGGTATGAACGTCCTGTATGATGACTCGTGTATGGCCGGGTATGAACGTCCTGTATGATGACTCGTGTATGGCCGGATATGGACGTCCTGTTTGATGACTCGTGTATGGCCGGGTATGAACGTCCTGTATGATGACTCGTGTATGGCCGGGTATGGCCGTCCTGTATGATGACTCGTGTATGGCCGGGTATGGACGTCCTGTATGATGACTCGTGTATGGCCGGGTATGAACGTCCTGTATGATGACTCGTGTATGGCCGGGTATGAACGTCCTGCATGATGACTCGTGTATGGCCAGGTATGAACATCCTGTATGATGACTCGTGTATGGCCGGGTATGGACGTCCTGTATGATGACTCGTGTATGGCCGGGTATGGACGTCCTGTATGATGACTCGTGTATGGCCGGGTATGAACGTCCTGTATGATGACTCGTGTATGGCCGGGTATGGACGTCCTGTATGATGACTCGTGTATGGCCGGGTATGAACGTCCTGTATGATGACTCGTGTATGGCCGGGTCTGAACGTTCTGTATGATGACTCGTGTATGGCCGGGTATGGACGTCCTGTATGATGATTCGTGTATGGCCGGGTATGAACGTTCTGTATGATGACTCGTGTATGGCCGGGTATGGACGTCCTGTATGATGACTCGTGTATGGCTGGGTATGAACGTCCTGTATGATGACTCGTGTATGGCCGGGTATGAACGTCCTGTATGATGACTCGTGTATGGCCGGGTATGGACGTCCTGTATGATGACTCGTGTATGGCCGGGTATGGACGTCCTGGATGACTCGTGTATGGCCGGGTATGGACGTCCTGTATGATGACTCGTGTATGGCCGGGTATGAACGTCCTGTATGATGACTCGTGTATGGCCGGGTATGAACGTCCTGTATGATGACTCGTGTATGGCCGGGTATGGACGTCCTGTATGATGACTCGTGTATGGCCGGGTATGGACGTCCTGTATGATGACTCGTGTATGGCCGGGTATGGACGTCCTGTATGATGATTCGTGTATGGCCGGGTATGAACGTCCTGTATGATGACTCGTGTATGGCCGGGTATGGACGTCCTGTATGATGACTCGTGTATGGCTGGGTATGAACGTCCTGTAAGATGACTCGTGTATGGCCGGGTATGGACGTCCTGTATGATGACTCGTGTATGGCCGGGTATGAACGTCCTGTATGATGACTCGTGTATGGCCCGGTATGAACGTTCTGTATGATGACTCGTGAATGGCCGGGTAGGAACGTCCTGTATGAAGACTCGTGTATGGCCGGGTATGAACGTCCTGTATGATGACTAGTGTATGGCCGGGTATGAACGTCCTGTATGATGACGCGTGTATGGCCGGTTATGAACGTCCTGTATGATGACTCGTGTATGGCCGGGTCTGAACGTCCTGTATGATGACTCGTGTATGGCCGGGTATGAACGTCCTGTATGATGACTCATGTATGGCCGGGTATGAACGTCCTGGATGATGACTCGTGTATGGCCGGGTATGGAGGTCCTGTATGATGACTCGTGTATGGCCGGGTATGGACGTCCTGTATGATGACTCGTGTATGGCCGGGTATGAACGTCCTGTATGATGACTGGTGTATGGCCGGATATGAACGTCCTGTATGATGACTCGTGTATGGCCCGGTATGAACGTCCTGTATGATGACTCGTGTATGGCCGGGTATGGACGTCCTGGATGATGACTCGTGTATGGTCTGGTATGGACGTCCTGTATGATGACTCGTGTATGGCCGGGTATGAACGTCCTGGATGATGACTCATGTATGGCCGGGTATGGACGTCCTGGATGATGACTCGTGTATGGCCGGGTATGAACGTCCTGTATGATGACTCGTGAATGGCCAGGTATGAACGTCCTGTATGATGACTCGTGTATGGCCAGGTATGAACGTCCTGTATGATGACTCGTGTATGGCCGGGTATGAACGTCCTGTATGATGACTCGTGTATGGGCAGGTATGGACGTCCTGTATGATGACTCGTGTATGGCCGGGTATGAACGTCCTGTATGATGACTCGTGTATGGCCGGGTATGAACGTCCAGTATGATGACTCGTGTATGGCAGGGTATGAACGTCCTGTATGATGACTCGTGTGTGTCCGGGTATGAACGTCCTGTATGATGACTCGTGTATGGCCGGGTATGAACGTCCTGTATGATGACTCGTGTATGGCCGGGTATGAACGTCCTGTATGATGACTCGTGTATGGCCGGATATGGACGTCCTGTTTGATGACTCGTGTATGGCCGGGTATGAACGTCCTGTATGATGACTCGTGTATGGCCGGGTATGGCCGTCCTGTATGATGACTCGTGTATGGCCGGGTATGGACGTCCTGTATGATGACTCGTGTATGGCCGGGTATGAACGTCCTGTATGATGACTCGTGTATGGCCGGGTATGAACGTCCTGCATGATGACTCGTGTATGGCCAGGTATGAACATCCTGTATGATGACTCGTGTATGGCCGGGTATGGACGTCCTGTATGATGACTCGTGTATGGCCGGGTATGGACGTCCTGTATGATGACTCGTGTATGGCCGGGTATGAACGTCCTGTATGATGACTCGTGTATGGCCGGGTATGGACGTCCTGTATGATGACTCGTGTATGGCCGGGTATGAACGTCCTGTATGATGACTCGTGTATGGCCGGGTCTGAACGTTCTGTATGATGACTCGTGTATGGCCGGGTATGGACGTCCTGTATGATGATTCGTGTATGGCCGGGTATGAACGTTCTGTATGATGACTCGTGTATGGCCGGGTATGGACGTCCTGTATGATGACTCGTGTATGGCTGGGTATGAACGTCCTGTATGATGACTCGTGTATGGCCGGGTATGAACGTCCTGTGTGATGACTCGTGTATGGCCGGGTATGGACGTCCTGTATGATGACTCGTGTATGGCCGGGTATGGACGTCCTGGATGACTCGTGTATGGCCGGGTATGGACGTCCTGTATGATGACTCGTGTATGGCCGGGTATGAACGTCCTGTATGATGACTCGTGTATGGCCGGGTATGAACGTCCTGTATGATGACTCGTGTATGGCCGGGTATGGACGTCCTGTATGATGACTCGTGTATGGCCGGGTATGGACGTCCTGTATGATGACTCGTGTATGGCCGGGTATGGACGTCCTGTATGATGATTCGTGTATGGCCGGGTATGAACGTCCTGTATGATGACTCGTGTATGGCCGGGTATGGACGTCCTGTATGATGACTCGTGTATGGCTGGGTATGAACGTCCTGTAAGATGACTCGTGTATGGCCGGGTATGGACGTCCTGTATGATGACTCGTGTATGGCCGGGTATGAACGTCCTGTATGATGACTCGTGTATGGCCGGGAATGAACGTCCTGTATGATGACTCGTGTCTGGCCGGGTATGGACGTCCTGTATGATGACTCGTGTATGGCCGGGTATGAACGTCCTGTATGATGACTCGTGTATGGCCGGGTATGGACGTCCTGTATGATGACTCGTGTATGGCCGGGTATGGACGTCCTGGATGACTCGTGTATGGCCGGGTATGGACGTCCTGTATGATGACTCGTGTATGGCCGGGTATGAACGTCCTGTATGATGACTCGTGTATGGCCGGGTATGGACGTCCTGTATGATGACTCGTGTATGGCCGGGTATGGACGTCCTGTATGATGACTCGTGTATGTCCGGGTATGGACGTCCTGGATGACTCGTGTATGGCCGGGTATGAACGTCCTGTATGATGACTCGTGTATGGCCGGGTATGAACGTCCTGTATGATGACTCGTGTATGGCCGGGTATGAACGTCCTGTATGATGACTCGTGTATGGCCGGGTATGGACGTCCTGTATGATGACTCGTGTATGGCCGGGTATGGACGTCCTGTATGATGACTCGTGTATGGCCGGGTATGGACGTCCTGGATGACTCGTGTATGGCCGGGTATGAACGTCCTGTATGATGACTCGTGTATGGCCGTTTATGAACGTCCTGGATGATGACTCGTGAAAGTCCGGGTATGGACGTCCTGGATGACTCGTGTATGGCTGGGTATGGACGTCCTGGATGATGACTCGTGTATGGCCGGGTATGGACGTCCTGTATGATGACTCGTGTATGGCCGGGTATGGACGTCCTTCTCTGATGTCTAATGTATGGCCGGCTATGAACGTCCTGTATGATGACTCGTGTATGGCCGGGTATGAACGTCCTGTATGATGACTCGTGTATGGCCGGGTATGAACCTCCTGTATGATGACTCGTGTATGGCCGTGTATGGACGTCCTGTATGATGACTCGTTTATGGCCGGGTATGAACGTCCTGTATGATGACTCGTGTATGGCCGTGTATGAATGTCCTGTATGCTGACTCGTGTATGGCCGGATATGAACGTCCTGTATGATGACTCGTGTATGGCCGGGTATGAACGTCCTGCATGATGACTCGTGTATGGCCGTTTATGAACGTCCTGGATGATGACTCGTGAAAGTCCGGGTATGGACGTCCTGGATTACTCGTGTATGGCTGGATATGGACGTCCTGGATGATGACTCGTGTATGGCCGGGTATGGACGTCCTGTATGATGACTCGTGTATGGCCGGGTATGGACGTCCTGTATGATGTCTCATGTATGGCCGGGTATGAACGTCCTGTATGATGACTCGTGTATGGCCGGGTATGAACGTCCTGTATGATGACTCGTGTATGGCCGGGTATGAACCTCCTGTATGATGATTCGTGTATGGCCGGGTATGGACGTCCTGTATGATGACTCGTGTATGGCCGGGTATGAACGTCCTTTATGATGACTCATGTATGGTCGGGTATGGACGTCCTGTATGATGACTCGTGTATGGCCGGGTATGAACGTCCTGGATGATGACACGTGTATGGCCGGGTATGGACGTCCTGTATGATGACTCGTGTATGGCCGGGTATGGACGTCCTGTATGATGACTCGTGTATGGCCGGGTATGAACGTCCTCTATGATGACTCGTGTATGGCCGGGTATGGAAGTCCTGTATGATGACTCGTGTATGGCCGGGTATGAACGTCCTGTATGATGACTCGTGTATGGCCGGGTATGGACGTCCTGCATGATGACTCGTGTATGGCCGGGTATGAACGTCCTGGATGATGACTCGTGAATGGCCGGGTATGGACGTCCTGGATTACTCGTGTATGGCTGGGTATGGACGTCCTGGATGATGACTCGTGTATGGCCGGGTATGGACGTCGTGTATGATGTCTCATGTATGGCCGGGTATGAACGTCCTGTATGATGACTCGTGTATGGCCGGGTATGAACGTCCTGTATGATGACTCGTGTATGGCCGGGTATGAACCTCCTGTATGATGACTCGTGTATGGCCGGGTATGAACGTCCTTTATGATGACTCATGCATGGTCGGGTATGGACGTCCTGTATGATGACTCGTGTATGGCCGGGTATGAACGTCCTGGATGATGACACGTGTATGGCCGGTTATGGACGTCCTGTATGATGACTCGTGTATGGCCGGGTATGGACGTCCTGTATGATGACTCGTGTATGGCCGGGTATGAACGTCCTCTATGATGACTCGTGTATGGCCGGGTATGGACGTCTTGTATGATGACTCGTGTATGGCTGGGTATGAACGTCCTGTATGATGACTCGTGTATGGCCGGGTATGGACGTCCTGTATGATGACTCGTGTATGGCCGGGTATGGACGTCTTGTATGATGACTCGTGCATGGCCGGGTATGGACGTCCTGGATGACTCGTGTATGGCCGGGTATGGACGTCCTGTATGATGACTCGTGTATGGCCGGGTATGGACGTCCTGTATGATGACTCGTGTATGGCCGGGTATGGACGTCCTGTATGATGACTCGTGTATGGCCGGGTATGGACGTCCTGTATGATGACTCGTGTATGGCCGGGTCTGAACGTTCTGTATGATGACTCGTGTATGGCCGGGTATGGACGTCATGTATGATGACTCGTGTATGGCCGGGTATGGACGTCCTCGATGACTCGTGCATGGCCGGGTATGGACGTCCTGGATGACTCGTGTATGGCCTTGTATGGACGTCCTGGATGATGACTCGTGTATGGCCGGGTATGGACGTCCTGTATGATGACTCGTGTATGGCCGGGTATGAACGTCCTGTATGATGACTCGTGTATGGCCTGGTATGGACGTCCTGGATGATGACTCGTGTATGGCCGGGAATGGACGTCCTGGATGACTCGTGTATGGCCGGGTATGGACGTCCTGTATGATGACTCGTGTATGGTCGGGTATGAACGTCCTGTATGATGACTCGTGTATGGCCGGGTATGGACGTCCTTCTATGATGTCTCATGTATGGCCGGGTATGAACGTCCTGTATGATGACTCGTGTATGGCCGGGTATGAACGTCCTGTATGATGACTCGTGTATGGCCGGGTATGAACCTCCTGTATGATGACTCGTGTATGGCCGGGTATGGACGTCCTGTATGATGACTCGTTTATGGCCGGGTATGAACGTCCTGTATGATGACTCGTGTATGGCCGGGTATGAATGTCCTGTATGCTGACTTGTGTATGGCCGGGTATGAACGTCCTGTATGATGACTCGTGTATGGCCGGGTATGAACGTCCTGTATGATGACTCGTGTATGGCTGGATATGGACGTCCTGGATGATGACTCGTGTATGGCCGGGTATGGACGTCCTGTATGATGACTCGTGTATGGCCGGGTACGGACTTCCTATATGATGTCTCATGTATGGCCGGGTATGAACGTCCTGTATGATGACTCGTGTATGGCCGGATATGAACGTCCTGTATGATGACTCGTGTATGGCCGGGTATGAACCTCCTGTATGATGATTCGTGTATGGCCGGGTATGGACGTCCTGTATGATGACTCGTGTATGGCCGGGTATGAACGTCCTTTATGATGACTCATGTATGGTCGGGTATGGACGTCCTGTATGATGACTCGTGTATGGCCGGGTATGAACGTCCTGGATGATGACACGTGTATGGCCGGGTATGGACGTCCTGTATGATGACTCGTGTATGGCCGGGTATGGACGTCCTGTATGATGACTCGTGTATGGCCGGGTATGAACGTCCTCTATGATGACTCGTGTATGGCCGGGTATGGACGTCCTGTATGATGACTCGTGTATGGCTGGGTATGAACGTCCTGTATGATGACTCGTGTATGGCCGGGTATGGACGTCCTGTATGATGACACGTGTATGGCCGGGTATGGACGTCCTGTATGATGACTCGTGTATGGCCGGGTATGGACGTCCTGGATGACTCGTGTATGGCCGGGTATGGACGTCCTGTATGATGACTCGTGTATGGCCGGGTATGGACGTCCTGTATGATGACTCGTGTATGGCCGGGTATGGACGTCCTGTATGATGACTCGTGTATGGCCGGGTATGGACGTCCTGTATGATGACTCGTGTATGGCCGGGTATGGACGTCCTGTATGATGACTCGTGTATGGCCGGGTATGAACGTCCTTTATGATGACTCGTGTATGGCCGGGAATGAACGTCCTGGATGATGACTCGTGTATGGCCGGGTATGGACGTCCTGGATGACTCGTGTATGGCCGGGTATGGACATCCTGTATGATGATTCGTGTATGGCCGGGTATGAACGTCCTGTATGATGACTCCTGTATGGCCGGGTATGGACGTTCTGTATGATGACTCGTGTATGGCCGGGTATGGACGTCCTGGATGACTCGTGTATGGCCGAGTATGAACGTCCTGTATGATGACTCGTGTATGGCCGGGTATGAACGTCCTGTATGATGACTCGTGTATGGCCGGGTATAAACGTCCGGTATGATGACTCGTGTATGGCCGGGTATGGACGTCCTGTATGATGACTCGTGTATGGACGGGTATGAACGTCCTGTATGATGACTCGTGTATGGCCTGGTATGGACGTCCTGTATGATGACTCGTGTATGGCCGGGTACGGACGTCCTGTATGTTGACTCGTGTATGGCCTGGTATGAACGTCCTGTATGATGACTCGTGTATGGCCGGGTATGAACCTCCTGTATGATGACTCGGGTATGGCCGGGTATGGACATCCTGTATGATGACTCGTGTATGGCCGGGTATGAACGTCCTGTATGATGACTCATGTATGGCCGGGTATGGACGTCCTGCATGATGACTCGTGTATGGCCGGGTATGAACGTCCTGGATGATGACTCGTGTATGGCCGGGTATGAACGTCCTGTATGCTGACTCGTGTATGGCCGGGTATGAACGTCCTGTATGATGACTCGTGTATGGCCGGGTATGGACGTCCTGGATGATGACTCGTGAATGGCCGGGTATGGACGTCCTGGATTACTCGTGTATGGCTGGGTATGGACGTCCTGGATGATGACTCGTGTATGGCCGGGTATGGACGTCCTGTATGATGTCTCATGTATGGCCGGGTATGAACGTCCTGTATGATGACTCGTGTATGGCCGGGTATGAACGTCCTGTATGATGACTCGTGTATGGCCGGGTATGAACGTCCTGTATGATGACTCGTGTATGGCCGGGTATGAACCTCCTGTATGATGACTCGTGTATGGCCGGGTATGGACGTCCTGTTTGATGACTCGTGTATGGCCGGGTATGGACGTCCTGTATGATGACTCGTGTATGGCCGGGTATGAACGTCCTGGATGATGACACGTGTATGGCCGGGTATGGACGTCCTGTATGATGACTCGTGTATGGCCGGGTATGGACGTCCTGTATGATGACTCGTGTATGGCCGGGTATGAACGTCCTCTATGATGACTCGTGTATGGCCGGGTATGGACGTCCTGTATGATGACTCGTGTATGGCTGGGTATGAATGTCCTGTATGATGACTCGTGTATGGCCGGGTATGGACGTCCTGTATGATGACTCGTGTATGGCCGGGTATGGACGTCCTGTATGATGACTCGTGCATGGCCGGGTATGGACGTCCTGGATGACTCGTGTATGGCCGGGTATGGACGTCCTGTATGATGACTCGTGTATGGCCGGGTATGGACGTCCTGTATGATGACTCGTGTATGGCCGGGTATGGACGTCCTGTATGATGACTCGTGTATGGCCGGGTATGGACGTCCTGTATGATGACTCGTGTATGGCCGGGTCTGAACGTTCTGTATGATGACTCGTGTATGGCCGGGTATGGACGTCATGTATGATGACTCGTGTATGGCCGGGTATGGACGTCCTGGATGACTCGTGTATGGCCGGGTATGGACGTCCTGGATGACTCGTGTATGGCCTCGTATGGACGTCCTGGATGATGACTCGTGTATGGCCGGGTATGGACGTCCTGTATGATGACTCGTGTATGGCCGGGTATGAACGTCCTGTATGATGACTCGTGTATGGCCTGGTATGGACGTCCTGGATGATGACTCGTGTATGGCCGGGTATGGACGTCCTGGATGACTCGTGTATGGCCGGGTATGGACGTCCTGTATGATGACTCGTGTATGGCCGGGTATGGACGTCCTGGATGACTCGTGTATGGCCGGGTATGGACGTCCTGTATGATGTCTCTTGTATGGCCGGGTATGAACGTCCTGTATGATGACTCGTGTATGGCCGGGTATGAACGTCCTGTATGATGACTCGTGTATGGCCGGGTATGAACCTCCTGTATGATGACTCGTGTATGGCCGGGTATGGACGTCCTGTATGATGACTCGTTTATGGCCGGGTATGAATGTCCTGTATGATGACTCGTGTATGGCCGTGTATGAACGTCCTGTATGCTGACTCGTGTATGGCCGGGTATGAACGTAATGTATGATGACTCGTGTATGGCCGGGTATGAACGTCCTGGATGATGACTCGTGAATGGCCGGGTATGGACGTCCTGGATGACTTGTGTATGGCTGGGTATGGACGTCCTGGATGATGACTCGTGTATGGCCGGGTATGGACGTCCTGTATGATGACTCGTGTATGGCCGGGTATGAACGTCCTGTATGATGTCTCATGTATGGCCGGGTATGAACGTCCTCTATGATGACTCGTGTATGGCCGGGTATGGACGTCCTGTATGATGACTCGTGTATGGCCGGGTATGAACGTTCTGTATGCTGACTCATGCATGGCCGGGTATGGATGTCCTGTATGATGACTCGTGTATGGCCGGGTATGAACGTCCTGGATGATGACTCGTGTATGGCCGGGTATGGACGTTCTGTATGATGACTCGTGTATGGCCGGGTATGGACGTCCTGTATGATGACTCGTGTATGGCCGGGTATGGACGTCCTGTATGATGACTCGTGTATGGCTGGGTATGAACGTCCTGTATGATGACTCGTGTATGGCCGGGTATGGACGTCCTGTATGATGACTCGTGTATGGCCTGGTATGGACGTCCTGTATGATGACTCGTGTATGGCCGGGTATGGACTTCCTGTATGATGACTCGTGTATGGCCAGGTATGGACGTCCTGTATGATGACTCGTGTATGGCCGGGTATGGACGTCCTGTATGATGACTCGTGAATGGCTAGGTATGGACGTCCTGGATTACTCGTGTATGGCTGGGTATGGACGTCCTGGATGATGACTCGTGTATGGACGGGTATGGACGTCCTGTATGATTACTCGTGTATGGCCGGGTATGGACGTCCTGTATGATGTCTCATGTATGGCCGGGTATGAACGTCCTGTATGATGACTCGTGTATGGCCGGGTATGAACGTCCTGTATGATGACTCGTGTATGGCCGGGTATGAACCTCCTGTATGATGACTCCTGTATGGCCGGGTATGGACGTCCTGTATGATGACTCGTGTATGGCCGGGTATGAACGTCCTTTTTGATGACTCATGTATGGTCGGGTATGGACGTCCTGTATGATGACTCGTGTATGGCCGGGTATGAACGTCCTGGATGATGACACGTGTATGGCCGGGTATGGACGTCCTGTATGATGACTCGTGTATGGCCGGGTATGGACGTCCTGTATGATGACTCGTGTATGGCCGGGTATGAACGTCCTCTATGATGACTCGTGTATGGCCGGGTATGGACGTCCTGTATGATGACTCGTGTATGGCTGGGTATGAACGTCCTGTATGATGACTCGTGTATGGCCGGGTATGGACGTCCTGTATGATGACTCGTGTATGGCCGGGTATGGACGTCCTGTATGATGACTCGTGCATGGCCGGGTATGGACGTCCTGGATGACTCGTGTATGGCCGGGTATGGACGTCCTGTATGATGACTCGTGTATGGCCGGGTATGGACGTCCTGTAGGATGACTCGTGTATGGCCGGGTATGGACGTCCTGTATGATGACTCGTGTATGGCCGGGTATGGACGTCCTGTATGATGACTCGTGTATGGCCGGGTCTGAACGTTCTGTATGATGACTCGTGTATGGCCGGGTATGGACGTCCTGTATGATGACTCGTGTATGGTCGGGTATGGACGTCCTGGATGACTCGTGTATGGCCGGGTATGGACGTCCTGGATGACTCGTGTATGGCCTGGTATGGACGTCCTGGATGATGACTCGTGTATGGCCGGGTATCGACGTCCTGTATGATGACTCGTGTATGGCCGGGTATGAACGTCCTGTATGATGACTCGTGTATGGCCTGGTATGGACGTCCTGGATGATGACTCGTGTATGGCCGGGTATGGACGTCCTGGATGACTCGTGTATGCCCGGGTATGGACGTCCTGTATGATGACTCGTGTATGGTCGGGTATGAACGTCCTGTATGATGACTCGTGTATAGCCGGGTATGAACGTCCTGGATGATGACTCGTGTATGGCCGGGTATGAACGTCCTGTATGATGACTCGTGTATGGCCGGGTATGAACGTCCTGTATGATGACTCGTGTATGGCCGGGTATGGACGTCCTGTATGATGACTCGTGTATAGGCCGGGTATGAACGTCCTGTATGATGACTCGTGTATGGCCGGGTATGAACGTCCTCTATGATGACTCGTGTATGGCCGGGTATGGACGTCCTGTATGATGACTCGTGTATGGCTGGGTATGAATGTCCTGTATGATGACTCGTGTATGGCCGGGTATGGACGTCCTGTATGATGACTCGTGTATGGCCGGGTATGGACGTCCTGTATGATGACTCGTGCATGGCCGGGTATGGACGTCCTGGATGACTCGTGTATGGCCGGGTATGGACGTCCTGTATGATGACTCGTGTATGGCCGGGTATGGACGTCCTGTATGATGACTCGTGTATGGCCGGGTATGGACGTCCTGTATGATGACTCGTGTATGGCCGGGTATGGACGTCCTGTATGATGACTCGTGTATGGCCGGGTCTGAACGTTCTGTATGATGACTCGTGTATGGCCGGGTATGGACGTCATGTATGATGACTCGTGTATGGCCGGGTATGGACGTCCTGGATGACTCGTGTATGGCCGGGTATGGACGTCCTGGATGACTCGTGTATGGCCTCGTATGGACGTCCTGGATGATGACTCGTGTATGGCCGGGTATGGACGTCCTGTATGATGACTCGTGTATGGCCGGGTATGAACGTCCTGTATGATGACTCGTGTATGGCCTGGTATGGACGTCCTGGATGATGACTCGTGTATGGCCGGGTATGGACGTCCTGGATGACTCGTGTATGGCCGGGTATGGACGTCCTGTATGATGACTCGTGTATGGCCGGGTATGGACGTCCTGGATGACTCGTGTATGGCCGGGTATGGACGTCCTGTATGATGACTCATGTATGGCCGGGTATAAACGTCCTGTATGATGACTCGTGTATGGCCGGGTATGAACGTCCTGTATGATGTCTCATGTATGGCCGGGTATGAACGTCCTGTATGATGACTCGTGTATGGCCGGGTATGAACGTCCTGTATGATGACTCGTGTATGGCCGGGTATGAACCTCCTGTATGATGACTCGTGTATGGCCGGGTATGGACGTCCTGTATGATGACTCGTGTATGGCCGGGTATGAACGTCCTGTATGATGACTCGTGTATGGCCGGGTATGAACGTCCTGTATGCTGACTCGTGTATGGCCGGGTATGAACGTAATGTATGATGACTCGTGTATGGCCGGGTATGAACGTCCTGGATGATGACTCGTGAATGGCCGGGTATGGACGTCCTGGATGACTTGTGTATGGCTGGGTATGGACGTCCTGGATGATGACTCGTGTATGGCCGGGTATGGACGTCCTGTATGATGACTCGTGTATGGCCGGGTATGGACGTCCTGTATGATGTCTCATGTATGGCCGGGTATGAACGTCCTCTATGATGACTCGTGTATGGCCGGGTATGGACGTCCTGTATGATGACTCGTGTATGGCCGGGTATGAACGTCCTGTATGCTGACTCATGCATGGCCGGGTATGGATGTCCTGTATGATGACTCGTGTATGGCCGGGTATGAACGTCCTGGATGATGACTCGTGTATGGCCGGGTATGGACGTCCTGTATGATGACTCGTGTATGGCCGGGTATGGACGTCCTGTATGATGACTCGTGTATGGCCGGGTATGGACGTCCTGTATGATGACTCGTGTATGGCTGGGTATGAACGTCCTGTATGATGACTCGTGTATGGCCGGGTATGGACGTCCTGTATGATGACTCGTGTATGGCCTGGTATGGACGTCCTGTATGATGACTCGTGTATGGCCGGGTATGGACGTCCTGTATGATGACTCGTGTATGGCCAGGTATGGACGTCCTGTATGATGACTCGTGTATGGCCGGGTATGGACGTCCTGTATGATGACTCGTGAATGGCTGGGTATGGACGTCCTGGATTACTCGTGTATGGCTGGGTATGGACGTCCTGGATGATGACTCGTGTATGGACGGGTATGGACGTCCTGTATGATGACTCGTGTATGGCCGGGTATGGACGTCCTGTATGATGTCTCATGTATGGCCGGGTATGAACGTCCTGTATGATGACTCGTGTATGGCCGGGTATGAACGTCCTGTATGATGACTCGTGTATGGCCGGGTATGAACCTCCTGTATGATGACTCCTGTATGGCCGGGTATGGACGTCCTGTATGATGACTCGTGTATGGCCGGGTATGAACGTCCTTTTTGATGACTCATGTATGGTCGGGTATGGACGTCCTGTATGATGACTCGTGTATGGCCGGGTATGAACGTCCTGGATGATGACACGTGTATGGCCGGGTATGGACGTCCTGTATGATGACTCGTGTATGGCCGGGTATGGACGTCCTGTATGATGACTCGTGTATGGCCGGGTATGAACGTCCTCTATGATGACTCGTGTATGGCCGGGTATGGACGTCCTGTATGATGACTCGTGTATGGCTGGGTATGAACGTCCTGTATGATGACTCGTGTATGGCCGGGTATGGACGTCCTATATGATGACTCGTGTATGGCCGGGTATGGACGTCCTGTATGATGACTCGTGCATGGCCGGGTATGGACGTCCTGGATGACTCGTGTATGGCCGGGTATGGACGTCCTGTATGATGACTCGTGTATGGCCGGGTATGGACGTCCTGTAGGATGACTCGTGTATGGCCGGGTATGGACGTCCTGTAGGATGACTCGTGTATGGCCGGGTATGGACGTCCTGTAGGATGACTCGTGTATGGCCGGGTATGGACGTCCTGTATGATGACTCGTGTATGGCCGGGTCTGAACGTTCTGTATGATGACTCGTGTATGGCCGGGTATGGACGTCCTGTATGATGACTCGTGTATGGTCGGGTATGGACGTCCTGGATGACTCGTGTATGGCCGGGTATGGACGTCCTGGATGACTCGTGTATGGCCTGGTATGGACGTCCTGGATGATGACTCGTGTATGGCCGGGTATCGACGTCCTGTATGATGACTCGTATATGGCCGGGTATGAACGTCCTGTATGATGACTCGTGTATGGCCTGGTATGGACGTCCTGGATGATGACTCGTGTATGGCCGGGTATGGACGTCCTGGATGACTCGTGTATGGCCGGGTATGGACGTCCTGTATGATGACTCGTGTATGGTCGGGTATGAACGTCCTGTATGATGACTCGTGTATGGCCGGGTATGAACGTCCTGGATGATGACTCGTGTATGGCCGGGTATGAACGTCCTGTATGATGACTCGTGTATGGCCGGGTATGAACGTCCTGTATGATGACTCGTGTATGGCCGGGTATGGACGTCCTGTATGATGACTCGTGTATAGGCCGGGTATGAACGTCCTGTATGATGACTCGTGTATGGCCGGGTATGGACGTCCTGGATGACTCGTGTATGGCCGGGTATGGACGTCCTGTATGATGACTCATGTATGGCCGGGTATAAACGTCCTGTATGATGACTCGTGTATGGCCGGGTATGAACGTCCTGTATGATGTCTCATGTATGGCCGGGTATGAACGTCCTGTATGATGACTCGTGTATGGCCGGGTATGAACGTCCTGTATGATGACTCGTGTATGGCCGGGTATGAACCTCCTGTATGATGACTCGTGTATGGCCGGGTATGGACGTCCTATATGATGACTCGTGTATGGCCGGGTATGGACGTCCTGTATGATGACTCGTGCATGGCCGGGTATGGACGTCCTGGATGACTCGTGTATGGCCGGGTATGGACGTCCTGTATGATGACTCGTGTATGGCCGGGTATGGACGTCCTGTAGGATGACTCGTGTATGGCCGGGTATGGACGTCCTGTATGATGACTCGTGTATGGCCGGGTATGGACGTCCTGTATGATGACTCGTGTATGGCCGGGTCTGAACGTTCTGTATGATGACTCGTGTATGGCCGGGTATGGACGTCCTGTATGATGACTCGTGTATGGTCGGGTATGGACGTCCTGGATGACTCGTGTATGGCCGGGTATGGACGTCCTGGATGACTCGTGTATGGCCTGGTATGGACGTCCTGGATGATGACTCGTGTATGGCCGGGTATCGACGTCCTGTATGATGACTCGTGTATGGCCGGGTATGAACGTCCTGTATGATGACTCGTGTATGGCCTGGTATGGACGTCCTGGATGATGACTCGTGTATGGCCGGGTATGGACGTCCTGGATGACTCGTGTATGGCCGGGTATGGACGTCCTGTATGATGACTCGTGTATGGTCGGGTATGAACGTCCTGTATGATGACTCGTGTATGGCCGGGTATGAACGTCCTGGATGATGACTCGTGTATGGCCGGGTATGAACGTCCTGTATGATGACTCGTGTATGGCCGGGTATGAACGTCCTGTATGATGACTCGTGTATGGCCGGGTATGGACGTCCTGTATGATGACTCGTGTATAGGCCGGGTATGAACGTCCTGTATGATGACTCGTGTATGGCCGGGTATGGACGTCCTGGATGACTCGTGTATGGCCGGGTATGGACGTCCTGTATGATGACTCATGTATGGCCGGGTATAAACGTCCTGTATGATGACTCGTGTATGGCCGGGTATGAACGTCCTGTATGATGTCTCATGTATGGCCGGGTATGAACGTCCTGTATGATGACTCGTGTATGGCCGGGTATGAACGTCCTGTATGATGACTCGTGTATGGCCGGGTATGAACCTCCTGTATGATGACTCGTGTATGGCCGGGTATGGACGTCCTGTATGATGACTCGTGTATGGCCGGGTATGAACGTCCTGTATGATGACTCGTGTATGGCCGGGTATGAACGTCCTGTATGCTGACTCGTGTATGGCCGGGTATGAACGTAATGTATGATGACTCGTGTATGGCCGGGTATGAACGTCCTGGATGATGACTCGTGAATGGACGGGTATGGACGTCCTGGATGACTTGTGTATGGCTGGGTATGGACGTCCTGGATGATGACTCGTGTATGGCTGGGTATGGACGTCCTGTATGATGACTCGTGTATGGCCGGGTATGGACGTCCTGTATGATGTCTCATGTATGGCCGGGTATGAACGTCCTCTATGATGACTCGTGTATGGCCGGGTATGGACGTCCTGTATGATGACTCGTGTATGGCCGGGTATGAACGTCCTGTATGCTGACTCATGCATGGCCGGGTATGGATGTCCTGTATGATGACTCGTGTATGGCCGGGTATGAACGTCCTGGATGATGACTCGTGTATGGCCGGGTATGGACGTCCTGTATGATGACTCGTGTATGGCCGGGTATGGACGTCCTGTATGATGACTCGTGTATGGCCGGGTATGGACGTCCTGTATGATGACTCGTGTATGGCTGGGTATGAACGTCCTGTATGATGACTCGTGTATGGCCGGGTATGGACGTCCTGTATGATGACTCGTGTATGGCCGGGTATGGACGTCCTGTATGATGACTCGTGCATGGCCGGGTATGGACGTCCTGGATGACTCGTGTATGGCCGGGTATGGACGTCCTGTATGATGACTCGTGTATGGCCGGGTATTGACGTCCTGTATGATGACTCGTGTATGGCCGGGTCTGAACGTTCTGTATGATGACTCGTGTATGGCCGGGTATGGACGTCATGTATGATGACTCGTGTATGGCCGGGTATGGACGTCCTGGATGACTCGTGTATGGCCGGGTATGGACGTCCTGGATGACTCGTGTATGGCCTGGTATGGACGTCCTGGATGATGACTCGTGTATGGCCGGGTATGGACGTCCTGTATGATGACTCGTGTATGGCCGGGTATGAACGTCCTGTATGATGACTCGTGTATGGCCTGGTATGGACGTCCTGGATGATGACTCGTGTATGGCCGGGTATGGACGTCCTGGATGACTCGTGTATGGCCGGGTATGGACGTCCTGTATGATGACTCGTGTATGGCCGGGTATGGACGTCCTGGATGACTCGTGTATGGCCGGGTATGGACGTCCTGTATGATGACTCATGTATGGCCGGGTATAAACGTCCTGTATGATGACTCGTGTATGGCCGGGTATGAACGTCCTGTATGATGTCTCATGTATGGCCGGGTATGAACGTCCTGTATGATGACTCATGTATGGCCGGGTATGAACGTCCTGTATGATGACTCGTGTATGGCCGGGTATGAACCTCCTGTATGATGACTCGTGTATGGCCGGGTATGGACGTCCTGTATGATGACTCGTGTATGGCCGGGTATGAACGTCCTGTATGATGACTCGTGTATGGCCGGGTATGAACGTCCTGTATGTTGACTCGTGTATGGCCGGGTATGAACGTAATGTATGATGACTCGTGTATGGCCGGGTATGAACGTCCTGGATGATGACTCGTGAATGGCCGGGTATGGACGTCCTGGATGACTTGTGTATGGCTGGGTATGGACGTCCTGGATGATGACTCGTGTATGGCCGGGTATGGACGTCCTGTATGATGACTCGTGTATGGCCGGGTATGGACGTACTGTATGATGTCTCATGTATGGCCGGGTATGAACGTCCTGTATGCTGACTCATGCATGGCCGGGTATGGATGTCCTGTATGATGACTCGTGTATGGCCGGGTATGAACGTCCTGGATGATGACTCGTGTATGGCCGGGTATGGACGTCCTGTATGATGACTCGTGTATGGCCGGGTATGGACGTCCTGTATGATGACTCGTGTATGGCCGGGTATGGACGTCCTGTATGATGACTCGTGTATGGCTGGGTATGAACGTCCTGTATGATGACTCGTGTATGGCCGGGTATGGACGTCCTGCATGATGACTCGTGTATGGCCTGGTATGGACGTCCTGTATGATGACTCGTGTATGGCCGGGTATGGACGTCCTGTATGATGACTCGTGTATGGCCAGGTATGGACGTCCTGTATGATGACTCGTGTATGGCCGGTATGGACGTCCTGTATGATGACTCGTGAATGGCCGGGTATGGACGTCCTGGATTACTCGTGTATGGCTGGGTATGGACGTCCTGGATGATGACTCGTGTATGGACGGGTATGGACGTCCTGTATGATGACTCGTGTATGGCCGGGTATGGACGTCCTGTATGATGTCTCATGTATGGCCGGGTATGAACGTCCTGTATGATGACTCGTGTATGGCCGGGTATGAACGTCCTGTATGATGACTCGTGTATGGCCGGGTATGAACCTCCTGTATGATGACTCCTGTATGGCCGGGTATGGACGTCCTGTATGATGACTCGTGTATGGCCGGGTATGAACGTCCTTTTTGATGACTCATGTATGGTCGGGTATGGACGTCCTGTATGATGACTCGTGTATGGCCGGGTATGAACGTCCTGGATGATGACACGTGTATGGCCGGGTATGGACGTCCTGTATGATGACTCGTGTATGGCCGGGTATGGACGTCCTGTATGATGACTCGTGTATGGCCGGGTATGAACGTCCTCTATGATGACTCGTGTATGGCCGGGTATGGACGTCCTGTATGATGACTCGTGTATGGCTGGGTATGAACGTCCTGTATGATGACTCGTGTATGGCCGGGTATGGACGTACTGTATGATGACTCGTGTATGGCCGGGTATGGACGTCCTGTATGATGACTCGTGCATGGCCGGGTATGGACGTCCTGGATGACTCGTGTATGGCCGGGTATGGACGTCCTGTATGATGTCTCGTGTATGGCCGGGTATGGACGTCCTGTAGGATGACTCGTGTATGGCCGGGTATGGACGTCCTGTATGATGACTCGTGTATGGCCGGGTCTGAACGTTCTGTATGATGACTCGTGTATGGCCGGGTATGGACGTCCTGTATGATGACTCGTGTATGGTCGGGTATGGACGTCCTGGATGACTCGTGTATGGCCGGGTATGGACGTCCTGGATGACTCGTGTATGGCCTGGTATGGACGTCCTGGATGATGACTCGTGTATGGCCGGGTATCGACGTCCTGTA
This sequence comes from Phyllobates terribilis, assembly GCF_046119375.1. Lineage (NCBI taxonomy): Eukaryota > Metazoa > Chordata > Amphibia > Anura > Dendrobatidae > Phyllobates > Phyllobates terribilis. The sequence goes on along the minus strand of NW_027362766.1, from coordinate 5,138,274 downwards.
TGATGACTCGTGTATGGCCGGGTATGAACGTCCTGTATGATGACTCGTGTATGGCCTGGTATGGACGTCCTGGATGATGACTCGTGTATGGCCGGGTATGGACGTCCTGGATGACTCGTGTATGGCCGGGTATGGACGTCCTGTATGATGACTCGTGTATGGTCGGGTATGAACGTCCTGTATGATGACTCGTGTATGGCCGGGTATGAACGTCCTGGATGATGACTCGTGTATGGCCGGGTATGAACGTCCTGTATGATGACTCGTGTATGGCCGGGTATGAACGTCCTGTATGATGACTCGTGTATGGCCGGGTATGGACGTCCTGTATGATGACTCGTGTATAGGCCGGGTATGAACGTCCTGTATGATGACTCGTGTATGGCCGGGTATGGACGTCCTGGATGACTCGTGTATGGCCGGGTATGGACGTCCTGTATGATGACTCATGTATGGCCGGGTATAAACGTCCTGTATGATGACTCGTGTATGGCCGGGTATGAACGTCCTGTATGATGTCTCATGTATGGCCGGGTATGAACGTCCTGTATGATGACTCGTGTATGGCCGGGTATGAACGTCCTGTATGATGACTCGTGTATGGCCGGGTATGAACCTCCTGTATGATGACTCGTGTATGGCCGGGTATGGACGTCCTGTATGATGACTCGTGTATGGCCGGGTATGAACGTCCTGTATGATGACTCGTGTATGGCCGGGTATGAACGTCCTGTATGCTGACTCATGTATGGCCGGGTATGAACGTAATGTATGATGACTCGTGTATGGCCGGGTATGAACGTCCTGGATGATGACTCGTGAATGGACGGGTATGGACGTCCTGGATGACTTGTGTATGGCTGGGTATGGACGTCCTGGATGATGACTCGTGTATGGCTGGGTATGGACGTCCTGTATGATGACTCGTGTATGGCCGGGTATGGACGTCCTGTATGATGTCTCATGTATGGCCGGGTATGAACGTCCTCTATGATGACTCTTGTATGGCCGGGTATGGACGTCCTGTATGATGACTCGTGTATGGCCGGGTATGAACGTCCTGTATGCTGACTCATGCATGGCCGGGTATGGATGTCCTGTATGATGACTCGTGTATGGCCGGGTATGAACGTCCTGGATGATGACTCGTGTATGGCCGGGTATGGACGTCCTGTATGATGACTCGTGTATGGCCGGGTATGGACGTCCTGTATGATGACTCGTGTATGGCCGGGTATGGACGTCCTGTATGATGACTCGTGTATGGCTGGGTATGAACGTCCTGTATGATGACTCGTGTATGGCCGGGTATGGACGTCCTGTATGATGACTCGTGTATGGCCGGGTATGGACGTCCTGTATGATGACTCGTGCATGGCCGGGTATGGACGTCCTGGATGACTCGTGTATGGCCGGGTATGGACGTCCTGTATGATGACTCGTGTATGGCCGGGTATGGACGTCCTGTATGATGACTCGTGTATGGCCGGGTATGGACGACCTGTATGATGACTCGTGTATGGCCGGGTATGGACGTCCTGTATGATGACTCGTGTATGGCCGGGTCTGAACGTTCTGTATGATGACTCGTGTATGGCCGGGTATGGACGTCCTGTATGATGACTCGTGTATGGCCGGGTATGGACGTCCTGGATGACTCGTGTATGGCCGGGTATGGACGTCCTGGATGACTCGTGTATGGCCTGGTATGGACGTCCTGGATGATGACTCGTGTATGGCCGGGTATGGACGTCCTGTATGATGACTCGTGTATGGCCGGGTATGAACGTCCTGTATGATGACTCGTGTATGGCCGGGTATGGACGTCCTGTATGATGACTCGTGTATGGCCTGGTATGGACGTCCTGTATGATGACTCGTGTATGGCCGGGTATGGACGTCCTGGATGACTCGTGTATGGCCGGGTATGGACGTCCTGTATGATGACTCGTGTATGGCCGGGTATGGACGTCCTGTATGATGACTCGTGTATGGCCGGGTATGGACGTCCTGTATGATGACTAGTGTATGGCCGGGTATGAACGTCCTGTATGATGACTCGTGTATGGCCGGGTATGAACGTCCTGTATGATGACTCGTGTATGGCCGGGTATGAACGTCCTGTATGATGACTCGTGTATGGCCGGGTATGAACGTCCTGGATGATGACTCGTGTATGGCCGGGTATGGACATCCTGGATGACTCGTGTATGGCCGGGTATGGACATCCTGTATGATGACTCCTGTATGGCCGGGTATGAACGTCCTGTATGATGACTCCTGTATGGCCGGGTATGAACGTCCTGTATGATGACTCGTGTATGGCCGGGTATGGACGTCCTGTATGATGACTCGTGTATGGCCGGGTATGAACGTTCTGTATGATGACTCGTGTATGGCCGGGTATGAACGTCCTGTATGATGACTCGTGTATGGCCGGGTATGAACGTCCTGGATGATGACTCGTGTATGGCCGGGTATGGACGTCCTGTATGATGACTCGTGTATGGCCTGGTATGGACGTCCTGTATGATGACTCGTGTATGGCCGGGTATGGACGTCCTGTATGATGACTCGTGTATGGCCGGGTATGGACGTCCTGGATGACTCGTGTATGGCCGGGTATGGACGTCCTGTATGATGACTCGTGTATGGCCGGGTATGGACGTCCTGTATGATGACTCGTGTATGGCCGGGTATGGACGTCCTGTATGATGACTCGTGTATGGCCGGGTATGGACTTCCTGTATGATGACTCGTGTATGGCCGGGTATGGACGTCCTGGATGACTCGTGTATGGCCGGGTATGAACGTCCTGTATGATGACTCGTGTATGGCCGGGTATGAACGTCCTGTATGTTGACTCGTGTATGGCCGGGTATGAACGTCCGGTATGATGACTCGTGTATGGCCGGGTATGGACGTCCTGTATGATGACTCGTGTATGGCCGGGTATGGACGTCCTGGATGACTCGTGTATGGCCGGGTATGGACGTCCTGTATGATGTCTCGTGTATGGCCGGGTATGGACGTCCTGTATGATGACTCGTGTATGGCCGGGTATGGACGTCCTGTATGATGACTCGTGTATGGCCGGGTATGGACTTCCTGTATGATGACTCGTGTATGGCCGGGTATGGACGTCCTGGATGACTCGTGTATGGCCGGGTATGAACGTCCTGTATGATGACTCGTGTATGGCCGGGTATGAACGTCCTGTATGATGACTCGTGTATGGCCGGGTATGAACGTCCGGTATGATGACTCGTGTATGGCCGGGTATGGACGTCCTGTATGATGACTCGTGTATGGCCGGGTTTGGACGTCCTGTATGATGACTCGTGTATGGCCGGGTATGGACGTCCTGTGTGATGACTCGTGTATGGCCTGGTATGGACGTCCTGTATGATGACTCGTGTATGGCCGGGTATGGACGTCCTGGATGACTCGTGTATGGCCGGGTATGGACGTCCTGTATGATGACTCGTGTATGGTCGGGTATGGACTTCCTGTATGATGACTCGTGTATGGCCGGGTATGGACGTCCTGGATGACTCGTGTATGGCCGGGTATGAACGTCCTGTATGATGACTCGTGTATGGCCGGGTATGAACGTCCTGTATGATGACTCGTGTATGGCCGGGTATGAACGTCCGGTATGATGACTCGTGTATGGCCGGGTATGGACGTCCTGTATGATGACTCGTGTATGGCCGGGTATGAACGACCTGTATGATGACTCGTGTATGGCCTGGTATGGACGTCCTGTATGATGACTCATGTATGGCCGGGTATGGACGTCCTGTATGTTGACTCGTGTATGGCCGGGTATGAACGTCCTGTATGATGACTCGTGTATGGTCGGATATGAACCTCCTGTATGATGACTCGTGTATGGCCGGGTATGGACGTCCTGTATGATGACTCGTGTATGGCCGGGTATGAACGTCCTGTATGATGACTCGTGTATGGCCGGGTATGGACGTACTATATGATGACTCGTGTATGGCCGGGTATGAACGTCCTGGATGATGACTCGTGTATGGCCGGGTATGGACGTCCTGTATGATGACTCGTGTATGGCCGGGTGTGGACGACCTGTATGATGACTCGTGTATGGCCGGGTATGAACGTCCTGTATGATGACTCGTGTATGGACGGGAATGGACGTCCTGTATGATGACTCGTGTATGGCCGGGTATGAACGTCCTGTATGATGACTCGTGTATGGCCGGGTATGGTCGTCCTGTATGATGACTAGTGTATGGCGGGTATGGACGTCCTGTATGATGACTCGTGTATGGCCGGGTATGGACGTCCTGGATGACTCGTGTATGGCCGGGTATGAACGTCCTGTATGATGACTCCTGTATGGCCGGGTATGGACGTCCTGTATGATGACTCGTGTATGGCCGGGTATGGACGTCCTGTATGATGACCCGTGTATGGCCGGGTATGGACGTCCTGTATGATGACTCGTGTATGGCCGGGTATGAACGTCCTGTATGATGACTCGTGTATGGCCGGGTATGAACGTCCTGTATGATGACTCGTTTATGGCCGGGTATGAACGTCCGGTATGATGACTCGTGTATGGCCGGGTATTGACGTCCTGTATGATGACTCGTGTATGGCCGGGTATGAACGTCCTGTATGATGACACGCGTATGGCATGGTATGGACGTCCTGTATGATGACTCGCGTATGGCCGGGTATGGACGTCCTGTATGTTGACTCGTGTATGGCCGGGTATGAACGTCCTGTATGATGACTCGTGTATGGCCGGGTATGGACGTCCTGTATGATGACTCGTGAATGGCCGGGTATGGACTTCCTGGATGATGACTCGTGTATGGCCAGGTATGAACGTCCTGTATGATGACTCGTGTATGGCCGGGAATGAACGTCCTGGATGATGACTCGTGTATGGCCGGGTATGGACGTCCTGTATGATGACTCGTGTATGGCCGGGTATGAACGTCCTGGATGATGACTCGTGTATGGCCGGGTAAGGACGTCCTGTATGATGACTCGTGTATGGCCGGGTCTGGACGTCCTGTATGATGACTCGTGTATGGCCGGGTATGGACGTCCTGTATGATGACTCGTGTATGGCCAGGTATGGACGTCCTGGATGACTCGTATATGGCCGGGTATGGACGTCCTGGATGATGACTCGTGTATGGCCGGGTATGGACGTCCTGTATGATGACTCGTGTATGGCCGGGTATGAACGTCCTGTATGATGACTCGTGTATGGCCGGGTATTAACGTCCTGTATGATGACTCGTGCATGGCCTGGTATGGACGTCCTGGATGATGACTCGTGTATGGCCGGGTATGGATGTCCTGGATGACTCGTGTATGGCCGGGTATGGACGTCCTGTATGATGACTCGTGTATGGCCGGGTATGAACGTCCTGTATGATGACTCGTTTATGGCCGGGTATGAACGTCCTGGATGATGACTCGTGTATGGCCGGGTATGAACGTCCTGTATGATGACTCGTGTATGGCCGGGTATGAACGTCCTGTATGATGACTCGTGTATGGCAGGGTATGGACGTCCTGTATGATGACTCGTGTATAGGCCGGGTATGAACGTCCTGTATGATGACTCGTGTATGGCCGGGTATGGACGTCCTGGATGACTCGTGTATGGCCGGGTATGGACGTCCTGGATGACTCGTGTATGGCCGGGTATGAACGTCCTGTATGATGACTCGTGTATGGCCGGGTATGAACGTCCTGTATGATGACTCGTGTATGGCCGGGTATGGACGTCCTGTATGATGACTCGTGTATGGCCGGGTATGAACGTCCTGTATGATGACTCGTGTATGGCCGGGTATGAACGTCCTGTATGATGACTCATGTATGGCCGGGTATGGACGTCCGGTATGATGACTCGTGTATGGCCGGGTATGAACGTCCTGTATGATGACTCGTGTATGGCCGGGTATGAACGTCCTGTATGATGACTCATGTATGGCCGGGTATGAACGTCCTGTATGATGACTCCTGTATGTAAGGGTATGGACGTCCTGTATGATGACTCGTGTATGGCCGGGTATGGACGTCCTGTATGATGACTCGTGTATGGCCGGGTATGGACATCCTGGATGACTCGTGTATGGCCGGGTATGAACGTCCTGTATGATGACTCGTGTATGGCCGGGTATGAACGTCCTGTATGATGACTCGTGTATGGCCGGGTATGAACGTCCTGTATGATGACTCGTGTATGGCCGGGTATGAACGTCCTGTATGATGACTCGTGTATGGCCGGGTATGAACGTCCTGTATGATGACTCATGTATGGCCGGGTATGAACGTTCTGTATGATGACTCCTGTATGTCCGGGTATGGACGTCCTGGATGATGACTCGTGTATGGCCGGGTATGGACGTCCTGTATGATGACTCGTGTATGGCCGGGTATGGACATCCTGGATGACTCGTGTATGGCCGGGTATGAACGTCCTGTATGATGACTCGTGTATGGCCGGGTATGAACGTCCTGTATGATGACTCGTGTATGGCCGGGTATGGACGTCCTGTATGATGACTCGTGTATGGCCGGGTATGGACGTCCTGTATGATGACTCATGTATGGCCGGGTATGGACGTCCTGGATGACTCGTGTATGGCCAGGTATGAACGTCCTGTATGATGACTCGTGTATGGCCGGGTATGAACGTCCTGGATGATGACTCGTGAATGGCCGGGTACGAACGTCCTGGATGACTCGTGTATGGCCGGGAATGGACGTCCTTCTATGATGTCTCATGTATGGCCGGGTATGAACGTCCTGTATGATGACTCGTGTATAGGCCGGGTATGAACGTCCTGTATGATGACTCGTGTATGGCCGGGTATGGACGTCCTGGATGACTCGTGTATGGCCGGGTATGAACGTCCTGTATGATGACTCGTGTATGGCCGGGTATGAACGTCCTGTATGATGACTCGTGTATGGCCGGGTATGGACGTCCTGTATGATGACTCGTGTATGGCCGGGTATGAACGTCCTGTATGATGACTCGTGTATGGCCGGGTATGAACGTCCTGTATGATGACTCATGTATGGCCGGGTATGGACGTCCGGTATGATGACTCGTGTATGGCCGGGTATGAACGTCCTGTATGATGACTCGTGTATGGCCGGGTATGAACGTCCTGTATGATGACTCATGTATGGCCGGGTATGAACGTCCTGTATGATGACTCCTGTATGTAAGGGTATGGACGTCCTGTATGATGACTCGTGTATGGCCGGGTATGGACGTCCTGTATGATGACTCGTGTATGGCCGGGTATGGACATCCTGGATGACTCGTGTATGGCCGGGTATGAACGTCCTGTATGATGACTCGTGTATGGCCGGGTATGAACGTCCTGTATGATGACTCGTGTATGGCCGGGTATGAACGTCCTGTATGATGACTCGTGTATGGCCGGGTATGAACGTCCTGTATGATGACTCGTGTATGGCCGGGTATGAACGTCCTGTATGATGACTCATGTATGGCCGGGTATGAACGTTCTGTATGATGACTCCTGTATGTCCGGGTATGGACGTCCTGGATGATGACTCGTGTATGGCCGGGTATGGACGTCCTGTATGATGACTCGTGTATGGCCGGGTATGGACATCCTGGATGACTCGTGTATGGCCGGGTATGAACGTCCTGTATGATGACTCGTGTATGGCCGGGTATGAACGTCCTGTATGATGACTCGTGTATGGCCGGGTATGGACGTCCTGTATGATGACTCGTGTATGGCCGGGTATGGACGTCCTGTATGATGACTCATGTATGGCCGGGTATGGACGTCCTGGATGACTCGTGTATGGCCAGGTATGAACGTCCTGTATGATGACTCGTGTATGGCCGGGTATGAACGTCCTGGATGATGACTCGTGAATGGCCGGGTACGAACGTCCTGGATGACTCGTGTATGGCCGGGAATGGACGTCCTTCTATGATGTCTCATGTATGGCCGGGTATGAACGTCCTGTATGATGACTCGTGTATGGCCGGGTATGAACGTCCTGTATGATGACTCGTGTATGGCCGGGTATGAACCTCCTGTATGATGACTCGTGTATGGCCGGGTATGAACGTCCTGTATGATGACTCGTGTATGGCCGGGTATGAACCTCCTGTATGATGACTCGTGTATGGCCGGGTATGGACGTACTATATGATGACTCGTGTATGGCCGGGTATGAACGTCCTGGATGATGACTCGTGTATGGCCGGGTATGGACGTCCTGTATGATGACTCGTGTATGGCCGGGTGTGGACGACCTGTATGATGACTCGTGTATGGCCGGGTATGAACGTCCTGTATGATGACTCATGTATGGCCGGGTATGAACGTCCTGTATGATGACTCCTGTATGTAAGGGTATGGACGTCCTGTATGATGACTCGTGTATGGCCGGGTATGGACGTACTATATGATGACTCGTGTATGGCCGGGTATGAACGTCCTGGATGATGACTCGTGTATGGCCGGGTATGGACGTCCTGTATGATGACTCGTGTATGGCCGGGTATGAACGTCCTGTATGATGACTCGTGTATGGCCGGGTATGGACGTACTATATGATGACTCGTGTATGGCCGGGTATGAACGTCCTGGATGATGACTCGTGTATGGCCGGGTATGGACGTCCTGTATGATGACTCGTGTATGGCCGGGTGTGGACGACCTGTATGATGACTCGTGTATGGCCGGGTATGAACCTCCTGTATGATGACTCGTGTATGGACGGGAATGGACGTCCTGTATGATGACTCGTGTATGGCCGGGTATGAACGTCCTGTATGATGACTCGTGTATGGCCGGGTATGGTCGTCCTGTATGATGACTAGTGTATGGCCGGGTATGGACGTCCTGGATGACTCGTGTATGGCCGGGTATGGACGTCCTGTATGATGACTCGTGTATGGCCGGGTATGGACGTCCTGTATGATGACTCGTGTATGGCCGGGTATGGACGTCCTGTATGATGACTCGTGTATGGCCGGGTATGGACTTCCTGTATGATGACTCGTGTATGGCCGGGTATGGACGTCCTGGATGACTCGTGTATTGCCGGGTATGAACGTCCTGTATGATGACTCGTGTATGGCCGGGTATGAACGTCCTGTATGATGACTCGTGTATGGCCGGGTATGAACGTCCGGTATGATGACTCGTGTATGGCCGGGTATGGACGTCCTGTATGATGACTCGTGTATGGCCGGGTTTGGACGTCCTGTATGATGACTCGTGTATGGCCGGGTATGGACGTCCTGTGTGATGACTCGTGTATGGCCTGGTATGGACGTCCTGTATGATGACTCGTGTATGGCCGGGTATGGACGTCCTGGATGACTCGTGTATGGCCGGGTATGGACGTCCTGTATGATGACTCGTGTATGGTCGGGTATGGACTTCCTGTATGATGACTCGTGTATGGCCGGGTATGGACGTCCTGGATGACTCGTGTATGGCCGGGTATGAACGTCCTGTATGATGACTCGTGTATGGCCGGGTATGAACGTCCTGTATGATGACTCGTGTATGGCCGGGTATGAACGTCCGGTATGATGACTCGTGTATGGCCGGGTATGGACGTCCTGTATGATGACTCGTGTATGGCCGGGTATGAACGACCTGTATGATGACTCGTGTATGGCCTGGTATGGACGTCCTGTATGATGACTCATGTATGGCCGGGTATGGACGTCCTGTATGTTGACTCGTGTATGGCCGGGTATGAACGTCCTGTATGATGACTCGTGTATGGTCGGATATGAACCTCCTGTATGATGACTCGTGTATGGCCGGGTATGGACGTCCTGTATGATGACTCGTGTATGGCCGGGTATGAACGTCCTGTATGATGACTCGTGTATGGCCGGGTATGGACGTACTATATGATGACTCGTGTATGGCCGGGTATGAACGTCCTGGATGATGACTCGTGTATGGCCGGGTATGGACGTCCTGTATGATGACTCGTGTATGGCCGGGTGTGGACGACCTGTATGATGACTCGTGTATGGCCGGGTATGAACGTCCTGTATGATGAATCGTGTATGGACGGGAATGGACGTCCTGTATGATGACTCGTGTATGGCCGGGTATGAACGTCCTGTATGATGACTCGTGTATGGCCGGGTATGGTCGTCCTGTATGATGACTAGTGTATGGCGGGTATGGACGTCCTGTATGATGACTCGTGTATGGCCGGGTATGGACGTCCTGGATGACTCGTGTATGGCCGGGTATGGAAGTCCTGTATGATGACTCGTGTATGGCCGGGTATGGACGTCCTGTATGATGACTCGTGTATGGCCGGTTATGGACGTCCTGTATGATGACTCGTGTATGGCCGGGTATGAACGTCCTGTATGATGACTCGTGTATGGCCGGGTATGAACGTCCTGTATGATGACTCGTGTATGGCCGGGTATGAACGTCCTGGATGATGACTCGTGTATGGCCGGGTATGGACGTCCTGGATGACTCGTGTATGGCCGGGTATGAACGTCCTGTATGATGACTCGTGTATGGCCGGGTATGGACATCCTGTATGATGACTCGTGTATGGCCGGGTATGAACGTCCTGTATGATGACTCCTGTATGGCCGGGTATGGACGTCCTGTATGATGACTCGTGTATGGCCGGGTATGGACGTCCTGTATGATGACCCGTGTATGGCCGGGTATGGACGTCCTGTATGATGACTCGTGTATGGCCGGGTATGAACGTCCTGTATGATGACTCGTGTATGGCCGGGTATGAACGTCCTGTATGATGACTCGTTTATGGCCGGGTATGAACGTCCGGTATGATGACTCGTGTATGGCCGGGTATTGACGTCCTGTATGATGACTCGTGTATGGCCGGGTATGAACGTCCTGTATGATGACACGCGTATGGCATGGTATGGACGTCCTGTATGATGACTCGCGTATGGCCGGGTATGGACGTCCTGTATGTTGACTCGTGTATGGCCGGGTATGAACGTCCTGTATGATGACTCGTGTATGGCCGGGTATGGACGTCCTGTATGATGACTCGTGAATGGCCGGGTATGGACTTCCTGGATGATGACTCGTGTATGGCCAGGTATGAACGTCCTGTATGATGACTCGTGTATGGCCGGGAATGAACGTCCTGGATGATGACTCGTGTATGGCCGGGTATGGACGTCCTGTATGATGACTCGTGTATGGCCGGGTATGAACGTCCTGGATGATGACTCGTGTATGGCCGGGTAAGGACGTCCTGTATGATGACTCGTGTATGGCCGGGTCTGGACGTCCTGTATGATGACTCGTGTATGGCCGGGTATGGACGTCCTGTATGATGACTCGTGTATGGCCAGGTATGGACGTCCTGGATGACTCGTATATGGCCGGGTATGGACGTCCTGGATGATGACTCGTGTATGGCCGGGTATGGACGTCCTGTATGATGACTCGTGTATGGCCGGGTATGAACGTCCTGTATGATGACTCGTGTATGGCCGGGTATTAACGTCCTGTATGATGACTCGTGCATGGCCTGGTATGGACGTCCTGGATGATGACTCGTGTATGGCCGGGTATGGATGTCCTGGATGACTCGTGTATGGCCGGGTATGGACGTCCTGTATGATGACTCGTGTATGGCCGGGTATGAACGTCCTGTATGATGACTCGTTTATGGCCGGGTATGAACGTCCTGGATGATGACTCGTGTATGGCCGGGTATGAACGTCCTGTATGATGACTCGTGTATGGCCGGGTATGAACGTCCTGTATGATGACTCGTGAATGGCAGGGTATGGACGTCCTGTATGATGACTCGTGTATAGGCCGGGTATGAACGTCCTGTATGATGACTCGTGTATGGCCGGGTATGGACGTCCTGGATGACTCGTGTATGGCCGGGTATGGACGTCCTGGATGACTCGTGTATGGCCGGGTATGAACGTCCTGTATGATGACTCGTGTATGGCCGGGTATGAACGTCCTGTATGATGACTCGTGTATGGCCGGGTATGGACGTCCTGTATGATGACTCGTGTATGGCCGGGTATGAACGTCCTGTATGATGACTCGTGTATGGCCGGGTATGAACGTCCTGTATGATGACTCATGTATGGCCGGGTATGGACGTCCGGTATGATGACTCGTGTATGGCCGGGTATGAACGTCCTGTATGATGACTCGTGTATGGCCGGGTATGAACGTCCTGTATGATGACTCATGTATGGCCGGGTATGAACGTCCTGTATGATGACTCCTGTATGTAAGGGTATGGACGTCCTGTATGATGACTCGTGTATGGCCGGGTATGGACGTCCTGTATGATGACTCGTGTATGGCCGGGTATGGACATCCTGGATGACTCGTGTATGGCCGGGTATGAACGTCCTGTATGATGACTCGTGTATGGCCGGGTATGAACGTCCTGTATGATGACTCGTGTATGGCCGGGTATGAACGTCCTGTATGATGACTCGTGTATGGCCGGGTATGAACGTCCTGTATGATGACTCATGTATGGCCGGGTATGAACGTTCTGTATGATGACTCCTGTATGTCCGGGTATGGACGTCCTGTATGATGACTCGTGTATGGCCGGGTATGGACGTCCTGTATGATGACTCGTGTATGGCCGGGTATGGACATCCTGGATGACTCGTGTATGGCCGGGTATGAACGTCCTGTATGATGACTCGTGTATGGCCGGGTATGAACGTCCTGTATGATGACTCGTGTATGGCCGGGTATGGACGTCCTGTATGATGACTCGTGTATGGCCGGGTATGGACGTCCTGTATGATGACTCATGTATGGCCGGGTATGGACGTCCTGGATGACTCGTGTATGGCCAGGTATGAACGTCCTGTATGATGACTCGTGTATGGCCGGGTATGAACGTCCTGGATGATGACTCGTGAATGGCCGGGTACGAACGTCCTGGATGACTCGTGTATGGCCGGGAATGGACGTCCTTCTATGATGTCTCATGTATGGCCGGGTATGAACGTCCTGTATGATGACTCGTGTATGGCCGGGTATGAACGTCCTGTATGATGACTCGTGTATGGCCGGGTATGAACCTCCTGTATGATGACTCGTGTATGGCCGGGTATGAACGTCCTGTATGATGACTCGTGTATGGCCGGGTATGAACCTCCTGTATGATGACTCGTGTATGGCCGGGTATGGACGTACTATATGATGACTCGTGTATGGCCGGGTATGAACGTCCTGGATGATGACTCGTGTATGGCCGGGTATGGACGTCCTGTATGATGACTCGTGTATGGCCGGGTGTGGACGACCTGTATGATGACTCGTGTATGGCCGGGTATGAACGTCCTGTATGATGACTCATGTATGGCCGGGTATGAACGTCCTGTATGATGACTCCTGTATGTAAGGGTATGGACGTCCTGTATGATGACTCGTGTATGGCCGGGTATGGACGTACTATATGATGACTCGTGTATGGCCGGGTATGAACGTCCTGGATGATGACTCGTGTATGGCCGGGTATGGACGTCCTGTATGATGACTCGTGTATGGCCGGGTATGAACGTCCTGTATGATGACTCGTGTATGGCCGGGTATGGACGTACTATATGATGACTCGTGTATGGCCGGGTATGAACGTCCTGGATGATGACTCGTGTATGGCCGGGTATGGACGTCCTGTATGATGACTCGTGTATGGCCGGGTGTGGACGACCTGTATGATGACTCGTGTATGGCCGGGTATGAACGTCCTGTATGATGACTCGTGTATGGACGGGAATGGACGTCCTGTATGATGACTCGTGTATGGCCGGGTATGAACGTCCTGTATGATGACTCGTGTATGGCCGGGTATGGTCGTCCTGTATGATGACTAGTGTATGGCGGGTATGGACGTCCTGTATGATGACTCGTGTATGGCCGGGTATGGACGTCCTGGATGACTCGTGTATGGCCGGGTATGGAAGTCCTGTATGATGACTCGTGTATGGCCGGGTATGGACGTCCTGTATGATGACTCGTGTATGGCCGGTTATGGACGTCCTGTATGATGACTCGTGTATGGCCGGGTATGAACGTCCTGTATGATGACTCGTGTATGGCCGGGTATGAACGTCCTGTATGATGACTCGTGTATGGCCGGGTATGAACGTCCTGGATGATGACTCGTGTATGGCCGGGTATGGACGTCCTGGATGACTCGTGTATGGCCGGGTATGAACGTCCTGTATGATGACTCGTGTATGGCCGGGTATGGACATCCTGTATGATGACTCGTGTATGGCCGGGTATGAACGTCCTGTATGATGACTCCTGTATGGCCGGGTATGGACGTCCTGTATGATGACTCGTGTATGGCCGGGTATGGACGTCCTGTATGATGACCCGTGTATGGCCGGGTATGGACGTCCTGTATGATGACTCGTGTATGGCCGGGTATGAACGTCCTGTATGATGACTCGTGTATGGCCGGGTATGAACGTCCTGTATGATGACTCGTTTATGGCCGGGTATGAACGTCCGGTATGATGACTCGTGTATGGCCGGGTATTGACGTCCTGTATGATGACTCGTGTATGGCCGGGTATGAACGTCCTGTATGATGACACGCGTATGGCATGGTATGGACGTCCTGTATGATGACTCGCGTATGGCCGGGTATGGACGTCCTGTATGTTGACTCGTGTATGGCCGGGTATGAACGTCCTGTATGATGACTCGTGTATGGCCGGGTATGGACGTCCTGTATGATGACTCGTGAATGGCCGGGTATGGACTTCCTGGATGATGACTCGTGTATGGCCAGGTATGAACGTCCTGTATGATGACTCGTGTATGGCCGGGAATGAACGTCCTGGATGATGACTCGTGTATGGCCGGGTATGGACGTCCTGTATGATGACTCGTGTATGGCCGGGTATGAACGTCCTGGATGATGACTCGTGTATGGCCGGGTAAGGACGTCCTGTATGATGACTCGTGTATGGCCGGGTCTGGACGTCCTGTATGATGACTCGTGTATGGCCGGGTATGGACGTCCTGTATGATGACTCGTGTATGGCCAGGTATGGACGTCCTGGATGACTCGTATATGGCCGGGTATGGACGTCCTGTATGATGACTCGTGTATGGCCGGGTATGGACGTACTATATGATGACTCGTGTATGGCCGGGTATGAACGTCCTGGATGATGACTCGTGTATGGCCGGGTATGGACGTCCTGTATGATGACTCGTGTATGGCCGGGTGTGGACGACCTGTATGATGACTCGTGTATGGCCGGGTATGAACGTCCTGTATGATGACTCGTGTATGGACGGGAATGGACGTCCTGTATGATGACTCGTGTATGGCCGGGTATGAACGTCCTGTATGATGACTCGTGTATGGCCGGGTATGGTCGTCCTGTATGATGACTAGTGTATGGCGGGTATGGACGTCCTGTATGATGACTCGTGTATGGCCGGGTATGGACGTCCTGGATGACTCGTGTATGGCCGGGTATGGAAGTCCTGTATGATGACTCGTGTATGGCCGGGTATGGACGTCCTGTATGATGACTCGTGTATGGCCGGTTATGGACGTCCTGTATGATGACTCGTGTATGGCCGGGTATGAACGTCCTGTATGATGACTCGTGTATGGCCGGGTATGAACGTCCTGTATGATGACTCGTGTATGGCCGGGTATGAACGTCCTGGATGATGACTCGTGTATGGCCGGGTATGGACGTCCTGGATGACTCGTGTATGGCCGGGTATGAACGTCCTGTATGATGACTCGTGTATGGCCGGGTATGGACATCCTGTATGATGACTCGTGTATGGCCGGGTATGAACGTCCTGTATGATGACTCCTGTATGGCCGGGTATGGACGTCCTGTATGATGACTCGTGTATGGCCGGGTATGGACGTCCTGTATGATGACCCGTGTATGGCCGGGTATGGACGTCCTGTATGATGACTCGTGTATGGCCGGGTATGAACGTCCTGTATGATGACTCGTGTATGGCCGGGTATGAACGTCCTGTATGATGACTCGTTTATGGCCGGGTATGAACGTCCGGTATGATGACTCGTGTATGGCCGGGTATTGACGTCCTGTACGATGACTCGTGTATGGCCGGGTATGAACGTCCTGTATGATGACACGCGTATGGCATGGTATGGACGTCCTGTATGATGACTCGCGTATGGCCGGGTATGGACGTCCTGTATGTTGACTCGTGTATGGCCGGGTATGAACGTCCTGTATGATGACTCGTGTATGGCCGGGTATGGACGTCCTGTATGATGACTCGTGAATGGCCGGGTATGGACTTCCTGGATGATGACTCGTGTATGGCCAGGTATGAACGTCCTGTATGATGACTCGTGTATGGCCGGGAATGAACGTCCTGGATGATGACTCGTGTATGGCCGGGTATGGACGTCCTGTATGATGACTCGTGTATGGCCGGGTATGAACGTCCTGGATGATGACTCGTGTATGGCCGGGTAAGGACGTCCTGTATGATGACTCGTGTATGGCCGGGTCTGGACGTCCTGTATGATGACTCGTGTATGGCCGGGTATGGACGTCCTGTATGATGACTCGTGTATGGCCAGGTATGGACGTCCTGGATGACTCGTATATGGCCGGGTATGGACGTCCTGGATGATGACTCGTGTATGGCCGGGTATGGACGTCCTGTATGATGACTCGTGTATGGCCGGGTATGAACGTCCTGTATGATGACTCGTGTATGGCCGGGTATTAACGTCCTGTATGATGACTCGTGCATGGCCTGGTATGGACGTCCTGGATGATGACTCGTGTATGGCCGGGTATGGATGTCCTGGATGACTCGTGTATGGCCGGGTATGGACGTCCTGTATGATGACTCGTGTATGGCCGGGTATGAACGTCCTGTATGATGACTCGTTTATGGCCGGGTATGAACGTCCTGGATGATGACTCGTGTATGGCCGGGTATGAACGTCCTGTATGATGACTCGTGTATGGCCGGGTATGAACGTCCTGTATGATGACTCGTGTATGGCAGGGTATGGACGTCCTGTATGATGACTCGTGTATAGGCCGGGTATGAACGTCCTGTATGATGACTCGTGTATGGCCGGGTATGGACGTCCTGGATGACTCGTGTATGGCCGGGTATGGACGTCCTGGATGACTCGTGTATGGCCGGGTATGAACGTCCTGTATGATGACTCGTGTATGGCCGGGTATGAACGTCCTGTATGATGACTCGTGTATGGCCGGGTATGGACGTCCTGTATGATGACTCGTGTATGGCCGGGTATGAACGTCCTGTATGATGACTCGTGTATGGCCGGGTATGAACGTCCTGTATGATGACTCATGTATGGCCGGGTATGGACGTCCGGTATGATGACTCGTGTATGGCCGGGTATGAACGTCCTGTATGATGACTCGTGTATGGCCGGGTATGAACGTCCTGTATGATGACTCATGTATGGCCGGGTATGAACGTCCTGTATGATGACTCCTGTATGTAAGGGTATGGACGTCCTGTATGATGACTCGTGTATGGCCGGGTATGGACGTCCTGTATGATGACTCGTGTATGGCCGGGTATGGACATCCTGGATGACTCGTGTATGGCCGGGTATGAACGTCCTGTATGATGACTCGTGTATGGCCGGGTATGAACGTCCTGTATGATGACTCGTGTATGGCCGGGTATGAACGTCCTGTATGATGACTCGTGTATGGCCGGGTATGAACGTCCTGTATGATGACTCGTGTATGGCCGGGTATGAACGTCCTGTATGATGACTCATGTATGACCGGGTATGAACGTTCTGTATGATGACTCCTGTATGTCCGGGTATGGACGTCCTGTATGATGACTCGTGTATGGCCGGGTATGGACGTGCTGTATGATGACTCGTGTATGGCCGGGTATGGACATCCTGGATGACTCGTGTATGGCCGGGTATGAACGTCCTGTATGATGACTCGTGTATGGCCGGGTATGAACGTCCTGTATGATGACTCGTGTATGGCCGGGTATGGACGTCCTGTATGATGACTCGTGTATGGCCGGGTATGGACGTCCTGTATGATGACTCATGTATGGCCGGGTATGGACGTCCTGGATGACTCGTGTATGGCCAGGTATGAACGTCCTGTATGATGACTCGTGTATGGCCGGGTATGAACGTCCTGGATGATGACTCGTGAATGGCCGGGTACGAACGTCCTGGATGACTCGTGTATGGCCGGGAATGGACGTCCTTTTATGATGTCTCATGTATGGCCGGGTATGAACGTCCTGTATGATGACTCGTGTATGGCCGGGTATGAACGTCCTGTATGATGACTCGTGTATGGCCGGGTATGAACCTCCTGTATGATGACTCGTGTATGGCTGGTTATGGACGTCCTCTATGATGACTCGTGTATGGCCGGGTATGAACGTCCTGTATCATGACTCGTGTATGGCCGGGTATGAACGTCCTGTATGCTGACTCGTGTATGGCCGGGTATGAACGTCCTGTATGATGACTCGTGTATGGCTGGGTATGAACGTCCTGGATGATGACTCGTGAATGGCCGGGTATGGACGTCCTGGATGACTCGTGTATGGCCGGGTATGGACGTCCTGGATGATGACTCGTGTATGGCCGGGTATGGACGTCATGTATGATGACTCGTGTATGGCCGGGTATCGACGTCCTGTATGATGTCTCATGTATGGCCGGGTATGAACGTCCTGTATGATGACTCGTGTATGGCCGGGTATGAACGTCCTGTATGATGACTCGTGTATGGCCGGGTATGAACCTCCTGTATGATGACTCGTGTATGGCCGGGTATGGACGTCCTGTATGATGACTCGTGTATGTCCGGGTATGAACGTCCTGTATGATGACTCATGTATGGCCGGGTCTGGACGTCCTGTATGATGACTCTTGTATGGCCGGGTATGAACGTCCTGGATGATGACTCGTGTATGGCCGGGTATGGACGTCCTGTATGATGACTCGTGTATGGCCGGGTATGGACGTCCTGTATGATGACTCGTGTATGGCCGGGTATGGACGTCCTGTATGATGACTCGTGTATGGCCGGGTATGAACGTCCTGTATGATGACTCGTGTATGGCCGGGTATGAACGTCCTGTATGATGACTCGTGTATGGCCGGGTATGGACGTCCTGTATGATGACTCGTGTATGGCCTGGTATGGACGTCCTGGATGACTCGTGTATGGCCGGGTATGGACGTCCTGTATGATGACTCGTGTATGGCCGGATATGGACGTCCTGTATGATGACTCGAGTATGGCCGGGAATGAACGTCCTGTATGATGACTCGTGTATGGCCGGGTATGAACGTCCTGTATGATGACTCGTGTATGGCCCGGTATGAACGTCCTGTATGATGACTCGTGTATGGCCGGGTATGAACGTCCTGGATGATGACTCGTGTATGGCCGGGTATGGACGTCCTGGATGACTCGTGTATGGCCTGTTATGGACATCCTGTATTACGACTCGTGTATGGCCGGGTATGAACGTCGTGTATGATGACTCCTGTATGGCCGGGTATGGACGTCCTGTATGATGACTCGTGTATGGCCGGGTATGGACGTCCTGTATGATGACTCGTGTATGGCCGGGTATGGACGTCCTGGATGACTCGTGTATGGCCGGGTATGAACGTCCTGGATGATGACTCGTGTATGGCCGGGTATGAACGTCCTGTATGATGACTCGTGTATGGCCTGGTATGGACGTCCTGTATGATAACTCGTGCATGGCCGGGTATGGACGTCCTGTATGTTGACTCGTGTATGGCCGGGTATGAACGTCCTGTATGATGACTCGTGTATGGCCGGGTATGAACCTCCTGTATGATGACTCGTGTATGGCCGGGTATGGACGTCCTGTATGATGACTCGTGTATGGCCGGCTATGAACGTCCTGGATGATGACTCGTGTATGGCCGGGCATGGACGTCCTGTATGATGACTCGTGTATGGCCGGGTATGGACGTCCTGTATGATGACTCGTGTATGGCCGGGTATGAACGTCCTGTATGATGACTCGTGTATGGTCGGGTATGGACGTCCTGTATGATGACTCGTGTATGGCTGGGTATGAACGTCCTGTATGATGACTCATGTATAGCCGGGTATGGACGTCCTGTATGATGACTCGTGTATGGCCGGGTATGGACGTCCTGTATGATGACTCGTGTATGGCCGGGTATGAACGTCCTGGATGACTCGTGTATGGCCGGGTATGGACGTCCTGTATGATGACTCGTGTATGGCCGGGTATGGACGTCCTGTATGATGACTCGAGTATGGCCGGGTATGGACGTCCTGTATGATGACTCGTGTATGGCCGGGTATGGACGTCCTGTATGATGACTCGTGTATGGCCGGGTATGAACGTCCTGTATGATGACTCGTGTATGGCCGGGTATGAACGTCCTGTATGATGACTCGTGTATGGCCGGGTATGAACGTCCTGGATGATGACTCGTGTAT
Organism: Phyllobates terribilis; assembly: GCF_046119375.1. Classification (NCBI taxonomy): domain Eukaryota; kingdom Metazoa; phylum Chordata; class Amphibia; order Anura; family Dendrobatidae; genus Phyllobates; species Phyllobates terribilis. The sequence goes on along the minus strand of NW_027362766.1, from coordinate 5,117,714 downwards.
GGCCGGGTATGGACGTCCTGGATGACTCGTGTATGGTCGGGTATGGACATCCTGTATGATGACTCGTGTATGGCCGGGTATGAACGTCCTGTATGATGACTCCTGTATGGCCGGGTATGGACGTCCTGTATGATGACTCATGTATGGCCGGGTATGGACGTCCTGTATGATGACTCGTGTATGGCCGGGTATGAACGTCCTGTATGATGACTCGTGTATGGCCGGGTATGGACGTCCTGGATGATGACTTGTGTATGGCCGGGTATGGAAGTCCTGGATGATGACTCGTGTATGGCCGGGTATGAACGTCCTGTATGATGACTCGTGTATGGCCGGGTATGGACGTCCTGTATGATGACTCGTGTATGGCCGGGTCTGAACGTCCTGTATGATGACTCGTGTATGGCTTGGTATGAACGTCCTGTATGATGACTCGTGTATGGCCGGGTATGAACGTCCTGTATGATGACTCGTGTATGGCCGGATCTGAACGTCCTGTATGATGACTCGTGTATGGCCTGGTATGAACGTCCTGTATAATGACTCGTGTATGGCCGGGTATGAACGTCCTGGATGATGACGCGTGTATGGCCGGGTATGGACGTCCTGTATGATGACTCGTGTATGGCCGGGTATGGACGTCCTGTATGATGACTCGTGTATGGCCGGGTATGAATGTCCTGGATGATGACTGGTGTATGGCCGGGTATGAACGTCCTGTATGATGACTCGTGTATGGCCCGGTATGAACGTCCTGTATGATGACTCGTGTATGGCCGGGTATGGACGTCCTGGATGATGACTCGTGTATGGCCTGGTATGGACGTCCTGTATGATGACTCGTGTATGGCCGGGTATGAACGTCCTAGATGATGACTCGTGTATGGCCGGGTATGAACGTCCTGTATGATGACTCGTGTATGGCTGGGTATGAACGTCCTGTATGATGACTCGTGTATGGCCGGGTATGAACGTCCTGTATGATGACTTGTGTATGGCCGGGTATGGACGCCCTGTATGATGACTCGTGTATGGCCGGGTATGGACGTCCTGGATGACTCTTGTATGGCCGGGTATGGACGTCCTGGATGATGACTCGTGTATGGCCGGGTATGAACGTCCTGTATGATGACTCGTGTATGGCCGGGTCTGAACGTCCTGTATGATGACTCGTGTATGGCCCGGTATGAACGTTCTGTATGATGACTCGTGAATGGCCGGGTATGAACGTCCTGTATGATGACTCGTGTATGGCCGGGTATGAACGTCCTGTATGATGACTAGTGTATGGCCGGGTATGAACGTCCTGTATGATGACTCGTGTATGGCCGGGTATGAACGTCCTGTATGATGACTCGTGTATGGCCGGGTCTGAACGTCCTGTATGATGACTCGTGTATGGCCGGGTATGAACGTCCTGTATGACGACTCGTGTATGGCCGGGTATGAACGTCCTGGATGATGACTCGTATATGGCCGGGTATGGAGGTCCTGTATGATGACTCGTGTATGGACGGGTATGGACGTCCTGTATGATGACTCGTGTATGGCCGGGTATGAACATCCTGTATGATGACTGGTGTATGGCCGGGTATGAACGTCCTGTATGATGACTCGTGTATGGCCCGGTATGAACGTCCTGTATGATGACTCGTGTATGGCCGGGTATGAACGTCCTGTATGATGACTCGTGTATGGCCCGGTATGAACGTCCTGTATGATGACTCGTGTATGGCCGGGTATGGACGTCCTATATGATGACTCGTGTATGGCCCGGTATGAACGTCCTGTATGATGACTCGTGTATGGTCGGGTATGGACGTCCTGGATGATGACTCGTGTATGGTCTGGTATGGACGTCCTATATGATGACTCGTGTATGGCCGGGTATGAACGTCCTGGATGATGACTCGTGTATGGCCGGGTATGGACGTCCTGGATGATGACTCGTGTATGGCTGGGCATGAACGTCCTCTATGATGACTCGTGTATGGCCAGGTATGAACGTCCTGTATGATGACTCGTGTATGGCCGGGTATGAAGGTCCTGTATGATGACTCGTGTATGGCCGGGTATGAACGTCCTGTATGATGACTCGTGTATGGCCAGGTATGGACGTCCTGTATGATGACTCGTGTATGGCCGGGTATGAACGTCCTGTATGATGACTCGTGTATGGCCGGGTATGAACGTCCAGTATGATGACTCGTGTATGGCCGGGTATGAACGTCCTGTATGATGACTCGTGTGTGTCCGGGTATGAACGTCCTGTATGATGACTCGTGTATGGCCGGGTATGAACGTCCTGTATGATGACTCGTGTATGGCCGGGTATGAACGTCCTATATGATGACTCGTGTATGGCCGGGTATGGACGTCCTGTATGATGACTCATGTATAGCCGGGTACGAACGTCCTGTATGATGACTCGTGTATGGCCGGGTATGGACGTCCTGTATGATGACTCGTGTATGGCCGGGTATGGACGTCCTGTATGATGACTCGTGTATGGCCAGGTATGAACGTCCTGGATGATGACTCGTGTATGGCCGGGTATGAACGTCCTGCATGATGACTCGTGTATGGCCGGGTATGAACATCCTGTATGATGACTCGTGTATGGCCGGGTATGGACGTCCTGTATGATGACTCGTGTATGGACGGGTATGGACGTCCTGTATGATGACTCGTGTATGGCCGGGTATGAACTTCCTGTATGATGACTCGTGTATGGCCGGGTATGGACGTCCTGTATGATGACTCGTGTATGGCCGCGTATGAACGTCCTGTATGATGACTCGTGTATGGCCGGGTCTGAACGTTCTGTATGATGACTCGTGTATGGCCGGGTCTGAACGTCCTGTATGATGACTCGTGCATGGCCGGGTATGAACGTCCTGTATGATGACTCGTGTATGGCCCGGTATGAACGTCCTTTATGATGACTCGTGTATGGCCGGGTATGGACGTCCTGTATGATGACTCGTGAATGGCCGGGTATGGACGTCCTGGATGATGACTCGTGAATGGCCGGGTATGAACGTCCTGGATGATGACTCGTGTATGGCCGGGTCTGAACGTCCTGTATGATGACTCGTGTATGGCCGGGTCTGAACGTCCTGTACGATGACTCGTTTAAGGCCGGGTATGAACGTCCTGTACGATGACTCGTGTATGGCCGGGTATGAACGTCCTGTATGATGACTCGTGAATGGCCGGGTCTGAACGTCCTGTATGATGACTCGTGTATGGCCGGGTATGAACGTCCTGTATGATGACTCGTGTATGGCCAGGTCTGAACGTCCTGTATGATGACTCGTGTATGGCCGGGTATGAACGTCCTGTATGATGACTCGTGTATGGCCGGGTATGAACGTCCTGTATGATGACTCGTGAATGGCCGGGTATGGACGTCCTGTATGATGACTCGTGTATGTCCGGGTATGGACGTCCTGCATGATGACTCGTGTATGGCCGGGTATGAACGTCCTGTATGATGACTGGTGTATGGCCGGGTATGGACGTCCTGTATGATGACTCGTGTATGGCCGGGTATGGACGTCCTGGATGACTCGTGTATGGCCGGGTATGGACATCCTGGATGATGACTCGTGTATGGCCGGGTATGGACGTCCTGGATGATGACTCGTGTATGGCCGGGTATGAACGTCCTGTATGATGACTCGTGTATGGCCGGGTATGAACGTCCTGTATGATGACTCGTGTATGGCCGGGTATGAACGTCCTGTATGATGACTCGTGTATGGCCGGGTCTGAACGTCCTGTATGATGACTCGTGTATGGCCGGGTATGAACGTCCTGTATGATGACTCGTGTATGGCCGGGTATGAACGTCCTGTATGATGACTCGTGTATGGCCCGGTATGAACGTCCTGTATGATGACTCGTGTATGGCCGGGTATGAACGTCCTGTATGATGACTCGTGTATGGCCCGGTATGAACTTCCTGTATGATGACTCGTGTATGGCCGGGTATGGACGTCCTGTATGATGACTCGTGTATGGCCCGGTATGAACGTCCTGTATGATGACTCGTGTATGGTCGGGTATGGACGTCCTGGATGATGACTCGTGTATGGTCTGGTATGGACGTCCTATATGATGACTCGTGTATGGCCGGGTATGAACGTCCTGATTGATGACTCGTGTATGGCCGGGTATGGACGTCCTGGATGATGACTCGTGTATGGCTGGGTATGAACGTCCTCTATGATGACTCGTGTATGGCCAGGTATGAACGTCCTGTATGATGACTCGTGTATGGCCGGGTATGAACGTCCTGTATGATGACTCGTGTATGGCCGGGTATGAACGTCCTGTATGATGACTCGTGTATGGCCAGGTATGGACGTCCTGTATGATGACTCGTGTATGGCCGGGTATGAACGTCCTGTATGATGACTCGTGTATGGCCGGGTATGAACGTCCAGTATGATGACTCGTGTATGGCCAGGTATGAACGTCCTGTATGATGACTCGTGTGTGTCCGGGTATGAACGTCCTGTATGATGACTCGTGTATGGCCGGGTATGAACGTCCTGTATGATGACTCGTGTATGGCCGGGTATGAACGTCCTATATGATGACTCGTGTATGGCCGGGTATGGACGTCCTGTATGATGACTCATGTATGGCCGGGTATGAACGTCCTGTATGATGACTCGTGTATGGCCGGGTATGGACGTCCTGTATGATGACTCGTGTATGGCCGGGTATGGACGTCCTGTATGATGACTCGTGTATGGCCAGGTATGAACGTCCTGGATGATGACTCGTGTATGGCCGGGTATGAACGTCCTGCATGATGACTCGTGTATGGCCGGGTATGAACATCCTGTATGATGACTCGTGTATGGCCGGGTATGGACGTCCTGTATGATGACTCGTGTATGGACGGGTATGGACGTCCTGTATGATGACTCGTGTATGGCCGGGTATGAACTTCCTGTATGATGACTCGTGTATGGCCGGGTATGGACGTCCTGTATGATGACTCGTGTATGGCCGGGTATGAACGTCCTGTATGATGACTCGTGTATGGCCGGGTCTGAACGTTCTGTATGATGACTCGTGTATGGCCGGGTCTGAACGTCCTGTATGATGACTCGTGCATGGCCGGGTATGAACGTCCTGTATGATGACTCGTGTATGGCCCGGTATGAACGTCCTTTATGATGACTCGTGTATGGCCGGGTATGGACGTCCTGTATGATGACTCGTGAATGGCCGGGTATGGACGTACTGGATGATGACTCGTGAATGGCCGGGTATGAACGTCCTGGATGATGACTCGTGTATGGCCGGGTCTGAACGTCCTGTACGATGACTCGTGTATGGCCGGGTCTGAACGTCCTGTACGATGACTCGTTTATGGCCGGGTATGAACGTCCTGTACGATGACTCGTGTATGGCCGGGTATGAACGTCCTGTATGATGACTCGTGAATGGCCGGGTCTGAACGTCCTGTATGATGACTCGTGTATGGCCGGGTATGAACGTCCTGTATGATGACTCGTGTATGGCCAGGTCTGAACGTCCTGTATGATGACTCGTGTATGGCCGGGTATGAACGTCCTGTATGATGACTCGTGTATGGCCGGGTATGAACGTCCTGTATGATGACTCGTGAATGGCCGGGTATGGACGTCCTGTATGATGACTCGTGTATGTTCGGGTATGGACGTCCTGCATGATGACTCGTGTATGGCCGGGTATGAACGTCCTGTATGATGACTGGTGTATGGCCGGGTATGGACGTCCTGTATGATGACTCGTGTATGGCCGGGTATGGACGTCCTGGATGACTCGTGTATGGCCGGGTATGGACGTCCTGGATGATGACTCGTGTATGGCCGGGTATGGACGTCCTGGATGATGACTCGTGTATGGCCGGGTATGAACGTCCTGTATGATGACTCGTGTATGGCCGGGTATGAACGTCCTGTATGATGACTCGTGTATGGCCGGGTATGAACGTCCTGTATGATGACTCGTGTATGGCCGGGTCTGAACGTCCTGTATGATGACTCGTGTATGACCGGGTATGATGGTCCTGTATGATGACTCGTGTATGGCCGGGTATGAACGTCCTGGATGATGACTCGTGTATAGCCGGGTATGGACGTCCTGTATGATGACTCGTGTATGGCCGGGTATGGACGTCCTGTATGATGACTCGTGTATAGCCGGGTATGAACGTCCTGGATGATGACTCGTGTATGGCCGGGTATGAACGTCCTGGATGATGACTCGTGTATGGCCGGGTATGGACGTCCTGTATGATGACTCATGTATGGCCGGGTATGGACGTCCTGTATGATGACTCGTGTATGGCCGGGTATGAACGTCCTGGATGATGACTCGTGTATGGCCGGGTATGAACGTCCTGTATGATGACTCGTGTATGGCCGGGTATGAACGTCCTGGATGATGACTCGTGTATGGCCGGGTATGGACGTCCTGTATGATGACTCGTGTATGGCCGGGTATGGACGTCCTGTATGATGACTCGTGAATGGCCGGGTATGGACGCCCTGTATGATGACTCGTGAATGGCCGGGTATGGACGTCCTGTATGATGACTCGTGTATGGCCGGGTATGGACGTCCTATATGATGACTCGAGTATGGCCGGGTATGAACGTCCTGTATGATGACTGGTGTATGGCCGGGTATGGACGACCTGTATGATGACTCGTGTATGGCCGGGTATGGACGTCCTGGATGATGACTCGTGCATGGCCGGGTATGAACGTCCTGTATGATGACTCGTGTATGGCTGGGTATGAACGTCCTGTATGATGACTCGTGTATGGCCGGGTATGAACGTCCTGTATGATGACTTGTGTATGGCCGGGTATGGACGCCCTGTATGATGACTCGTGTATGGCCGGGTATGGACGTCCTGGATGACTCGTGTATGGCCGGGTATGGACGTCCTGGATGATGACTCGTGTATGGCCGGGTATGAACGTCCTGTATGATGACTCGTGCATGGCCGGGTCTGAACGTCCTGTATGATGACTCGTGTATGGCCCGGTATGAACGTTCTGTATGATGACTCGTGAATGGCCGGGTATGAACGTCCTGTATGATGACTCGTGTATGGCCGGGTATGAACGTCCTGTATGATGACTAGTGTATGGCCGGGTATGAACGTCCTGTATGATGACTCGTGTATGGCCGGGTATGAACGTCCTGTATGATGACTCGTGTATGGCCGGGTCTGAACGTCCTGTATGATGACTCGTGTATGGCCGGGTATGAACGTCCTGTATGACGACTCGTGTATGGCCGGGTATGAACGTCCTGGATGATGACTCGTATATGGCCGGGTATGGAGGTCCTGTATGATGACTCGTGTATGGCCGGGTATGGACGTCCTGTATGATGACTGGTGTATGGCCGGGTATGAACATCCTGTATGATGACTGGTGTATGGCCGGGTATGAACGTCCTGTATGATGACTCGTGTATGGCCCGGTATGAACGTCCTGTATGATGACTCGTGTATGGCCGGGTATGAACGTCCTGTATGATGACTCGTGTATGGCCCGGTATGAACGTCCTGTATGATGACTCGTGTATGGCCGGGTATGGACGTCCTGTATGATGACTCGTGTATGGCCCGGTATGAACGTCCTGTATGATGACTAGTGTATGGTCGGGTATGGACGTCCTGGATGATGACTCGTGTATGGTCTGGTATGGACGTCCTATATGATGACTCGTGTATGGCCGGGTATGAACGTCCTGGATGATGACTCGTGTATGGCCGGGTATGGACGTCCTGGATGATGACTCGTGTATGGCTGGGTATGAACGTCCTCTATGATGACTCGTGTATGGCCAGGTATGAACGTCCTGTATGATGACTCGTGTATGGCCGGGTATGAACGTCCTGTATGATGACTCGTGTATGGCCGGGTATGAACGTCCTGTATGATGACTCGTGTATGGCCAGGTATGGACGTCCTGTATGATGACTCGTGTATGGCCGGGTATGAACGTCCTGTATGATGACTCGTGTATGGCCGGGTATGAACGTCCAGTATGATGACTCGTGTATGGCCGGGTATGAACGTCCTGTATGATGACTCGTGTGTGTCCGGGTATGAACGTCCTGTATGATGACTCGTGTATGGCCGGGTATGAACGTCCTGTATGATGACTCGTGTATGGCCGGGTATGAACGTCCTATATGATGACTCGTGTATGGCCGGGTATGGACGTCCTGTATGATGACTCATGTATGGCCGGGTATGAACGTCCTGTATGATGACTCGTGTATGGCCGGGTATGGACGTCCTGTATGATGACTCGTGTATGGACGGGTATGGACGTCCTGTATGATGACTCGTGTATGGCCGGGTATGAACTTCCTGTATGATGACTCATGTATGGCCGGGTATGGACGTCCTGTATGATGACTCGTGTATGGCCGGGTATGAACGTCCTGTATGATGACTCGTGTATGGCCGGGTCTGAACGTTCTGTATGATGACTCGTGTATGGCCGGGTCTGAACGTCCTGTATGATAACTCGTGCATGGCCGGGTATGAACGTCCTGTATGATGACTCGTGTATGGCCGGGTATGAACGTCCTTTATGATGACTCGTGTATGGCCGGGTATGGACGTCCTGTATGATGACTCGTGAATGGCCGGGTATGGACGTCCTGGATGATGACTCGTGAATGGCCGGGTATGAACGTCCTGGATGATGACTCGTGTATGGCCGGGTCTGAACGTCCTGTATGATGACTCGTGTATGGCCGTTTCTGAACGTCCTGTACGATGACTCGTTTATGGCCGGGTATGAACGTCCTGTACGATGACTCGTGTATGGCCGGGTATGAACGTCCTGTATGATGACTCGTGAATGGCCGGGTCTGAACGTCCTGTATGATGACTCGTGTATGGCCGGGTATGAACGTCCTGTATGATGACTCGTGTATGGCCAGGTCTGAACGTCCTGTATGATGACTCGTGTATGGCCGGGTATGAACGTCCTGTATGATGACTCGTGTATGGCCGGGTATGAACGTCCTGTATGATGACTCGTGAATGGCCGGGTATGGACGTCCTGTATGATGACTCGTGTATGGCCGGGTATGAACTTCCTGTATGATGACTCATGTATGGCCGGGTATGGACGTCCTGTATGATGACTCGTGTATGGCCGGGTATGAACTTCCTGTATGATGACTCATGTATGGCCGGGTATGGACGTCCTGTATGATGACTCGTGTATGGCCGGGTATGAACGTCCTGTATGATGACTCGTGTATGGCCGGGTCTGAACGTTCTGTATGATGACTCGTGTATGGCCGGGTCTGAATGTCCTGTATGATAACTCGTGCATGGCCGGGTATGAACGTCCTGTATGATGACTCGTGTATGGCCGGGTATGAACGTCCTTTATGATGACTCGTGTATGGCCGGGTATGGACGTCCTGTATGATGACTCGTGAATGGCCGGGTATGGACGTCCTGGATGATGACTCGTGAATGGCCGGGTATGAACGTCCTGGATGATGACTCGTGTATGGCCGGGTCTGAACGTCCTGTATGATGACTCGTGTATGGCCGGGTCTGAACGTCCTGTACGATGACTCGTTTATGGCCGGGTATGAACGTCCTGTACGATGACTCGTGTATGGCCGGGTATGAACGTCCTGTATGATGACTCGTGAATGGCCGGGTCTGAACGTCCTGTATGATGACTCGTGTATGGCCGGGTATGAACGTCCTGTATGATGACTCGTGTATGGCCAGGTCTGAACGTCCTGTATGATGACTCGTGTATGGCCGGGTATGAACGTCCTGTATGATGACTCGTGTATGGCCGGGTATGAACGTCCTGTATGATGACTCGTGAATGGCCGGGTATGGACGTCCTGTATGATGACTCGTGTATGTCCGGGTATGGACGTCCTGCATGATGACTCGTGTATGGCCGGGTATGAACGTCCTGTATGATGACTGGTGTATGGCCGGGTATGGACGTCCTGTATGATGACTCGTGTATGGCCGGGTATGAACGTCCTGTATGATGACTCGTGTATGGCCAGGTATGGACGTCCTGTATGATGACTCGTGTATGGCCGGGTATGAACGTCCTGTATGATGACTCGTGTATGGCTGGGTATGAACGTCCAGTATGATGACTCGTGTATGGCCGGGTATGAACGTCCTGTATGATGACTCGTGTGTGTCCGGGTATGAACGTCCTGTATGATGACTCGTGTATGGCCGGGTATGAACGTCCTGCATGATGACTCGTGTATGGCCGGGTATGAATATCCTGTATGATGACTCGTGTATGGCCGGGTATGGACGTCCTGTATGATGACTCGTGTATGGACGGGTATGGACGTCCTGTATGATGACTCGTGTATGGCCGGGTATGAACTTCCTGTATGATGACTCGTGTATGGCCGGGTATGGACGTCCTGTATGATGACTCGTGTATGGCCGGGTATGAACGTCCTGTATGATGACTCGTGTATGGCCGGGTCTGAACGTTCTGTATGATGACTCGTGTATGGCCGGGTCTGAACGTCCTGCATGATGACTCGTGCATGGCCGGGTATGAACGTCCTGTATGATGACTCGTGTATGGCCGGGTATGAACGTCCTTTATGATGACTCGTGTATGGCCGGGTATGGACGTCCTGTATGATGACTCGTGAATGGCCGGGTATGGACGTCCTGGATGATGACTCGTGAATGGCCGGGTATGAACGTCCTGGATGATGACTCGTGTATGGCCGGGTCTGAACGTCCTGTATGATGACTCGTGTATGGCCGGGTCTGAATGTCCTGTACGATGACTCGTTTATGGCCGGGTATGAACGTCCTGTACGATGACTCGTGTATGGCCGGGTATGAACGTCCTGTATGATGACTCGTGAATGGCCGGGTCTGAACGTCCTGTATGATGACTCGTGTATGGCCGGGTATGAACGTCCTGTATGATGACTCGTGTATGGCCAGGTCTGAACGTCCTGTATGATGACTCGTGTATGGCCGGGTATGAACGTCCTGTATGATGACTCGTGTATGGCCGGGTATGAACGTCCTGTATGATGACTCGTGAATGGCCGGGTATGGACGTCCTGTATGATGACTCGTGTATGTCCGGGTATGGACGTCCTGCATGATGACTCGTGTATGGCCGGGTATGAACGTCCTGTATGATGACTGGTGTATGGCCGGGTATGGACGTCCTGTATGATGACTCGTGTATGGCCGGGTATGGACGTCCTGGATGACTCGTGTATGGCCGGGTATGGACGTCATGGATGATGACTCGTGTATGGCCGGGTATGGACGTCCTGGATGATGACTCGTGTATGGCCGGGTATGAACGTCCTGTATGATGACTCGTGTATGGCCGGGTATGAACGTCCTGTATGATGACTCGTGTATGGCCGGGTATGAACGTCCTGTATGATGACTCGTGTATGGCCGGGTCTGAACGTCCTGTATCATGACTCGTGTATGACCGGGTATGATGGTCCTGTATGATGACTCGTGTATGGCCGGGTATAAACGTCCTGGATGATGACTCGTGTATGGCCGGGTATGGACGTCCTGTATGATGACTCGTGTATGGCCGGGTATGGACGTCCTGTATGATGACTCGTGTATAGCCGGGTATGAACGTCCTGGATGATGACTCGTGTATGACCGGGTATGAACGTCCTGGATGATGGCTCGTGTATGGCCGGGTATGGACGTCCTGTATGATGACTCATGTATGGCCGGGTATGGACGTCCTGTATGATGACTCGTGTATGGCCGGGTATGAACGTCCTGCATGATGACTCGTGTATGGCCGGGTATGAACATCCTGTATGATGACTCGTGTATGGCCGGGTATGGACGTCCTGTATGATGACTCGTGTATGGACGGGTATGGACGTCCTGTATGATGACTCGTGTATGGCCGGGTATGAACTTCCTGTATGATGACTCATGTATGGCCGGGTATGGACGTCCTGTATGATGACTCGTGTATGGCCGGGTATGAACGTCCTGTATGATGACTCGTGTATGGCCGGGTCTGAACGTTCTGTATGATGACTCGTGTATGGCCGGGTCTGAACGTCCTGTATGATAACTCGTGCATGGCCGGGTATGAACGTCCTGTATGATGACTCGTGTATGGCCGGGTATGAACGTCCTTTATGATGACTCGTGTATGGCCGGGTATGGACGTCCTGTATGATGACTCGTGAATGGCCGGGTATGGACGTCCTGGATGATGACTCGTGAATGGCCGGGTATGAACGTCCTGGATGATGACTCGTGTATGGCCGGGTCTGAACGTCCTGTATGATGACTCGTGTATGGCCGGGTCTGAACGTCCTGTACGATGACTCGTTTATGGCCGGGTATGAACGTCCTGTACGATGACTCGTGTATGGCCGGGTATGAACGTCCTGTATGATGACTCGTGAATGGCCGGGTCTGAACGTCCTGTATGATGACTCGTGTATGGCCGGGTATGAACGTCCTGTATGATGACTCGTGTATGGCCAGGTCTGAACGTCCTGTATGATGACTCGTGTATGGCCGGGTATGAACGTCCTGTATGATGACTCGTGTATGGCCGGGTATGAACGTCCTGTATGATGACTCGTGAATGGCCGGGTATGGACGTCCTGTATGATGACTCGTGTATGTCCGGGTATGGACGTCCTGCATGATGACTCGTGTATGGCCGGGTATGAACGTCCTGTATGATGACTGGTGTATGGCCGGGTATGGACGTCCTGTATGATGACTCGTGTATGGCCGGGTATGAACGTCCTGTATGATGACTCGTGTATGGCCAGGTATGGACGTCCTGTATGATGACTCGTGTATGGCCGGGTATGAACGTCCTGTATGATGACTCGTGTATGGCTGGGTATGAACGTCCATTATGATGACTCGTGTATGGCCGGGTATGAACGTCCTGTATGATGACTCGTGTGTGTCCGGGTATGAACGTCCTGTATGATGACTCGTGTATGGCCGGGTATGAACGTCCTGCATGATGACTCGTGTATGGCCGGGTATGAATATCCTGTATGATGACTCGTGTATGGCCGGGTATGGACGTCCTGTATGATGACTCGTGTATGGACGGGTATGGACGTCCTGTATGATGACTCGTGTATGGCCGGGTATGAACTTCCTGTATGATGACTCGTGTATGGCCGGGTATGGACGTCCTGTATGATGACTCGTGTATGGCCGGGTATGAACGTCCTGTATGATGACTCGTGTATGGCCGGGTCTGAACGTTCTGTATGATGACTCGTGTATGGCCGGGTCTGAACGTCCTGTATGATGACTCGTGCATGGCCGGGTATGAACGTCCTGTATGATGACTCGTGTATGGCCGGGTATGAACGTCCTTTATGATGACTCGTGTATGGCCGGGTATGGACGTCCTGTATGATGACTCGTGAATGGCCGGGTATGGACGTCCTGGATGATGACTCGTGAATGGCCGGGTATGAACGTCCTGGATGATGACTCGTGTATGGCCGGGTCTGAACGTCCTGTATGATGACTCGTGTATGGCCGGGTCTGAATGTCCTGTACGATGACTCGTTTATGGCCGGGTATGAACGTCCTGTATGATGGCTCGTGAATGGCCGGGTCTGAACGTCCTGTATGATGACTCGTGTATGGCCGTGTATGAACGTCCTGTATGATGACTCGTGTATGGCCAGGTCTGAACGTCCTGTATGATGACTCGTGTATGGCCGGGTATGAACGTCCTGTATGATGACTCGTGTATGGCCGGGTATGAACGTCCTGTATGATGACTCGTGAATGGCCGGGTATGGACGTCCTGTATGATGACTCGTGTATGTCCGGGTATGGACGTCCTGCATGATGACTCGTGTATGGCCGGGTATGAACGTCCTGTATGATGACTGGTGTATGGCCGGGTATGGACGTCCTGTATGATGACTCGTGTATGGCCGGGTATGGACGTCCTGGATGACTCGTGTATGGCCGGGTATGGACGTCATGGATGATGACTCGTGTATGGCCGGGTATGGACGTCCTGGATGATGACTCGTGTATGGCCGGGTATGAACGTCCTGTATGATGACTCGTGTATGGCCGGGTATGAACGTCCTGTATGATGACTCGTGTATGGCCGGGTATGAACGTCCTGTATGATGACTCGTGTATGGCCGGGTCTGAACGTCCTGTATCATGACTCGTGTATGACCGGGTATGATGGTCCTGTATGATGACTCGTGTATGGCCGGGTATGAACGTCCTGGATGATGACTCGTGTATGGCCGGGTATGGACGTCCTGTATGATGACTCGTGTATGGCCGGGTATGGACGTCCTGTATGATGACTCGTGTATAGCCGGGTATGAACGTCCTGGATGATGACTCGTGTATGGCCGGGTATGAACGTCCTGGATGATGGCTCGTGTATGGCCGGGTATGGACGTCCTGTATGATGACTCATGTATGGCCGGGTATGGACGTCCTGTATGATGACTCGTGTATGGCCGGGTATGAACGTCCTGGATGATGACTCGTGTATGGCCGGGTATGAACGTCCTGTATAATGACTCGTGTATGGCCGGGTATGAACGTCCTGGATGATGACTCGTGTATGGCCGGGTATGGACGTCCTGTATGATGACTCGTGTATGGCCGGGTATGGACGTCCTGTATGATGACTCGTGAATGGCCGGGTATGGACGTCCTGTATGATGACTCGTGAATGGCCGGGTATGGACGTCCTGTATGATGACTCGTGTATGGCCGGGTATGGACGTCCCACATGATGACTCGAGTATGGCCGGGTATGAACGTCCTGTATGATGACTGGTGTATGGCCGGGTATGGACGTCCTGTATGATGACTCGTGTATGGCCGGGTATGGACGTCCTGGATGATGACTCGTGTATGGCCGGGTATGGACGTCCTGGATGATGACTCGTGTATGGCCGGGTATGAACGTCCTGTATGATGACTCGTGTATGGCCGGGTCTGAACGTTCTGTATGATGACTCGTGTATGGCCGGGTCTGAACGTCCTGTATGATGACTCGTGCATGGCCGGGTATGAACGTCCTGTATGATGACTCGTATATGGCCGGGTATGAACGTCCTTTATGATGACTCGTGTATGGCCGGGTATGGACGTCCTGTATGATGACTCGTGAATGGCCGGGTATGGACGTCCTGGATGATGACTCGTGAATAGCCGGGTATGAACGTCCTGGATGATGACTCGTGTATGGCCGGGTCTGAACGTCCTGTATGATGACTCGTGTATGGCCGGGTCTGAACGTCCTGTACGATGACTCGTTTATGGCCGGGTATGAACGTCCTGTACGATGACTCGTGTATGGCCGGGTATGAACGTCCTGTATGATGACTCGTGAATGGCCGGGTCTGAACGTCCTGTATGATGACTCGTGTATGGCCAGGTCTGAACGCCCTGTATGATGACTCGTGTATGGCCGGGTATGAACGTCCTGTATGATGACTCGTGTATGGCCGGGTATGAACGTCCTGTATGATGACTCGTGAATGGCCGGGTATGGACGTCCTGTATGATGACTCGTGTATGTCCGGGTATGGACGTCCTGCATGATGACTCGTGTATGGCCGGGTATGAACGTCCTGTATGATGACTGGTGTATGGCCGGGTATGGACGTCCTGTATGATGACTCGTGTATGGCCGGGTATGGACGTCCTGGATGACTCGTGTATGGCCGGGTATGGACGTCCTGGATGATGACTCGTGTATGGCCGGGTATGGACGTCCTGGATGATGACTCGTGTATGGCCGGGTATGAACGTCCTGTATGATGACTCGTGTATGGCCGGGTATGAACGTCCTGTATGATGACTCGTGTATGGCCGGGTATGAACGTCCTGTATGATGACTCGTGTATGGCCGGGTCTGAACGTCCTGTATGATGACTCGTGTATGACCGGGTATGATGGTCCTGTATGATGACTCGTGTATGGCCGGGTATGAACGTCC
This sequence comes from Phyllobates terribilis, assembly GCF_046119375.1. NCBI lineage: Eukaryota > Metazoa > Chordata > Amphibia > Anura > Dendrobatidae > Phyllobates > Phyllobates terribilis. The sequence continues at coordinate 5,101,662 of NW_027362766.1, read as the reverse complement.
TGGATGATGACTCGTGTATGGCCGGGTATGGACGTCCTGTATGATGACTCGTGTATGGCCGGTTATGGACGTCCTGTATGATGACTCGTGTATAGCCGGGTATGAACGTCCTGGATGATGACTCGTGTATGGCCGGGTATGAACGTCCTGGATGATGACTCGTGTATGGCCGGGTATTGACGTCCTGGATGATGACTCATGTATGGCCGGGTATGGACGTCCTGTATGATGACTCGTGTATGGCCGGGTATGAACGTCCTGGATGATGACTCGTGTATGGCCGGGTATGAACGTCCTGTATGATGACTCGTGTATGGCCGGGTATGAACGTCCTGGATGATGACTCGTGTATGGCCGGGTATGGACGTCCTGTATGATGACTCGTGTATGGCCGGGTATGGACGTCCTGTATGATGACTCGTGAATGGCCGGGTATGGACGTCCTGTATGATGACTCGTGAATGGCCGGGTATGGACGTCCTGTATGATGACTCGTGTATGGCCGGGTATGGACGTCCTATATGATGACTCGAGTATGGCCGGGTATGAACGTCCTGTATGATGACTGGTGTATGGCCGGGTATGGACGTCCTGTATGATGACTCGTGTATGGCCGGGTATGGACGTCCTGGATGATGACTCGTGTATGGCCGGGTATGGACGTCCTGGATGATGACTCGTGTATTGCCGGGTATGAACGTCCTGTATGATGACTCGTGTATGGCCGGGTATGAACGTCCTGTATGATGACTCGTGTATGGCCGGGTATGAACGTCCTGTATGATGACTCGTGTATGGCCGGGTCTGAACGTCCTGTATGGTGACTCGTGTATGACCGGGTATGAACGTCTTGTATGATGACTCGTGTATGGCCGGGTATGAACGTCCTGGATGATGACTCGTGTATGGCCGGGTATGAACGTCCTGTATGATGACTCGTGTATGGCCGGGTATGAACGTCCTGGATGATGACTCGTGTATGGCCAGGTATGGACGTCCTGTATGTTGACTCGTGTATGGCCGGGTATGGAGGTCCTGTATGATGACTCGTGAATGGCCGAGTATGGACGTCCTGGATGACTCGTGTATGGCCGGGTATGGACGTCCTGGATGATGACTCGTGTATGGCCGGGTATGAACGTCCTGTATGATGACTCGTGTATGGCCGGGTATGGACGTCCTGGATGATGACTCGTGTATGGCCGGGTATGGACGTCCTGTATGATGACTCGTGTATGGCCGGGTATGGACGTCCTGTATGATGACTGGTGTATGGCCTTGTATGAATGTCCTGTATGATGACTCGTGTATGGCCGGGTATGGACGTCCTGTATGATGACTCGTGTATGGCCGGGTTTGGACGTCCTGTATGATGACTCGTGTATGGCCGGGTATGGACGTCCTGTATGATGACTCGTGTATGGCCGGGTATGAACGTCCTGTATGATGACTCATGTATGGCCGGGTATGGACGTCCTGTATGATGACTCGTGTATGGCCGGGTATGGACGTCCTGGATGACTCGTGTATAGCCGGGTATGGAAGTCCTGTATGATGACTCGTGTATGGCCGGGTATGAACGTCCTGTATGATGACTCATGTATGGCCGGGTATGGACGTCCTGTATGATGACTCGTGTATGGCCGGGTATGAACGTCCTGGATGATGACTCGTGTATGGCCGGGTATGGACGTCCAGTATGATGACTCGTGTATGGCCGGGTATGAACGTCCTGTATGATGACTCGTGTGTGTCCGGGTATGAACGTCCTGTATGATGACTCGTGTATGGCCGGGTATGAACGTCCTGTATGATGACTCGTGTATGGCCGGGTATGAACGTCCTATATGATGACTCGTGTATGGCCGGGTATGGACGTCCTGTATGATGACTCATGTATGGCCGGGTATGAACGTCCTGTATGATGACTCGTGTATGGCCGGGTATGGACGTCCTGTATGATGACTCTTGTATGGCCGGGTATGGACGTCCTGTATGATGACTCGTGTATGGCCAGGTATGAACGTCCTGGATGATGACTCGTGTATGGCCGGGTATGAACGTCCTGCATGATGACTCGTGTATGGCCGGGTATGAACATCCTGTATGATGACTCGTGTATGGTCGGGTATGGACGTCCTGTATGATGACTCGTGTATGGACGGGTATGGACGTCCTGTATGATGACTCGTGTATGGCCGGGTATGAACTTCCTGTATGATGACTCATGTATGGCCGGGTATGGACGTCCTGTATGATGACTCGTGTATGGCCGGGTATGAATGTCCTGTATGATGACTCGTGTATGGCCGGGTCTGAACGTTCTGTATGATGACTCGTGTATGGCCGGGTCTGAACGTTCTGTATGATAACTCGTGCATGGCCGGGTATGAACGTCCTGTATGATGACTCGTGTATGGCCGGGTATGAACGTCCTTTATGATGACTCGTGTATGGCCGGGTATGGACGTCCTGTATGATGACTCGTGAATGGCCGGGTATGGACGTCCTGGATGATGACTCGTGAATGGCCGGGTATGAACGTCCTGGATGATGACTCGTGTATGGCCGGGTCTGAACGTCCTGTATGATGACTCGTGTATGGCCGGGTCTGAACGTCCTGTACGATGACTCGTTTATGGCCGGGTATGAACGTCCTGTACGATGACTCGTGTATGGCCGGGTATGAACGTCCTGTATGATGACTCGTGAATGGCCGGGTCTGAACGTCCTGTATGATGACTCGTGTATGGCCGGGTATGAACGTCCTGTATGATGACTCGTGTATGGCCAGGTCTGAACGTCCTGTATGATGACTCGTGTATGGCCGGGTATGAACGTCCTGTATGATGACTCGTGTATGGCCGGGTATGAACGTCCTGTATGATGACTCGTGAATGGCCGGGTATGGACGTCCTGTATGATGACTCGTGTATGTCCGGGTATGGACGTCCTGCATGATGACTCGTGTATGGCCGGGTATGAACGTCCTGTATGATGACTGGTGTATGGCCGGGTATGGACGTCCTGTATGATGACTCGTATATGGCCGGGTATGAACGTCCTGTATGATGACTCGTGTATGGCCAGGTATGGACGTCCTGTATGATGACTCGTGTATGGCCGGGTATGAACGTCCTGTATGATGACTCGTGTATGGCCGGGTATGAACGTCCAGTATGATGACTCGTGTATGGCCGGGTATGAACGTCCTGTATGATGACTCGTGTGTGTCCGGGTATGAACGTCCTGTATGATGACTCGTGTATGGCCGGGTATGAACGTCCTGCATGATGACTCGTGTATGGCCGGGTATGAACATCCTGTATGATGACTCGTGTATGGCCGGGTATGGACGTCCTGTATGATGACTCGTGTATGGACGGGTATGGACGTCCTGTATGATGACTCGTGTATGGCCGGGTATGAACTTCCTGTATGATGACTCGTGTATGGCCGGGTATGGACGTCCTGTATGATGACTCGTGTATGGCCGGGTATGAACGTCCTGTATGATGACTCGTGTATGGCCGGGTCTGAACGTTCTGTATGATGACTCGTGTATGGCCGGGTCTGAACGTCCTGTATGATGACTCGTGCATGGCCGGGTATGAACGTCCTGTATGATGACTCGTGTATGGCCGGGTATGAACGTCCTTTATGATGACTCGTGTATGGCCGGGTATGGACGTCCTGTATGATGACTCGTGAATGGCCGGGTATGGACGTCCTGGATGATGACTCGTGAATGGCCGGGTATGAACGTCCTGGATGATGACTCGTGTATGGCCGGGTCTGAACGTCCTGTATGATGACTCGTGTATGGCCGGGTCTGAACGTCCTGTACGATGACTCGTTTATGGCCGGGTATGAACGTCCTGTACGATGACTCGTGTATGGCCGGGTATGAACGTCCTGTATGATGACTCGTGAATGGCCGGGTCTGAACGTCCTGTATGATGACTCGTGTATGGCCGGGTATGAACGTCCTGTATGATGACTCGTGTATGGCCGGGTATGAACGTCCTGTATGATGACTCGTGTATGGCCAGGTCTGAACGTCCTGTATGATGACTCGTGTATGGCCGGGTATGAACGTCCTGTATGATGACTCGTGTATGGCCGGGTATGAACGTCCTGTATGATGACTCGTGAATGGCCGGGTATGGACGTCCTGTATGATGACTCGTGTATGTCCGGGTATGAACGTCCTGGATGATGACTCGTGTATGGCCGGGTATGAACGTCCTGTATGATGACTCGTGTATGGCCGGGTATGAACGTCCTGGATGATGACTCGTGTATGGCCGGGTATGGACGTCCTGTATGATGACTCGTGTATGGCCGGGTATGGACGTCCTGTATGATGACTCGTGAATGGCCGGGTATGGACGTCCTGTATGATGACTCGTGAATGGCCGGGTATGGACGTCCTGTATGATGACTCGTGTATGGCCGGGTATGGACGTCCTACATGATGACTCGAGTATGGCCGGGTATGAACGTCCTGTATGATGACTGGTGTATGGCCGGGTATGGACGTCCTGTATGATGACTCGTGTATGGCCGGGTATGGACGTCCTGGATGATGACTCGTGTATGGCCGGGTATGGACGTCCTGGATGATGACTCGTGTATGGCCGGGTATGAACGTCCTGTATGATGACTCGTGTATGGCCGGGTCTGAACGTTCTGTATGATGACTCGTGTATGGCCGGGTCTGAACGTCCTGTATGATTACTCGTGCATGGCCGGGTATGAACGTCCTGTATGATGACTCGTATATGGCCGGGTATGAACGTCCTTTATGATGACTCGTGTATGGCCGGGTATGGACGTCCTGTATGATGACTCGTGAATGGCCGGGTATGGACGTCCTGGATGATGACTCGTGAATAGCCGGGTATGAACGTCCTGGATGATGACTCGTGTATGGCCGGGTCTGAACGTCCTGTATGATGACTCGTGTATGGCCGGGTCTGAACGTCCTGTACGATGACTCGTTTATGGCCGGGTATGAACGTCCTGTACGATGACTCGTGTATGGCCGGGTATGAACGTCCTGTATGATGACTCGTGAATGGCCGGGTCTGAACGTCCTGTATGATGACTCGTGTATGGCCAGGTCTGAACGCCCTGTATGATGACTCGTGTATGGCCGGGTATGAACGTCCTGTATGATGACTCGTGTATGGCCGGGTATGAACGTCCTGTATGATGACTCGTGAATGGCCGGGTATGGACGTCCTGTATGATGACTCGTGTATGTCCGGGTATGGACGTCCTGCATGATGACTCGTGTATGGCCGGGTATGAACGTCCTGTATGATGACTGGTGTATGGCCGGGTATGGACGTCCTGTATGATGACTCGTGTATGGCCGGGTATGGACGTCCTGGATGACTCGTGTATGGCCGGGTATGGACGTCCTGGATGATGACTCGTGTATGGCCGGGTATGGACGTCCTGGATGATGACTCGTGTATGGCCGGGTATGAACGTCCTGTATGATGACTCGTGTATGGCCGGGTATGAACGTCCTATATGATGACTCGTGTATGGCCGGGTATGAACGTCCTGTATGATGACTCGTGTATGGCCGGGTCTGAACGTCCTGTATGATGACTCGTGTATGACCGGGTATGATGGTCCTGTATGATGACTCGTGTATGGCCGGGTATGAACGTCCTGGATGATGACTCGTGTATGGCCGGGTATGGACGTCCTGTATGATGACTCGTGTATGGCCGGGTATGGACGTCCTGTATGATGACTCGTGTATAGCCGGGTATGAACGTCCTGGATGATGACTCGTGTATGGCCGGGTATGAACGTCCTGGATGATGACTCGTGTATGGCCGGGTATTGACGTCCTGGATGATGACTCATGTATGGCCGGGTATGGACGTCCTGTATGATGACTCGTGTATGGCCGGGTATGAACGTCCTGGATGATGACTCGTGTATGGCCGGGTATGAACGTCCTGTATGATGACTCGTGTATGGCCGGGTATGAACGTCCTGGATGATGACTCGTGTATGGCCGGGTATGGACGTCCTGTATGATGACTCGTGTATGGCCGGGTATGGACGTCCTGTATGATGACTCGTGAATGGCCGGGTATGGACGTCCTGTATGATGACTCGTGAATGGCCGGGTATGGACGTCCTGTATGATGACTCGTGTATGGCCGGGTATGGACGTCCTATATGATGACTCGAGTATGGCCGGGTATGAACGTCCTGTATGATGACTGGTGTATGGCCGGGTATGGACGTCCTGTATGATGACTCGTGTATGGCCGGGTATGGACGTCCTGGATGATGACTCGTGTATGGCCGGGTATGGACGTCCTGGATGATGACTCGTGTATTGCCGGGTATGAACGTCCTGTATGATGACTCGTGTATGGCCGGGTATGAACGTCCTGTATGATGACTCGTGTATGGCCGGGTATGAACGTCCTGTATGATGACTCGTGTATGGCCGGGTCTGAACGTCCTGTATGGTGACTCGTGTATGACCGGGTATGAACGTCTTGTATGATGACTCGTGTATGGCCGGGTATGAACGTCCTGGATGATGACTCGTGTATGGCCGGGTATGAACGTCCTGTATGATGACTCGTGTATGGCCGGGTATGAACGTCCTGGATGATGACTCGTGTATGGCCAGGTATGGACGTCCTGTATGATGACTCGTGTATGGCCGGGTATGGAGGTCCTGTATGATGACTCGTGAATGGCCGAGTATGGACGTCCTGGATGACTCGTGTATGGCCGGGTATGGACGTCCTGGATGATGACTCGTGTATGGCCGGGTATGAACGTCCTGTATGATGACTCGTGTATGGCCGGGTATGGACGTCCTGGATGATGACTCGTGTATGGCCGGGTATGGACGTCCTGTATGATGACTCGTGTATGGCCGGGTATGGACGTCCTGTATGATGACTGGTGTATGGCCTTGTATGAATGTCCTGTATGATGACTCGTGTATGGCCGGGTATGGACGTCCTGTATGATGACTCGTGTATGGCCGGGTTTGGACGTCCTGTATGATGACTCGTGTATGGCCGGGTATGGACGTCCTGTATGATGACTCGTGTATGGCCGGGTATGAACGTCCTGTATGATGACTCATGTATGGCCGGGTATGGACGTCCTGTATGATGACTCGTGTATGGCCGGGTATGGACGTCCTGGATGACTCGTGTATAGCCGGGTATGGAAGTCCTGTATGATGACTCGTGTATGGCCGGGTATGAACGTCCTGTATGATGACTCATGTATGGCCGGGTATGGACGTCCTGTATGATGACTCGTGTATGGCCGGGTATGAACGTCCTGGATGATGACTCGTGTATGGCCGGGTATGGACGTCCAGTATGATGACTCGTGTCTGGCCGGGTATGAACGTCCTGTATGATGACTCGTGTGTGTCCGGGTATGAACGTCCTGTATGATGACTCGTGTATGGCCGGGTATGAACGTCCTGTATGATGACTCGTGTATGGCCGGGTATGATCGTCCTATATGATGACTCGTGTATGGCCGGGTATGGACGTCCTGTATGATGACTCATGTATGGCCGGGTATGAACGTCCTGTATGATGACTCGTGTATGGCCGGGTATGGACGTCCTGTATGATGACTCTTGTATGGCCGGGTATGGACGTCCTGTATGATGACTCGTGTATGGCCAGGTATGAACGTCCTGGATGATGACTCATGTATGGCCGGGTATGAACGTCCTGCATGATGACTCGTGTATGGCCGGGTATGAACATCCTGTATGATGACTCGTGTATGGCCGGGTATGGACGTCCTGTATGATGACTCGTGTATGGACGGGTATGGACGTCCTGTATGATGACTCGTGTATGGCCGGGTATGAACGTCCTGTATGATGACTCGTGTATGGCCAGGTCTGAACGTCCTGTATGATGACTCGTGTATGGCCGGGTATGAACGTCCTGTATGATGACTCGTGTATGGCCGGGTATGAACGTCCTGTATGATGACTCGTGAATGGCCGGGTATGGACGTCCTGTATGATGACTCGTGTATGTCCGGGTATGAACGTCCTGGATGATGACTCGTGTATGGCCGGGTATGAACGTCCTGTATGATGACTCGTGTATGGCCGGGTATGAACGTCCTGGATGATGACTCGTGTATGGCCGGGTATGGACGTCCTGTATGATGACTCGTGTATGGCCGGGTATGGACGTCCTGTATGATGACTCGTGAATGGCCGGGTATGGACGTCCTGTATGATGACTCGTGAATGGCCGGGTATGGACGTCCTGTATGATGACTCGTGTATGGCCGGGTATGGACGTCCTACATGATGACTCGAGTATGGCCGGGTATGAACGTCCTGTATGATGACTGGTGTATGGCCGGGTATGGACGTCCTGTATGATGACTCGTGTATGGCCGGGTATGGACGTCCTGGATGATGACTCGTGTATGGCCGGGTATGGACGTCCTGGATGATGACTCGTGTATGGCCGGGTATGAACGTCCTGTATGATGACTCGTGTATGGCCGGGTCTGAACGTTCTGTATGATGACTCGTGTATGGCCGGGTCTGAACGTCCTGTATGATTACTCGTGCATGGCCGGGTATGAACGTCCTGTATGATGACTCGTATATGGCCGGGTATGAACGTCCTTTATGATGACTCGTGTATGGCCGGGTATGGACGTCCTGTATGATGACTCGTGAATGGCCGGGTATGGACGTCCTGGATGATGACTCGTGAATAGCCGGGTATGAACGTCCTGGATGATGACTCGTGTATGGCCGGGTCTGAACGTCCTGTATGATGACTCGTGTATGGCCGGGTCTGAACGTCCTGTACGATGACTCGTTTATGGCCGGGTATGAACGTCCTGTACGATGACTCGTGTATGGCCGGGTATGAACGTCCTGTATGATGACTCGTGAATGGCCGGGTCTGAACGTCCTGTATGATGACTCGTGTATGGCCAGGTCTGAACGCCCTGTATGATGACTCGTGTATGGCCGGGTATGAACGTCCTGTATGATGACTCGTGTATGTCCGGGTATGGACGTCCTGCATGATGACTCGTGTATGGCCGGGTATGAACGTCCTGTATGATGACTGGTGTATGGCCGGGTATGGACGTCCTGTATGATGACTCGTGTATGGCCGGGTATGGACGTCCTGGATGACTCGTGTATGGCCGGGTATGGACGTCCTGGATGATGACTCGTGTATGGCCGGGTATGGACGTCCTGGATGATGACTCGTGTATGGCCGGGTATGAACGTCCTGTATGATGACTCGTGTATGGCCGGGTATGAACGTCCTATATGATGACTCGTGTATGGCCGGGTATGAACGTCCTGTATGATGACTCGTGTATGGCCGGGTCTGAACGTCCTGTATGATGACTCGTGTATGACCGGGTATGATGGTCCTGTATGATGACTCGTGTATGGCCGGGTATGAACGTCCTGGATGATGACTCGTGTATGGCCGGGTATGGACGTCCTGTATGATGACTCGTGTATGGCCGGGTATGGACGTCCTGTATGATGACTCGTGTATAGCCGGGTATGAACGTCCTGGATGATGACTCGTGTATGGCCGGGTATGAACGTCCTGGATGATGACTCGTGTATGGCCGGGTATTGACGTCCTGGATGATGACTCATGTATGGCCGGGTATGGACGTCCTGTATGATGACTCGTGTATGGCCGGGTATGAACGTCCTGGATGATGACTCGTGTATGGCCGGGTATGAACGTCCTGTATGATGACTCGTGTATGGCCGGGTATGAACGTCCTGGATGATGACTCGTGTATGGCCGGGTATGGACGTCCTGTATGATGACTCGTGTATGGCCGGGTATGGACGTCCTGTATGATGACTCGTGAATGGCCGGGTATGGACTTCCTGTATGATGACTCGTGAATGGCCGGGTATGGACGTCCTGTATGATGACTCGTGTATGGCCGGGTATGGACGTCCTATATGATGACTCGAGTATGGCCGGGTATGAACGTCCTGTATGATGACTGGTGTATGGCCGGGTATGGACGTCCTGTATGATGACTCGTGTATGGCCGGGTATGGACGTCCTGGATGATGACTCGTGTATGGCCGGGTATGGACGTCCTGGATGATGACTCGTGTATTGCCGGGTATGAACGTCCTGTATGATGACTCGTGTATGGCCGGGTATGAACGTCCTGTATGATGACTCGTGTATGGCCGGGTATGAACGTCCTGTATGATGACTCGTGTATGGCCGGGTCTGAACGTCCTGTATGGTGACTCGTGTATGACCGGGTATGAACGTCTTGTATGATGACTCGTGTATGGCCGGGTATGAACGTCCTGGATGATGACTCGTGTATGGCCGGGTATGAACGTCCTGTATGATGACTCGTGTATGGCCGGGTATGAACGTCCTGGATGATGACTCGTGTATGGCCAGGTATGGACGTCCTGTATGATGACTCGTGTATGGCCGGGTATGGAGGTCCTGTATGATGACTCGTGAATGGCCGAGTATGGACGTCCTGGATGACTCGTGTATGGCCGGGTATGGACGTCCTGGATGATGACTCGTGTATGGCCGGGTATGAACGTCCTGTATGATGACTCGTGTATGGCCGGGTATGGACGTCCTGGATGATGACTCGTGTATGGCCGGGTATGGACGTCCTGTATGATGACTCGTGTATGGCCGGGTATGGACGTCCTGTATGATGACTGGTGTATGGCCTTGTATGAATGTCCTGTATGATGACTCGTGTATGGCCGGGTATGGACGTCCTGTATGATGACTCGTGTATGGCCGGGTTTGGACGTCCTGTATGATGACTCGTGTATGGCCGGGTATGGACGTCCTGTATGATGACTCGTGTATGGCCGGGTATGAACGTCCTGTATGATGACTCATGTATGGCCGGGTATGGACGTCCTGTATGATGACTCGTGTATGGCCGGGTATGGACGTCCTGGATGACTCGTGTATAGCCGGGTATGGAAGTCCTGTATGATGACTCGTGTATGGCCGGGTATGAACGTCCTGTATGATGACTCATGTATGGCCGGGTATGGACGTCCTGTATGATGACTCGTGTATGGCCGGGTATGAACGTCCTGGATGATGACTCGTGTATGGCCGGGTATGGACGTCCAGTATGATGACTCGTGTCTGGCCGGGTATGAACGTCCTGTATGATGACTCGTGTGTGTCCGGGTATGAACGTCCTGTATGATGACTCGTGTATGGCCGGGTATGAACGTCCTGTATGATGACTCGTGTATGGCCGGGTATGATCGTCCTATATGATGACTCGTGTATGGCCGGGTATGGACGTCCTGTATGATGACTCATGTATGGCCGGGTATGAACGTCCTGTATGATGACTCGTGTATGGCCGGGTATGGACGTCCTGTATGATGACTCTTGTATGGCCGGGTATGGACGTCCTGTATGATGACTCGTGTATGGCCAGGTATGAACGTCCTGGATGATGACTCATGTATGGCCGGGTATGAACGTCCTGCATGATGACTCGTGTATGGCCGGGTATGAACATCCTGTATGATGACTCGTGTATGGCCGGGTATGGACGTCCTGTATGATGACTCGTGTATGGACGGGTATGGACGTCCTGTATGATGACTCGTGTATGGCCGGGTATGAACTTCCTGTATGATGACTCATGTATGGCCGGGTATGGACGTCCTGTATGATGACTCGTGTATGGCCGGGTATGAATGTCCTGTATGATGACTCGTGTATGGCCGGGTCTGAACGTTCTGTATGATGACTCGTGTATGGCCGGGTCTGAACGTTCTGTATGATAACTCGTGCATGACCGGGTATGAACGTCCTGTATGATGACTCGTGTATGGCCGGGTATGAACGTCCTTTATGATGACTCGTGTATGGCCGGGTATGGACGTCCTGTATGATGACTCGTGAATGGCCGGGTATGGACGTCCTGGATGATGACTCGTGAATGGCCGGGTATGAACGTCCTGGATGATGACTCGTGTATGGCCGGGTCTGAACGTCCTGTATGATGACTCGTGTATGGCCGGGTCTGAACGTCCTGTACGATGACTCGTTTATGGCCGGGTATGAACGTCCTGTACGATGACTCGTGTATGGCCGGGTATGAACGTCCTGTATGATGACTCGTGAATGGCCGGGTCTGAACGTCCTGTATGATGACTCGTGTATGGCCGGGTATGAACGTCCTGTATGATGACTCGTGTATGGCCAGGTCTGAACGTCCTGTATGATGACTCGTGTATGGCCGGGTATGAACGTCCTGTATGATGACTCGTGTATGGCCGGGTATGAACGTCCTGTATGATGACTCGTGAATGGCCGGGTATGGACGTCCTGTATGATGACTCGTGTATGTCCGGGTATGGACGTCCTGCATGATGACTCGTGTATGGCCGGGTATGAACGTCCTGTATGATGACTGGTGTATGGCCGGGTATGGACGTCCTGTATGATGACTCGTATATGGCCGGGTATGAACGTCCTGTATGATGACTCGTGTATGGCCAGGTATGGACGTCCTGTATGATGACTCGTGTATGGCCGGGTATGAACGTCCTGTATGATGACTCGTGTATGGCCGGGTATGAACGTCCAGTATGATGACTCGTGTATGGCCGGGTATGAACGTCCTGTATGATGACTCGTGTGTGTCCGGGTATGAACGTCCTGTATGATGACTCGTGTATGGCCGGGTATGAACGTCCTGCATGATGACTCGTGTATGGCCGGGTATGAACATCCTGTATGATGACTCGTGTATGGCCGGGTATGGACGTCCTGTATGATGACTCGTGTATGGACGGGTATGGACGTCCTGTATGATGACTCGTGTATGGCCGGGTATGAACTTCCTGTATGATGACTCGTGTATGGCCGGGTATGGACGTCCTGTATGATGACTCGTGTATGGCCGGGTATGAACGTCCTGTATGATGACTCGTGTATGGCCGGGTCTGAACGTTCTGTATGATGACTCGTGTATGACCGGGTCTGAACGTCCTGTATGATGACTCGTGCATGGCCGGGTATGAACGTCCTGTATGATGACTCGTGTATGGCCGGGTATGAACGTCCTTTATGATGACTCGTGTATGGCCGGGTATGGACGTCCTGTATGATGACTCGTGAATGGCCGGGTATGGACGTCCTGGATGATGACTCGTGAATGGCCGGGTATGAACGTCCTGGATGATGACTCGTGTATGGCCGGGTCTGAACGTCCTGTATGATGACTCGTGTATGGCCGGGTCTGAACGTCCTGTACGATGACTCGTTTATGGCCGGGTATGAACGTCCTGTACGATGACTCGTGTATGGCCGGGTATGAACGTCCTGTGTGATGACTCGTGAATGGCCGGGTCTGAACGTCCTGTATGATGACTCGTGTATGGCCGGGTATGAACGTCCTGTATGATGACTCGTGTATGGCCGGGTATGAACGTCCTGTATGATGACTCGTGTATGGCCAGGTCTGAACGTCCTGTACGATGACTCGTGTATGGCCGGGTATGAACGTCCTGTATGATGACTCGTGTATGGCCGGGTATGAACGTCCTGTATGATGACTCGTGAATGGCCGGGTATGGACGTCCTGTATGATGACTCGTGTATGTCCGGGTATGGACGTCCTGCATGATGACTCGTGTATGGCCGGGTATGAACGTCCTGTATGATGACTGGTGTATGGCCGGGTATGGACGTCCTGTATGATGACTCGTGTGTGGCCGGATATGGACGTCCTGGATGACTCGTGTATGGCCGGGTATGGACGTCCTGGATGATGACTCGTGTATGGCCGGGTATGAACGTCCTGTATGATGACTCGTGTATGGCCGGGTATGAACGTCCTGTATGATGACTCGTGTATGGCCGGGTATGAACGTCCTGTATGATGACTCGTGTATGGCCGGGTCTGAACGTCCTGTATGATGACTCGTGTATGACCGGGTATGATGGTCCTGTATGATGACTCGTGTATGGCCGGGTATGAACGTCCTGGATGATGACTCGTGTATGGCCGGGTATGGACGTCCTGTATGATGACTCGTGTATGGCCGGGTATGGACGTCCTGTATGATGACTCGTGTATAGCCGGGTATGAACGTCCTGGATGATGACTCGTGTATGGCCGGGTATGAACGTCCTGGATGATGACTCGTGTATGGCCGGGTATGGACGTCCTGTATGATGACTCATGTATGGCCGGGTATGGACGTCCTGTATGATGACTCGTGTATGGCCGGGTATGAACGTCCTGGATGATGACTCGTGTATGGCCGGGTATGAACGTCCTGTATGATGACTCGTGTATGGCCGGGTATGAACGTCCTGGATGATGACTCGTGTATGGCCGGGTATGGACGTCCTGTATGATGACTCGTGTATGGCCGGGTATGGACGTCCTGTATGATGACTCGTGAATGGCCGGGTATGGACGTCCTGTATGATGACTCGTGAATGGCCGGGTATGGACGTCCTGTATGATGACTCGTGTATGGCCGGGTATGGACGTCCTACATGATGACTCGAGTATGGCCGGGTATGAACGTCCTGTATGATGACTGGTGTATGGCCGGGTATGGACGTCCTGTATGATGACTCGTGTATGGCCGGGTATGGACGTCCTGGATGATGACTCGTGTATGGCCGGGTATGGACGTCCTGGATGATGACTCGTGTATGGCCGGGTATGAAAGTCCTGTATGATGACTCGTGTATGGCCGGGTCTGAACGTTCTGTATGATGACTCGTGTATGGCCGGGTCTGAACGTCCTGTATGATGACTCGTGCATGGCCGGGTATGAACGTCCTGTATGATGACTCGTGTATGGCCGGGTATGAACGTCCTTTATGATGACTCGTGTATGGCCGGGTATGGACGTCCTGTATGATGACTCGTGAATGGCCGGGTATGGACGTCCTGGATGATGACTCGTGAATGGCCGGGTATGAACGTCCTGGATAATGACTCGTGTATGGCCGGGTCTGAACGTCCTGTATGATGACTCGTGTATGGCCGGGTCTGAACGTCCTGTACGATGACTCGTTTATGGCCGGGTATGAACGTCCTGTACGATGACTCGTGTATGGCCGGGTATGAACGTCCTGTATGATGACTCGTGAATGGCCGGGTCTGAACGTCCTGTATGATGACTCGTGTATGGCCGGGTATGAACGTCCTGTATGATGACTCGTGTATGGCCAGGTCTGAACGTCCTGTATGATGACTCGTGTATGGTCGGGTATGAACGTCCTGTATGATGACTCGTGTATGGCCGGGTATGAACGTCCTGTATGATGACTCGTGAATGGCCGGGTATGGACGTCCTGTATGATGACTCGTGTATGTCCGGGTATGGACGTCCTGCATGATGACTCGTGTATGGCCGGGTATGAACGTCCTGTATGATGACTGGTGTATGGCCGGGTATGGACGTCCTGTATGATGACCCGTGTATGGCCGGGTATGGACGTCCTGGATGACTCGTGTATGGCCGGGTATGGACGTCCTGGATGATGACTCGTGTATGGCCGGGTATGGACGTCCTGGATGATGACTCGGGTATGGCCGGGTATGAACGTCCTGTATGATGACTCGTGTATGGCCGGGTATGAACGTCCTGTATGATGACTCGTGTATGGCCGGGTATGAACGTCCTGTATGATGACTCGTGTATGGCCGGGTCTGAACGTCCTGTATGATGACTCGTGTATGACCGGGTATGAAGGTCCTGTATGATGACTCGTGTATGGCCGGGTATGAACGTCCTGGATGATGACTCGTGTATGGCCGGGTATGGACGTCCTGTATGATGACTCGTGTATGGCCGGGTATGGACGTCCTGTATGATGACTCGTGTATAGCCGGGTATGAACGTCCTGGATGATGACTCGTGTATGGCCGGGTATGAACGTCCTGGATGATGACTCGTGTATGGCCGGGTATGGACGTCCTGGATGATGACTCATGTATGGCCGGGTATGGACGTCCTGTATGATGACTCGTGTATGGCCGGGTATGAACGTCCTGGATGATGACTCGTGTATGGCCGGGTATGAACGTCCTGTATGATGACTCGTGTATGGCCGGGTATGAACGTCCTGGATGATGACTCGTGTATGGCCGGGTATGGACGTCCTGTATGATGACTCGTGTATGGCCGGGTATGGACGTCCTGTATGATGACTCGTGAATGGCCGGGTATGGACGTCCTGTATGATGACTCGTGAATGGCCGGGTATGGACGTCCTGTATGATGACTCGTGTATGGCCGGGTATGGACGTCCTATATGATGACTCGAGTATGGCCGGGTATGAACGTCCTGTATGATGACTGGTGTATGGCCGGGTATGGACGTCCTGTATGATGACTCGTGTATGGCCGGGTATGGACGTCCTGGATGATGACTCGTGTATGGCCGGGTATGGACGTCCTGGATGATGACTCGTGTATGGCCGGGTATGAACGTCCTGTATGATGACTCGTGTATGGCCGGGTATGAACGTCCTGTATGATGACTCGTGTATGGCCGGGTATGAACGTCCTGTATGATGACTCGTGTATGGCCGGGTCTGAACGTCCTGTATGGTGACTCGTGTATGACCGGGTATGAACGTCCTGTATGATGACTCGTGTATGGCCGGGTATGAACGTCCTGGATGATGACTCGTGTATGGCCGGGTATGAACGTCCTGTATGATGACTCGTGTATGGCCGGGTATGAACGTCCTGGATGATGACTCGTGTATGGCCAGGTATGGACGTCCTGTATGATGACTCGTGTATGGCCGGGTATGGAGGTCCTGTATGATGACTCGTGAATGGCCGAGTATGGACGTCCTGGATGACTCGTGTATGGCCGGGTATGGACGTCCTGGATGATGACTCGTGTATGGCCGGGTATGAACGTCCTGTATGATGACTCGTGTATGGCCGGGTATGGACGTCATGGATGATGACTCGTGTATGGCCGGGTATGGACGTCCTGTATGATGACTCGTGTATGGCCGGGTATGGACGTCCTGTATGATGACTGGTGTATGGCCTTGTATGAATGTCCTGTATGATGACTCGTGTATGGCCGGGTATGGACGTCCTGTATGATGACTCGTGTATGGCCGGGTTTGAACGTCCTGTATGATGACTCGTGTATGGCCGGGTATGGACGTCCTGTATGATGACTCGTGTATGGCCGGGTATGAACGTCCTGTATGATGACTCATGTATGGCCGGGTATGGACGTCCTGTATGATGACTCGTGTATGGCCGGGTATGGACGTCCTGGATGACTCGTGTATAGCCGGGTATGGAAGTCCTGTATGATGACTCGTGTATGGCCGGGTATGAACGTCCTGTATGATGACTCATGTATGGCCGGGTATGGACGTCCTGTATGATGACTCGTGTATGGCCGGGTATGAACGTCCTGGATGATGACTCGTGTATGGCCGGGTATGGACGTCCTGTATGATGACTCGTGTGTGGCCGGGTATGAACGTCCTGTATGATGACTCGTGTATGGCCGGGTATGAACGTCCGGTATGATGACTCGTGTATGGCCGGGTATGGACGTCCTGTATGATGACTCGTGTATGGCCGAGTATGAACGTCCTGTATGATGACTCGTGTAAGGCCTGATATGGACGTCCTGTATGATGACTCGTGTATGGCCGGGTATGGACGTCCTGTATGTTGACTCGTGTATGGCCGGGCATGAACGTCCTGTATGATGACTCGTGTATGGCCGGGTATGGACGTCCTGTATGATGACTCGTGTATGGCCGGGTATGGACGTCCTGGATGACTCGTGTATGGCGGGGTATGAACGTCCTGTATGATGACTCGTGTATGCCGGGGTATGGACGTCCTGTATTTTGACTCGTGTATGGCCGGGTATGAACGTCCTGTATGATGACTCGTGTATGGCCGGGTATGGACGTCCTGTTCGATGACTCGTCAATGGCCGGGTATGGACGTCCTGGATGATGACTCGTGTATGGCTGGGTATGAACGTCCTGTATGATGACTCGTTTATGGCCGGGTATGAACGTCCTGGATGATGACTCGTGTATGGCCGGGTATGGACGTCCTGTATGATGACTCGTGTATGGCCAGGTATGAACGTCCTGGATGATGACTCGTGTATGGCCGGGTATGAAAGTCCTGGATGATGACTCGTGTATGGCCGGGTATGAACGTCCTGGATGATGACTCGTGTATGGCCGGGTATGGACGTCCTGTATGATGACTCGTGTATGGCCAGGTCTGAACGTTCTGTATGATGACTGGTGTATGGCCGGGTATGGACGTCCTGTTTGATGACTCGTGTATGGCCGGGTATGGACGTCCTGGATGACTCGTGTATGGCCGGGTATGGACGTCCTGGATGACTCGTGTATGGCCTGGTATGGACGTCCAGGATGATGACTCGTGTATGGCCGGGTATGGACGTCCTGTATGAGGACTCGTGTATGGCCGGGTATGAGCGTCCTGTATGATGACTCATGTATGGCCGGGTATGAACGTCCTGTATGATGACTCGTGTATGGCCTGGTATGGACGTCCTGGATGATGACTCGTGTATGGCCGGGTATGGACGTCCTGGATGACTCGTGTATGGCCGGGTATGGACGTCCTGTATGATGACTCGTGTATGGCCGGGTATGAACGTCCTGTATGATGACTCGTACATGGCCGGGTATGAATGTCCTGGATGATGACTCGTGTATGGCCGGGTATGAACGTCCTGTATGATGACTCGTGTATGGCCGGGTATGAATGTCCTGTATGATGACTTGTGTATGGCCGGGTATGGACGTCAAGTATGATGACTCGTGTATAGGCCGGGTATGAACGTCCTGTATGATTACTCGTGTATGGCCGGGTATGGACGTCCTGGATGACTCATGCATGGCCGGGTATGGACGTCCTGTATGATGACTCGTGTATGGCCGGGTATGAACGTCCTGTATGATGACTCGTGTATGGCCGGGTATGAACGTCCTGTATGATGACTCGTGTATGGTCGGGTATGAACGTCCTGTATGATGTCTCATGTATGGCCGGGTATGAACGTCCTGTATGATGACTCGTGTATGGCCGGGTATGAACGTCCTGTATGATGACTCGTGTATGGCCGGGTATGAACCTCCTGTATGATGACTCGTGTATGGCCGGGTATGGACGTCCTGTATGATGACTCGTGTATGGCCGGGTATGAACGTCCTGTATGATGACTCGTGTATGGCCGGGTATGAACGTCCTGTATGCTGACTCGTGTATGGCCGGGTATGAACGTCCTGTATGATGACTCGTGTATGGCCGGGTATGAACGTCCTGGATGATGACTCGTGAATGGCCGGGTATGGACGTCCTGGATGACTTGTGTATGGCTGGGTATGGACGTCCTGGATGATGACTCGTGTATGGCCGGGTATGGACATCCTGTATGATGACTCGTGTATGGCCGGGTATGGACGTCCTGTATGATGTCTCATGTATGGCCGGGTATGAACGTCCTGTATGATGACTCGTGTATGGCCGGGTATGAACGTCCTGTATGATGACTCGTGTATGGCCGGGTATGAACCTCCTGTATGATGACTCGTGTATGGCCGGGTATGAACCTCCGGTATGATGACTCGTGTATGGCCGGTTATGAACATCCTGTATGATGACTCGTGTATGGCCGGGTATGAACGTCCTGCATGATGACTCGTGTATGGCCTGGTATGGACGTCCTGTATGATGACTCGTGTATGCCGGGTATGAACGTCCTGTATGATGACTCGTGTATGGCCGGGTATGAACCTCCTGTATGATGACTCGTGTATGGCCGGGTATGGACGTCCTGTATGATGACTCGTGTATGGCTGGGTATGAACGTCCTGTATGATGACTCGTGTATGGCCGGGTATGGACGTCCTGTATGATGACTCGTGTATGGCCGGGTATGGACGTCCTGGATGACTCGTGTATGGCGGGGTATGAACGTCCTGTATGATGACTCGTGTATGGCCGGGTATGAACGTCCTGTATGATGACTCGTGTATGGCCGGGTATGAACGTCCGGTATGATGACTCGTGTATGACCGGTTATGGACATCCTGTATGATGACTCGTGTATGGCCGGGTATGAACGTCCTGCATGATGACTCGTGTATGGCCTGGTATGGACGTCCTGTATGATGACTCGTGTATGCCGGGGTATGGACGTCCTGTATTTTGACTCGTGTATGGCCGGGTATGAACGTCCTGTATGATGACTCGTGTATGGCCGGGTATGGACGTCCTGTATGATGACTCGTCAATGGCCGGGTATGGACGTCCTGGATGATGACTCGTGTATGGCCGGGTATGAACGTCCTGTATGATGACTCGTGTATGGCCGGGTATGAACGTCCTGGATGATGACTCGTGTATGGCCGGGTATGGACGTCCTGTATGATGACTCGTGTATGGCCGGGTATGAACGTCCTGGATGATGACTCGTGTATGGCCGGGTATGAAAGTCCTGGATGATGACTCGTGTATGGCCGGGTATGAACGTCCTGGATGATGACTCGTGTATGGCCGGGTATGGACGTCCTGTATGATGACTCGTGTATGGCCGGGTCTGAACGTTCTGTATGATGACTAGTGTATGGCCGGGTATGGACGTCCTGTTTGATGACTCGTGTATGGCCGGGTATGGACGTCCTGGATGACTCGTGTATGGCCGGGTATGGACGTCCTGGATGACTCGTGTATGGCCTGGTATGGACGTCCAGGATGATGACTCGTGTATGGCCGGGTATGGACGTCCTGTATGAGGACTCGGGTATGGCCGGGTATGAACGTCCTGTGTGATGACTCGTGTATGGCCGGGTATGAACGTCCTGTATGATGACTCGTGTATTGCCTGGTATGGACGTCCTGGATGATGACTCGTGTATGGCCGGGTATGGACGTCCTGGATGACTCGTGTATGGCCGGGTATGGACGTCCTGTATGATGACTCGTGTATGGCCGGGTATGAACGTCCTGTATGATGACTCGTGCATGGCCGGGTATGAACGTCCTGGATGATGACTCGTGTATGGCCGGGTATGAACGTCCTGTATGATGACTCGTGTATGGCCGGGTATGAATGTCCTGTATGATGACTCGTGTATGGCCGGGTATGGACGTCAAGTATGATGACTCGTGTATAGGCCGGGTATGAACGTCCTGTATGATTACTCGTGTATGGCCGGGTATGGACGTCCTGGATGACTCATGCATGGCCGGGTATGGACGTCCTGTATGATGACTCGTGTATAGCCGGGTATGAACGTCCTGTATGATGACTCGTGTATGGCCGGGTATGAACGTCCTGTATGATGATTCGTGTATGGTCGGGTATGAACGTCCTGTATGATGTCTCATGTATGGCCGGGTATGAACGTCCTGTATGATGACTCGTGTATGGCCTGGTATGAACGTCCTGTCTGATGACTCGTGTATGGCCGGGTATGAACCTCCTGTATGATGACTCGTGTATGGCCGGGTATGGACGTCCTGTATGATGACTCGTGTATGGCCGGGTATGAACGTCCTGTATGATGACTCGTGTATGGCCGGGTATGAACGTTCTGTATGCTGACTCGTGTATGGCCGGGTATGAACGTCCTGTATGATGACTCGTGTATGGCCGGGTATGAACGTCCTGGATGATGACTCGTGAATGGCCGGGTATGGACGTCCTGGATGACTTGTGTATGGCTGGGTATGGACGTCCTGGATGATGACTCGTGTATGGCCGGGTATGGACATCCTGTATGATGACTCGTGTATGGCCGGGTATGGACGTCCTGTATGATGTCTCATGTATGGCCGGGTATGAACGTTCTGTATGATGACTCGTGTATGGCCGGGTATGAACGTCCTGTATGATGACTCGTGTATGGCCGGGTATCAACCTCCTGTATGATGACTCGTGTATGGCCGGGTATGGACGTCCTGTATGATGACTCGTGTATGGCCGCGTATGAACGTCCTGTATGATGACTCGTGTATGGCCGGGTATGGACGTCCTGTATGATGACTCGTGTATGGCTGGGTATGAACGTCGTGTATGATGACTCGTGTATGGCCGGGTATGGACGTCCTGTATGATGACTCGTGTATGGCCTGGTATGGACGTCCTGTATGATGACTCGTGTATGGCCGGGTATGGACGTCCTGGATGACTCGTGTATGGCCGGGTATGGACGTCCTGTATGATGACTCGTGTATGGCCGGGTATGGACGTCCTGTATGATGACTCGTGTATGGCCAGGTATGGACGTCCTTTATGATGACTCGTGTATGGCCGGGTATGAACGTCCTGTATGATGACTCGTGTATGGCCGGGTATGAACGTCCTGTATGGTGACTCGTGTATGGCCGGGTATGAACGTCCTGTATGATGACTCGAGTATGACCGGGTATGAACGTCCTGGATGATGACTCGTGTATGGCCGGGTATGGACGTCCTGGATGACTCGTGTATGGCCGGGTATGGACATCCTGTATGATGACTCCTGTATGGCCGGGTATGGACGTAATGTATGATGACTCGTGTATGGCCGGGTATGGACGTCCTGTATGATGACTCGTGTATGGCCGGGTATGGACGTCCTGGATGACTCGTGTATGGCCGGGTATGAACGTCCTGTATGATGACTCGTATATGGCCGGGTATGAACGTCCTGTATGATGACTCGTGTATGGCCGGGTATGAACGTCCTGTATGGTGACTCGTGTATGGCCGGGTATGAACGTCCTGTATGATGACTCGAGTATGACCGGGTATGAACGTCCTGGATGATGACTCGTGTATGGCCGCGTATGGATGTCCTGGATGACTCGTGTATGGCCGGGTATGAACGTCCTGTATGATGACTCCTGTATGGCCGGGTATGGACGTAATGTATGATGACTCGTGTATGGCCGGGTATGGACGTCCTGTATGATGACTCGTGTATGGCCGGGTATGGACGTCCTGGATGACTCGTGTATGGCCGGGTATGAACGTCCTGTATGATGACTCGTGTATGGCCGGGTATGAACGTCCTGTATGATGTCTCGTGTATGGCCGGGTATGAACGTTCGGTATGATGACTCATGTATGGCCGGGTATGGACGTCCTGTATGATGACTCGTGTATGGCCGGGTATGAACGTCCTGTATGATGACTCGTGTATGGCCTGGTATGGACGTCCTGTATGATGACTCGTGTATGGCCGGGTATGGACGTCCTGTATGTTGACTCGTGTATGGCCGGGTATGAACGTCCTGTATGATGACTCGTGTATGGCCGGGTATGAAGCTCCTGTATGATGACTCGTGTATGGCCGGGTATGGACGTCCTGTATGATGACTCGTGTATGGCCGGGTATGAACGTCCTGTATGATGACTCGTGTATGGCCGGGTATGAACGTCCTGGATGATGACTCGTGTATGGCCGGGTATGGACGTCCTGTATGATGACTCGTGTATGGCCGGGTATGGACGTCCTGTATGATGACTCGTGTATGGCCGGGTATGAACGTCCTGTATGATGACTCGTTTATGGCCGGGTATGGACGTCCTGTATGATGACTCGTGTATGGCTGGATATGAACGTCCTGTACGATGACTCGTGTATGGCCGGGTATGGACGTCCTGTATGATGACTCCTGTATGGCCGGGTATGGACGTCCTGTATGATGACTCGTGTATGGCCGGGTATGGACGTTCTGGATGACTCGTGTATGGCCGGGTATGGACGTCCTGTATGATGACTCGTGTATGGCCGGGTATGGACGTCCTGTATGATGACTCGTGTATGGCCGGTTATGGACGTCCTGTATGATGACTCGTGTATGGCCGGGTATGAACGTCCTGTATGATGACTCGTGTATGGCCGGGTATGAACCTCCTGTATGATAACTCGTGTATGGCCGGGTATGAACGTCCTGTATGCTGACTCGTGTATGGCCGGGTATGAACGTCCTGGATGATGACTCGTGTATGGCCGGGTATGGACGTCCTGGATGACTCGTGTATGGCCGGGTATGGACATCCTGTATGATGACTCGTGTATGGCCGGGTATGAACGTCCTGTATGATGACTCCTGTATGGCCGGGTATGGACGTCCTGTATGATGACTCGTGCATAGCCGGGTATGGACGTCCTGTATGATGACTCGTGTATGGCCGGGTATGGACGTCCTGTATGATGACTCGTGTATGGCCGGGTATGAACGTCCTGTATGATGACTCGTGTATGGCCGGGTATGAACGTCCTGTATGATGACTCGTTTATGGCCGGGTATGAACGTCCGGTATGATGACTCGTGTATGGCCGGGTATGGACGTCCTGTATGATGACTCGTGTATGGCCGGGTATGAACGTCCTGTATGATGACTCGTGTATGGCCTGGTATGGACGTCCTGTATGATGACTCGCGTATGGCCGGGTATGGACGTCCTGTATGTTGACTCGTGTATGGCAGGGTATGAACGTCCTGTATGATGACTCGTGTATAGCCGGGTATGGACGTCCTGTATGATGACTCGTGAATGGCCGGGTATGGACGTCCTGGATGATGACTCGTTTATGGCCGGGTATGAACGTCCTGTATGATGACTCGTGTATGGCCGGGTATGAACGTCCTGGATGATGACTCGTGTATGGCCGGGTATGGACGTCCTGTATGATGACTCGTGTATGGCCGGGTATGAACGTCCTGGATGATGAATCGTGTATGGCCGGGTATGAACGTCCTGTATGATGACTCGTGTATGGCCGGGTATGAACGTCCTGGATGATGACTCGTGTATGGCCGGGTATGGACGTCCTGTATGATGACTCGTGTATGGCCGGGTCTGAACGTTCTGTATGATGACTCGTGTATGGCCGGGTATGGACGTCCTGTAGGATGACTCGTGTATGGCCGGGTATGGACGTCCTGGATGACTCGTGTATGGCCGGGTATGGACGTCCTGGATGACTCGTGTATGGCCGGGTATGGACGTCCTGGATGATGATTCGTGTATGGCCGGGTATGGACGTCCTGTATGATGACTCGTGTATGGCCGGGTATGAACGTCCTGTATGATGACTCGTGTATGGCCGGGTATGAACGTCCTGTATGATGACTCGTGTATGGCCTGGTATGGACGTCCTGGATGATGACTCGTGTATGGCCGGGTATGGACGTCCTGTATGATGACTCGTGAATGGCCGTGTATGGACGTCCTGGATGATGACTCGTTTATGGCCGGGTATGAACGTCCTGTATGATGACTCGTGTATGGCCGGGTATGAACGTCCTGGATGATGACTCGTGTATGGCCGGGTATGAACGTCATATATGATGACTCGTGTATGGCCGGGTATGAACGTCCTGCATGATGTCTCGTGTATGGCCGGGTATGGACGTCCTGTATGATGACTCGTGTATAGGTCGGGTATGAACGTCCTGTATGATGACTCGTGTATGGCCGGGTATGGACGTCCTGGATGACTCGTGTATGGCCGGGTATGGACGTCCTGTATGATGACTCGTGTATGGCCGGGTATGAACGTCCTGTATGATGACTCGTTTATGGCCGGGTATGGACGTCCTGGATGACTCGTGTATGGCCGGGTATGGACATCCTGTATGATGACTCGTGTATGGCCGGGTATGAACGTCCTGGATGATGACTCGTGTATGGCCGGGTATGGACGTCCTGGATGACTCGTGTATGGCCGGGTATGGACATCCTGTATGATGACTCGTGTATGGCCGGGTATGAACGTCCTGTATGATGACTCCTGTATGGCCGGGTATGGACGTCCTGTATGATGACTCGTGCATAGCCGGGTATGGACGTCCTGTATGATGACTCGTGTATGGCCGGGTATGAACGTCCTGTATGATGACTCGTGTATGGCCGGGTATGAACGTCCTGTATGATGACTCGTGTATGGCCGGGTATGAACGTCCTGTATGATGACTCGCTTATGGCCGGGTATGAACGTCCGGTATGATGACTCGTGTATGGCCGGGTATGGACGTCCTGTATGATGACTCGTGTATGGCCGGGTATGAACGTCCTGTATGATGACTCGTGTATGGCCTGGTATGGACGTCCTGTATGATGACTCGCGTATGGCCGGGTATGGACGTCCTGTATGTTGACTCGTGTATGGCAGGGTATGAACGTCCTGTATGATGACTCGTGAATGGCCGGGTATGGACGTCCTGGATGATGACTCGTTTATGGCCGGGTATGAACGTCCTGTATGATGACTCGTGTATGGCCGGGTATGAACGTCCTGGATGATGACTCGTGTATGGCCGGGTATGGACGTCCTGTATGATGACTCGTGTATGGCCGGGTATGAACGTCCTGGATGATGAATCGTGTATGACCGGGTATGAACGTCCTGTATGATGACTCGTGTATGGCCGGGTATGAACGTCCTGGATGATGACTCGTGTATGGCCGGGTATGGACGTCCTGTATGATGACTCGTGTATGGCCGGGTCTGAACGTTCTGTATGATGAGTCGTGTATGGCCGGGTATGGACGTCCTGTAGGATGACTCGTGTATGGCCGGGTATGGACGTCCTGGATGACTCGTGTATGGCCGGGTATGGACGTCCTGGATGACTCGTGTATGGCTGGGTATGGACGTCCTGGATGATGACTCGTGTATGGCCGGGTATGGACGTCCTGTATGATGACTCGTGTATGGCCGAGTATGGACGTCCTTCTATGATGTCTCATGTATGGCCGGGTATGAACGTCCTGTATGATGACTCGTGTATGGCCGGGTATGAACGTCCTGTATGATGACTCGTGTATGGCCGGATATGAACCTCCTGTATGATGACTCGTGTATGGCCGGGTATGGACGTCCTGTATGATGACTCGTGTATGGCCGGGTATGAACGTCCTGTATGATGACTCGTGTATGGCCGGGTATGAACGTCCTGTATGATGACTCATGTATGGCCGGGTATGGACGTCCGGTATGATGACTCGTGTATGGCCGGGTATGAACGTCCTGGATGATGACTCGTGTATGGCCGGGTATGAACGTCCTGTATGATGACTGATGTATGGCCGGGTATGGACGTCCGATATGATGACTCGTGTATGGCCGGGTATGAACGTCCTGGATGATGACTCGTGTATGGCCGGGTATGGACGTCCTGGATGACTCGTGTATGGCCGGGTATGGACGTCCTGTATGATGACTCGTGTATGGCCGGGTATGAACGTCCTGTATGATGACTCGTGTATGGCCGGGTATGTACGTCCGGTATGATGACTCGTGTATGGCCGGGTATGAACGTCCTGTATGATGACTCGTGTATGGCCGGGTATGAACGTCCTGTATGATGACTCATGTATGGCCGGGTATGAACGTCCTGTATGATGACTCCTGTATGGCCGGGTATGGACGTCCTGTATGATGACTCGTGTATGGCCGGGTATGGACGTCCTGTATGATAACTCGTGTATGGCCGGGTATGGACGTCCTGGATGACTCGTGTATGGCCGGGTATGAACGTCCTGTATGATGACTCGTGTATGGCCGGGTATGAACGTCCTGTATGATGACTCGTTTATGGCCGGGTATGAACGTCCTGTATGATGACTCGTGTATGGCCGGGTATGGACGTCCTGTATGATGACTCGTGTATGGCCGGGTATGGACGTCCTGTATGATGACTCGTGTATGGCCGGGTATGGACGTCCTGGATGACTCGTGTATGGCCGGGTATGAATGTCCTGTATGATGACTCGTGTATGGCCGGGTATGAACGTCCTGGATGATGACTCGTGAATGGCCGGGTATGGACGTCCTGGATGACTCGTGTATGGCTGGGTATGGACGTCCTGGATGATGACTCGTGTATGGCCGGGTATGGACGTCCTGTATGATGACTCGTGTATGGCCGAGTATGGACGTCCTTCTATGATGTCTCATGTATGGCCGGGTATGAACGTCCTGTACGATGACTCGTGTATGGCCGGGTATGAACGTCCTGTATGATGACTCGTGTATGGCCGGGTATGAACCTCCTGTATGATGACTCGTGTATGGCCGGGTATGGACGTCCTGTATGATGACTCGTGTATGGCCGGGTATGAACGTCCTGTATGATGACTCGTGTATGGCCGGGTATGGACGTCCTGTATGATGACTCGTGTATGGCCGGGTATGGACGTCCTGTATGATGACTCGTGTATGGCCGGGTATGGACGTCCTGGATGACTCGTGTATGGCCGGGTATGGACGTCCTGTATGATGACACGTGTATGGCCGGGTATGGACGTCCTGTATGATGACTCGTGTATGGCCGGGTATGGACGTCCTGTATGATGACTCGTGTATGGCCGGGTATGAACGTCCTGTATGATGACTCGTGTATGGCCGGGTATGAACGTCCTGTATGATGACTCGTGTATGGCCGGGTATGAACGTCCTGTATGATGACTCGTGTATGGCCGGGTATGTACGTCCGGTATGATGACTCGTGTATGGCCGGGTATGAACGTCCTGTATGATGACTCATGTATGGCCGGGTATGAACGTCCTGTATGATGACTCATGTATGGCCGGGTATGAACGTCCTGTATGATGACTCCTGTATGGCCGGGTATGGACGTCCTGTATGATGACTCGTGTATGGCCGGGTATGGACGTCCTGTATGATAACTCGTGTATGGCCGGGTATGGACGTCCTGGATGACTCGTGTATGGCCGGGTATGAACGTCCTGTATGATGACTCGTGTATGGCCGGGTATGATCGTCCTGTATAATGACTCGTGTATGGCCGGGTATGAACGTCCTGTATGATGACTCGTGTATGGCCGGGTATGGACGTCCTGTATGATGACTCGTGTATGGCCGGGTATGGACGTCCTGTATGATGACTCGTGTATGGCCGGGTATGGACGTCCTGGATGACTCGTGTATGGCCGGGTATGAATGTCCTGTATGATGACTCGTGTATGGCCGGGTATGAACGTCCTGGATGATGACTCGTGAATGGCCGGGTATGGACGTCCTGGATGACTCGTGTATTGCTGGGTATGGACGTCCTGGATGATGACTCGTGTATGGCCAGGTATGGGCGTCCTGTATGATGACTCGTGTATGGCCGAGTATGGACGTCCTTCTATGATGTCTCATGTATGGCCGGGTATGAACGTCCTGTACGATGACTCGTGTATGGCC
This sequence comes from Phyllobates terribilis, assembly GCF_046119375.1. NCBI lineage: Eukaryota > Metazoa > Chordata > Amphibia > Anura > Dendrobatidae > Phyllobates > Phyllobates terribilis. The sequence goes on along the minus strand of NW_027362766.1, from coordinate 5,072,357 downwards.
GGGTATGAACGTCCTGTATGATGACTCGTGTATGGCCGGGTATGAACCTCCTGTATGATGACTCGTGTATGGCCGGGTATGGACGTCCTGTATGATGACTCGTGTATGGCCGGGTATGAACGTCCTGTATGATGACTCGTGTATGGCCGGGTATGGACGTCCCGTATGATGACTCGTGTATGGCCGGGTATGGACGTCCTGTATGATGACTCGTGTATGGCCGGGTATGGACGTCCTGGATGACTCGTGTATGGCCGGGTATGGACGTCCTGTATGATGACTCGTGTATGGCCGGGTATGGACGTCCTGTATGATGACTCGTGTATGGCCGGGTATGGACGTCCTGTATGATGACTCGTGTATGGCCGGGTATGAACATCCTGTATGATGACTCGTGTATGGCCGGGTATGAACGTCCTGTATGATGACTCGTGTATGGCCGGGTATGAACGTCCTGTATGATGACTCGTGTATGGCCGGGTATGAACGTCCTGGATGATGACTCGTGTATGGCCGGGTATGGACGTCCTGAATGACTCGTGTATGGCCGGGTATGGACATCCTGTATGATGACTCGTGTATGGCCGGGTATGGACGTCCTGTATGATGACTCGTGTATGGCCGGGTATGAACATCCTGTATGATGACTCGTGTATGGCCGGGTATGAATGTCCTGTATGATGACTCCTGTATGGCCGGGTATGGACGTCCTGTATGATGACTCGTGTATGGCCGGGTATGGACGTCCTGTATGATGACTCGTGTATGGCCGGGTATGGACGTCCAGGATGACTCGTGTATGGCCGGGTATGAACGTCCTGTATGATGACTCGTGTATGGCCGGGTATGAACGTCCTGTATGATGACTCATGTATGGCCTGGTATGAACGTCCGGTATGATGACTCGTGTATGGCCGGGTATGGACGTCCTGTATGATGACTCGTGTATGGCCGGGTATGAACGTCCTGTATGATGACTCGTGTATGGCCGGGTATGGACGTCCTGTATGTTGACTCGTGTATGGCCGGGTATGAACGTCCTGTATGATGACTCGTGCATGGCCGGGTATGAACCTCCTGTATGATGACTCGTGTATGGCCGGGTATGGACGTCCTGTATGATGACTCGTGTATGGCCGGGTATGAACGTCCTGTATGATGACTCATGTATGGCTGGGTATGGACGTCCTGTATGATGACTCGTGTATGGCCGGGTATGAACGTCCTGGATGATGACTCGTGTATGGCCGGGTATGGACGTCCTGTATGACGACTCGTGTATGGCCGGGTATAGACGTCCTGTATGATGACTCGTGTATGGCCGGGTATGAACGTCCTGTATGATGACTCGTGTATGGCCGGGTATGGACGTCCTGTATGATGACTCGTGTATGGCTGGGTATGAACGTCCTGTATGATGACTCGTGTATGGCCGGGTATGGACGTCCTGTATGATGACTCGTGTATGGCCGGGTATGGACGTCCTGTATGATGACTCGTGTATGGCCGGGTATGGACGTCCTGTATGATGACTCGTGTATGGCCGGGTATGGACGTCCTGGATGACTCGTGTATGGCCGGGTCTGAACGTCCTGTATGATGACTCGTGTATGGCCGGGTCTGAACGTCCTGTACGATGACTCGTTTATGGCCGGGTATGAACGTCCTGTACGATGACTCGTGTATGGCCGGGTATGAACGTCCTGTATGATGACTCGTGAATGGCCGGGTCTGAACGTCCTGTATGATGACTCGTGTATGGCCGGGTATGAACGTCCTGTATGATGACTCGTGTATGGCCAGGTCTGAACGTCCTGTATGATGACTCGTGTATGGTCGGGTATGAACTTCCTGTATGATGACTCGTGTATGGCCGGGTATGAACGTCCTGTATGATGACTCGTGAATGGCCGGGTATGGACGTCCTGTATGATGACTCGTGTATGTCCGGGTATGGACGTCCTGCATGATGACTCGTGTATGGCCGGGTATGAACGTCCTGTATGATGACTGGTGTATGGCCGGGTATGGACGTCCTGTATGATGACCCGTGTATGGCCGGGTATGGACGTCCTGGATGACTCGTGTATGGCCGGGTATGGACGTCCTGGATGATGACTCGTGTATGGCCGGGTATGGACGTCCTTGATGATGACTCGGGTATGGCCGGGTATGAACGTCCTGTATGATGACTCGTGTATGGCCGGGTATGAACGTCCTGTATGATGACTCGTGTATGGCCGGGTATGAACGTCCTGTATGATGACTCGTGTATGGCCGGGTCTGAACGTCCTGTATGATGACTCGTGTATGACCGGGTATGAAGGTCCTGTATGATGACTCGTGTATGGCCGGGTATGAACGTCCTGGATGATGACTCGTGTATGGCCGGGTATGGACGTCCTGTATGATGACTCGTGTATGGCCGGGTATGGACGTCCTGTATGATGACTCGTGTATAGCCGGGTATGAACGTCCTGGATGATGACTCGTGTATGGCCGGGTATGAACGTCCTGGATGATGACTCGTGTATGGCCGGGTATGGACGTCCTGGATGATGACTCATGTATGGCCGGGTATGGACGTCCTGTATGATGACTCGTGTATGGCCGGGTATGAACGTCCTGGATGATGACTCGTGTATGGCCGGGTATGAACGTCCTGTATGATGACTCGTGTATGGCCGGGTATGAACGTCCTGGATGATGACTCGTGTATGGCCGGGTATGGACGTCCTGTATGATGACTCGTGTATGGCCGGGTATGGACGTCCTGTATGATGACTCGTGAATGGCCGGGTATGGACGTCCTGTATGATGACTCGTGAATGGCCGGGTATGGACGTCCTGTATGATGACTCGTGTATGGCCGGGTATGGACGTCCTATATGATGACTCGAGTATGGCCGGGTATGAACGTCCTGTATGATGACTGGTGTATGGCCGGGTATGGACGTCCTGTATGATGACTCGTGTATGGCCGGGTATGGACGTCCTGGATGATGACTCGTGTATGGCCGGGTATGGACGTCCTGGATGATGACTCGTGTATGGCCGGGTATGAACGTCCTGTATGATGACTCGTGTATGGCCGGGTATGAACGTCCTGTATGATGACTCGTGTATGGCCGGGTATGAACGTCCTGTATGATGACTCGTGTATGGCCGGGTCTGAACGTCCTGTATGGTGACTCGTGTATGACCGGGTATGAACGTCCTGTATGATGACTCGTGTATGGCCGGGTATGAACGTCCTGGATGATGACTCGTGTATGGCCGGGTATGAACGTCCTGTATGATGACTCGTGTATGGCCGGGTATGAACGTCCTGGATGATGACTCGTGTATGGCCAGGTATGGACGTCCTGTATGATGACTCGTGTATGGCCGGGTATGGAGGTCCTGTATGATGACTCGTGAATGGCCGAGTATGGACGTCCTGGATGACTCGTGTATGGCCGGGTATGGACGTCCTGGATGATGACTCGTGTATGGCCGGGTATGAACGTCCTGTATGATGACTCGTGTATGGCCGGGTATGGACGTCATGGATGATGACTCGTGTATGGCCGGGTATGGACGTCCTGTATGATGACTCGTGTATGGCCGGGTATGGACGTCCTGTATGATGACTGGTGTATGGCCTTGTATGAATGTCCTGTATGATGACTCGTGTATGGCCGGGTATGGACGTCCTGTATGATGACTCGTGTATGGCCGGGTTTGAACGTCCTGTATGATGACTCGTGTATGGCCGGGTATGGACGTCCTGTATGATGACTCGTGTATGGCCGGGTATGAACGTCCTGTATGATGACTCATGTATGGCCGGGTATGGACGTCCTGTATGATGACTCGTGTATGGCCGGGTATGGACGTCCTGGATGACTCGTGTATAGCCGGGTATGGAAGTCCTGTATGATGACTCGTGTATGGCCGGGTATGAACGTCCTGTATGATGACTCATGTATGGCCGGGTATGGACGTCCTGTATGATGACTCGTGTATGGCCGGGTATGAACGTCCTGGATGATGACTCGTGTATGGCCGGGTATGGACGTCCTGTATGATGACTCGTGTGTGGCCGGGTATGAACGTCCTGTATGATGACTCGTGTATGGCCGGGTATGAACGTCCTGTATGATGACTCGTGTATGGCCGGGTATGAACGTCCGGTATGATGACTCGTGTATGGCCGGGTATGGACGTCCTGTATGATGACTCGTGTATGGCCGAGTATGAACGTCCTGTATGATGACTCGTGTAAGGCCTGATATGGACGTCCTGTATGATGACTCGTGTATGGCCGGGTATGGACGTCCTGTATGTTGACTCGTGTATGGCCGGGCATGAACGTCCTGTATGATGACTCGTGTATGGCCGGGTATGGACGTCCTGTATGATGACTCGTGTATGGCCGGGTATGGACGTCCTGGATGACTCGTGTATGGCGGGGTATGAACGTCCTGTATGATGACTCGTGTATGCCGGGGTATGGACGTCCTGTATTTTGACTCGTGTATGGCCGGGTATGAACGTCCTGTATGATGACTCGTGTATGGCCGGGTATGGACGTCCTGTTCGATGACTCGTCAATGGCCGGGTATGGACGTCCTGGATGATGACTCGTGTATGGCTGGGTATGAACGTCCTGTATGATGACTCGTTTATGGCCGGGTATGAACGTCCTGGATGATGACTCGTGTATGGCCGGGTATGGACGTCCTGTATGATGACTCGTGTATGGCCAGGTATGAACGTCCTGGATGATGACTCGTGTATGGCCGGGTATGAAAGTCCTGGATGATGACTCGTGTATGGCCGGGTATGAACGTCCTGGATGATGACTCGTGTATGGCCGGGTATGGACGTTCTGTATGATGACTCGTGTATGGCCAGGTCTGAACGTTCTGTATGATGACTGGTGTATGGCCGGGTATGGACGTCCTGTTTGATGACTCGTGTATGGCCGGGTATGGACGTCCTGGATGACTCGTGTATGGCCGGGTATGGACGTCCTGGATGACTCGTGTATGGCCTGGTATGGACGTCCAGGATGATGACTCGTGTATGGCCGGGTATGGACGTCCTGTATGAGGACTCGTGTATGGCCGGGTATGAGCGTCCTGTATGATGACTCATGTATGGCCGGGTATGAACGTCCTGTATGATGACTCGTGTATGGCCTGGTATGGACGTCCTGGATGATGACTCGTGTATGGCCGGGTATGGACGTCCTGGATGACTCGTGTATGGCCGGGTATGGACGTCCTGTATGATGACTCGTGTATGGACGGGTATGAACGTCCTGTATGATGACTCGTACATGGCCGGGTATGAATGTCCTGGATGATGACTCGTGTATGGCCGGGTATGAACGTCCTGTATGATGACTCGTGTATGGCCGGGTATGAATGTCCTGTATGATGACTTGTGTATGGCCGGGTATGGACGTCAAGTATGATGACTCGTGTATAGGCCGGGTATGAACGTCCTGTATGATTACTCGTGTATGGCCGGGTATGGACGTCCTGGATGACTCATGCATGGCCGGGTATGGACGTCCTGTATGATGACTCGTGTATGGCCGGGTATGAACGTCCTGTATGATGACTCGTGTATGGCCGGGTATGAACGTCCTGTATGATGACTCGTGTATGGTCGGGTATGAACGTCCTGTATGATGTCTCATGTATGGCCGGGTATGAACGTCCTGTATGATGACTCGTGTATGGCCGGGTATGAACGTCCTGTATGATGACTCGTGTATGGCCGGGTATGAACCTCCTGTATGATGACTCGTGTATGGCCGGGTATGGACGTCCTGTATGATGACTCGTGTATGGCCGGGTATGAACGTCCTGTATGATGACTCGTGTATGGCCGGGTATGAACGTCCTGTATGCTGACTCGTGTATGGCCGGGTATGAACGTCCTGTATGATGACTCGTGTATGGCCGGGTATGAACGTCCTGGATGATGACTCGTGAATGGCCGGGTATGGACGTCCTGGATGACTTGTGTATGGCTGGGTATGGACGTCCTGGATGATGACTCGTGTATGGCCGGGTATGGACATCCTGTATGATGACTCGTGTATGGCCGGGTATGGACGTCCTGTATGATGTCTCATGTATGGCCGGGTATGAACGTCCTGTATGATGACTCGTGTATGGCCGGGTATGAACGTCCTGTATGATGACTCGTGTATGGCCGGGTATGAACCTCCTGTATGATGACTCGTGTATGGCCGGGTATGAACCTCCGGTATGATGACTCGTGTATGGCCGGTTATGAACATCCTGTATGATGACTCGTGTATGGCCGGGTATGAACGTCCTGCATGATGACTCGTGTATGGCCTGGTATGGACGTCCTGTATGATGACTCGTGTATGCCGGGTATGAACGTCCTGTATGATGACTCGTGTATGGCCGGGTATGAACCTCCTGTATGATGACTCGTGTATGGCCGGGTATGGACGTCCTGTATGATGACTCGTGTATGGCTGGGTATGAACGTCCTGTATGATGACTCGTGTATGGCCGGGTATGGACGTCCTGTATGATGACTCGTGTATGGCCGGGTATGGACGTCCTGGATGACTCGTGTATGGCGGGGTATGAACGTCCTGTATGATGACTCGTGTATGGCCGGGTATGAACGTCCTGTATGATGACTCGTGTATGGCCGGGTATGAACGTCCGGTATGATGACTCGTGTATGACCGGTTATGGACATCCTGTATGATGACTCGTGTATGGCCGGGTATGAACGTCCTGCATGATGACTCGTGTATGGCCTGGTATGGACGTCCTGTATGATGACTCGTGTATGCCGGGGTATGGACGTCCTGTATTTTGACTCGTGTATGGCCGGGTATGAACGTCCTGTATGATGACTCGTGTATGGCCGGGTATGGACGTCCTGTATGATGACTCGTCAATGGCCGGGTATGGACGTCCTGGATGATGACTCGTGTATGGCCGGGTATGAACGTCCTGTATGATGACTCGTGTATGGCCGGGTATGAACGTCCTGGATGATGACTCGTGTATGGCCGGGTATGGACGTCCTGTATGATGACTCGTGTATGGCCGGGTATGAACGTCCTGGATGATGACTCGTGTATGGCCGGGTATGAAAGTCCTGGATGATGACTCGTGTATGGCCGGGTATGAACGTCCTGGATGATGACTCGTGTATGGCCGGGTATGGACGTCCTGTATGATGACTCGTGTATGGCCGGGTCTGAACGTTCTGTATGATGACTAGTGTATGGCCGGGTATGGACGTCCTGTTTGATGACTCGTGTATGGCCGGGTATGGACGTCCTGGATGACTCGTGTATGGCCGGGTATGGACGTCCTGGATGACTCGTGTATGGCCTGGTATGGACGTCCAGGATGATGACTCGTGTATGGCCGGGTATGGACGTCCTGTATGAGGACTCGGGTATGGCCGGGTATGAACGTCCTGTGTGATGACTCGTGTATGGCCGGGTATGAACGTCCTGTATGATGACTCGTGTATTGCCTGGTATGGACGTCCTGGATGATGACTCGTGTATGGCCGGGTATGGACGTCCTGGATGACTCGTGTATGGCCGGGTATGGACGTCCTGTATGATGACTCGTGTATGGCCGGGTATGAACGTCCTGTATGATGACTCGTGCATGGCCGGGTATGAACGTCCTGGATGATGACTCGTGTATGGCCGGGTATGAACGTCCTGTATGATGACTCGTGTATGGCCGGGTATGAATGTCCTGTATGATGACTCGTGTATGGCCGGGTATGGACGTCAAGTATGATGACTCGTGTATAGGCCGGGTATGAACGTCCTGTATGATTACTCGTGTATGGCCGGGTATGGACGTCCTGGATGACTCATGCATGGCCGGGTATGGACGTCCTGTATGATGACTCGTGTATAGCCGGGTATGAACGTCCTGTATGATGACTCGTGTATGGCCGGGTATGAACGTCCTGTATGATGACTCGTGTATGGTCGGGTATGAACGTCCTGTATGATGTCTCATGTATGGCCGGGTATGAACGTCCTGTATGATGACTCGTGTATGGCCTGGTATGAACGTCCTGTCTGATGACTCGTGTATGGCCGGGTATGAACCTCCTGTATGATGACTCGTGTATGGCCGGGTATGGACGTCCTGTATGATGACTCGTGTATGGCCGGGTATGAACGTCCTGTATGATGACTCGTGTATGGCCGGGTATGAACGTTCTGTATGCTGACTCGTGTATGGCCGGGTATGAACGTCCTGTATGATGACTCGTGTATGGCCGGGTATGAACGTCCTGGATGATGACTCGTGAATGGCCGGGTATGGACGTCCTGGATGACTTGTGTATGGCTGGGTATGGACGTCCTGGATGATGACTCGTGTATGGCCGGGTATGGACATCCTGTATGATGACTCGTGTATGGCCGGGTATGGACGTCCTGTATGATGTCTCATGTATGGCCGGGTATGAACGTTCTGTATGATGACTCGTGTATGGCCGGGTATGAACGTCCTGTATGATGACTCGTGTATGGCCGGGTATGAACCTCCTGTATGATGACTCGTGTATGGCCGGGTATGGACGTCCTGTATGATGACTCGTGTATGGCCGCGTATGAACGTCCTGTATGATGACTCGTGTATGGCCGGGTATGGACGTCCTGTATGATGACTCGTGTATGGCTGGGTATGAACGTCGTGTATGATGACTCGTGTATGGCCGGGTATGGACGTCCTGTATGATGACTCGTGTATGGCCTGGTATGGACGTCCTGTATGATGACTCGTGTATGGCCGGGTATGGACGTCCTGGATGACTCGTGTATGGCCGGGTATGGACGTCCTGTATGATGACTCGTGTATGGCCGGGTATGGACGTCCTGTATGATGACTCGTGTATGGCCAGGTATGGACGTCCTTTATGATGACTCGTGTATGGCCGGGTATGAACGTCCTGTATGATGACTCGTGTATGGCCGGGTATGAACGTCCTGTATGGTGACTCGTGTATGGCCGGGTATGAACGTCCTGTATGATGACTCGAGTATGACCGGGTATGAACGTCCTGGATGATGACTCGTGTATGGCCGGGTATGGACGTCCTGGATGACTCGTGTATGGCCGGGTATGGACATCCTGTATGATGACTCCTGTATGGCCGGGTATGGACGTAATGTATGATGACTCGTGTATGGCCGGGTATGGACGTCCTGTATGATGACTCGTGTATGGCCGGGTATGGACGTCCTGGATGACTCGTGTATGGCCGGGTATGAACGTCCTGTATGATGACTCGTGTATGGCCGGGTATGAACGTCCTGTATGATGACTCGTGTATGGCCGGGTATGAACGTCCTGTATGGTGACTCGTGTATGGCCGGGTATGAACGTCCTGTATGATGACTCGAGTATGACCGGGTATGAACGTCCTGGATGATGACTCGTGTATGGCCGCGTATGGATGTCCTGGATGACTCGTGTATGGCCGGGTATGAACGTCCTGTATGATGACTCCTGTATGGCCGGGTATGGACGTAATGTATGATGACTCGTGTATGGCCGGGTATGGACGTCCTGTATGATGACTCGTGTATGGCCGGGTATGGACGTCCTGGATGACTCGTGTATGGCCGGGTATGAACGTCCTGTATGATGACTCGTGTATGGCCGGGTATGAACGTCCTGTATGATGTCTCGTGTATGGCCGGGTATGAACGTTCGGTATGATGACTCATGTATGGCCGGGTATGGACGTCCTGTATGATGACTCGTGTATGGCCGGGTATGAACGTCCTGTATGATGACTCGTGTATGGCCTGGTATGGACGTCCTGTATGATGACTCGTGTATGGCCGGGTATGGACGTCCTGTATGTTGACTCGTGTATGGCCGGGTATGAACGTCCTGTATGATGACTCGTGTATGGCCGGGTATGAAGCTCCTGTATGATGACTCGTGTATGGCCGGGTATGGACGTCCTGTATGATGACTCGTGTATGGCCGGGTATGAACGTCCTGTATGATGACTCGTGTATGGCCGGGTATGAACGTCCTGGATGATGACTCGTGTATGGCCGGGTATGGACGTCCTGTATGATGACTCGTGTATGGCCGGGTATGGACGTCCTGTATGATGACTCGTGTATGGCCGGGTATGAACGTCCTGTATGATGACTCGTTTATGGCCGGGTATGGACGTCCTGTATGATGACTCGTGTATGGCTGGATATGAACGTCCTGTACGATGACTCGTGTATGGCCGGGTATGGACGTCCTGTATGATGACTCCTGTATGGCCGGGTATGGACGTCCTGTATGATGACTCGTGTATGGCCGGGTATGGACGTTCTGGATGACTCGTGTATGGCCGGGTATGGACGTCCTGTATGATGACTCGTGTATGGCCGGGTATGGACGTCCTGTATGATGACTCGTGTATGGCCGGTTATGGACGTCCTGTATGATGACTCGTGTATGGCCGGGTATGAACGTCCTGTATGATGACTCGTGTATGGCCGGGTATGAACCTCCTGTATGATAACTCGTGTATGGCCGGGTATGAACGTCCTGTATGCTGACTCGTGTATGGCCGGGTATGAACGTCCTGGATGATGACTCGTGTATGGCCGGGTATGGACGTCCTGGATGACTCGTGTATGGCCGGGTATGGACATCCTGTATGATGACTCGTGTATGGCCGGGTATGAACGTCCTGTATGATGACTCCTGTATGGCCGGGTATGGACGTCCTGTATGATGACTCGTGCATAGCCGGGTATGGACGTCCTGTATGATGACTCGTGTATGGCCGGGTATGGACGTCCTGTATGATGACTCGTGTATGGCCGGGTATGAACGTCCTGTATGATGACTCGTGTATGGCCGGGTATGAACGTCCTGTATGATGACTCGTTTATGGCCGGGTATGAACGTCCGGTATGATGACTCGTGTATGGCCGGGTATGGACGTCCTGTATGATGACTCGTGTATGGCCGGGTATGAACGTCCTGTATGATGACTCGTGTATGGCCTGGTATGGACGTCCTGTATGATGACTCGCGTATGGCCGGGTATGGACGTCCTGTATGTTGACTCGTGTATGGCAGGGTATGAACGTCCTGTATGATGACTCGTGTATAGCCGGGTATGGACGTCCTGTATGATGACTCGTGAATGGCCGGGTATGGACGTCCTGGATGATGACTCGTTTATGGCCGGGTATGAACGTCCTGTATGATGACTCGTGTATGGCCGGGTATGAACGTCCTGGATGATGACTCGTGTATGGCCGGGTATGGACGTCCTGTATGATGACTCGTGTATGGCCGGGTATGAACGTCCTGGATGATGAATCGTGTATGGCCGGGTATGAACGTCCTGTATGATGACTCGTGTATGGCCGGGTATGAACGTCCTGGATGATGACTCGTGTATGGCCGGGTATGGACGTCCTGTATGATGACTCGTGTATGGCCGGGTCTGAACGTTCTGTATGATGACTCGTGTATGGCCGGGTATGGACGTCCTGTAGGATGACTCGTGTATGGCCGGGTATGGACGTCCTGGATGACTCGTGTATGGCCGGGTATGGACGTCCTGGATGACTCGTGTATGGCCGGGTATGGACGTCCTGGATGATGATTCGTGTATGGCCGGGTATGGACGTCCTGTATGATGACTCGTGTATGGCCGGGTATGAACGTCCTGTATGATGACTCGTGTATGGCCGGGTATGAACGTCCTGTATGATGACTCGTGTATGGCCTGGTATGGACGTCCTGGATGATGACTCGTGTATGGCCGGGTATGGACGTCCTGTATGATGACTCGTGAATGGCCGTGTATGGACGTCCTGGATGATGACTCGTTTATGGCCGGGTATGAACGTCCTGTATGATGACTCGTGTATGGCCGGGTATGAACGTCCTGGATGATGACTCGTGTATGGCCGGGTATGAACGTCATATATGATGACTCGTGTATGGCCGGGTATGAACGTCCTGCATGATGTCTCGTGTATGGCCGGGTATGGACGTCCTGTATGATGACTCGTGTATAGGTCGGGTATGAACGTCCTGTATGATGACTCGTGTATGGCCGGGTATGGACGTCCTGTATGATGACTCGTGTATGGCCGGGTATGAAGCTCCTGTATGATGACTCGTGTATGGCCGGGTATGGACGTCCTGTATGATGACTCGTGTATGGCCGGGTATGAACGTCCTGTATGATGACTCGTGTATGGCCGGGTATGAACGTCCTGGATGATGACTCGTGTATGGCCGGGTATGGACGTCCTGTATGATGACTCGTGTATGGCCGGGTATGGACGTCCTGTATGATGACTCGTGTATGGCCGGGTATGAACGTCCTGTATGATGACTCGTTTATGGCCGGGTATGGACGTCCTGTATGATGACTCGTGTATGGCTGGATATGAACGTCCTGTACGATGACTCGTGTATGGCCGGGTATGGACGTCCTGTATGATGACTCCTGTATGGCCGGGTATGGACGTCCTGTATGATGACTCGTGTATGGCCGGGTATGGACGTTCTGGATGACTCGTGTATGGCCGGGTATGGACGTCCTGTATGATGACTCGTGTATGGCCGGGTATGGACGTCCTGTATGATGACTCGTGTATGGCCGGTTATGGAAGTCCTGTATGATGACTCGTGTATGGCCGGGTATGAACGTCCTGTATGATGACTCGTGTATGGCCGGGTATGAACCTCCTGTATGATAACTCGTGTATGGCCGGGTATGAACGTCCTGTATGCTGACTCGTGTATGGCCGGGTATGAACGTCCTGGATGATGACTCGTGTATGGCCGGGTATGGACGTCCTGGATGACTCGTGTATGGCCGGGTATGGACATCCTGTATGATGACTCGTGTATGGCCGGGTATGAACGTCCTGTATGATGACTCCTGTATGGCCGGGTATGGACGTCCTGTATGATGACTCGTGCATAGCCGGGTATGGACGTCCTGTATGATGACTCGTGTATGGCCGGGTATGGACGTCCTGTATGATGACTCGTGTATGGCCGGGTATGAACGTCCTGTATGATGACTCGTGTATGGCCGGGTATGAACGTCCTGTATGATGACTCGTTTATGGCCGGGTATGAACGTCCGGTATGATGACTCGTGTATGGCCGGGTATGGACGTCCTGTATGATGACTCGTGTATGGCCGGGTATGAACGTCCTGTATGATGACTCGTGTATGGCCTGGTATGGACGTCCTGTATGATGACTCGCGTATGGCCGGGTATGGACGTCCTGTATGTTGACTCGTGTATGGCAGGGTATGAACTTCCTGTATGATGACTCGTGTATAGCCGGGTATGGACGTCCTGTATGATGACTCGTGAATGGCCGGGTATGGACGTCCTGGATGATGACTCGTTTATGGCCGGGTATGAACGTCCTGTATGATGACTCGTGTATGGCCGGGTATGAACGTCCTGGATGATGACTCGTGTATGGCCGGGTATGGACGTCCTGTATGATGACTCGTGTATGGCCGGGTATGAACGTCCTGGATGATGAATCGTGTATGGCCGGGTATGAACGTCCTGTATGATGACTCGTGTATGGCCGGGTATGAACGTCCTGGATGATGACTCGTGTATGGCCGGGTATGGACGTCCTGTATGATGACTCGTGTATGGCCGGGTCTGAATGTTCTGTATGATGACTCGTGTATGGCCGGGTATGGACGTCCTGTAGGATGACTCGTGTATGGCCGGGTATGGACGTCCTGGATGACTCGTGTATGGCCGGGTATGGACGTCCTGGATGACTCGTGTATGGCCGGGTATGGACGTCCTGGATGATGATTCGTGTATGGCCGGGTATGGACGTCCTGTATGATGACTCGTGTATGGCCGGGTATGAACGTCCTGTATGATGACTCGTGTATGGCCGGGTATGAACGTCCTGTATGATGACTCGTGTATGGCCTGGTATGGACGTCCTGGATGATGACTCGTGTATGGCCGGGTATGGACGTCCTGTATGATGACTCGTGAATGGCCGTGTATGGACGTCCTGGATGATGACTCGTTTATGGCCGGGTATGAACGTCCTGTATGATGACTCGTGTATGGCCGGGTATGAACGTCCTGGATGATGACTCGTGTATGGCCGGGTATGAACGTCATATATGATGACTCGTGTATGGCCGGGTATGAACGTCCTGCATGATGTCTCGTGTATGGCCGGGTATGGACGTCCTGTATGATGACTCGTGTATAGGTCGGGTATGAACGTCCTGTATGATGACTCGTGTATGGCCGGGTATGGACGTCCTGGATGACTCGTGTATGGCCGGGTATGGACGTCCTGTATGATGACTCGTGTATGGCCGGGTATGAACGTCCTGTATGATGACTCGTTTATGGCCGGGTATGGACGTCCTGGATGACTCGTGTATGGCCGGGTATGGACATCCTGTATGATGACTCGTGTATGGCCGGGTATGAACGTCCTGGATGATGACTCGTGTATGGCCGGGTATGGACGTCCTGGATGACTCGTGTATGGCCGGGTATGGACATCCTGTATGATGACTCGTGTATGGCCGGGTATGAACGTCCTGTATGATGACTCCTGTATGGCCGGGTATGGACGTCCTGTATGATGACTCGTGCATAGCCGGGTATGGACGTCCTGTATGATGACTCGTGTATGGCCGGGTATGAACGTCCTGTATGATGACTCGTGTATGGCCGGGTATGAACGTCCTGTATGATGACTCGCTTATGGCCGGGTATGAACGTCCGGTATGATGACTCGTGTATGGCCGGGTATGGACGTCCTGTATGATGACTCGTGTATGGCCGGGTATGAACGTCCTGTATGATGACTCGTGTATGGCCTGGTATGGACGTCCTGTATGATGACTCGCGTATGGCCGGGTATGGACGTCCTGTATGTTGACTCGTGTATGGCAGGGTATGAACGTCCTGTATGATGACTCGTGAATGGCCGGGTATGGACGTCCTGGATGATGACTCGTTTATGGCCGGGTATGAACGTCCTGTATGATGACTCGTGTATGGCCGGGTATGAACGTCCTGGATGATGACTCGTGTATGGCCGGGTATGGACGTCCTGTATGATGACTCGTGTATGGCCGGGTATGAACGTCCTGGATGATGAATCGTGTATGACCGGGTATGAACGTCCTGTATGATGACTCGTGTATGGCCGGGTATGAACGTCCTGGATGATGACTCGTGTATGGCCGGGTATGGACGTCCTGTATGATGACTCGTGTATGGCCGGGTCTGAACGTTCTGTATGATGAGTCGTGTATGGCCGGGTATGGACGTCCTGTAGGATGACTCGTGTATGGCCGGGTATGGACGTCCTGGATGACTCGTGTATGGCCGGGTATGGACGTCCTGGATGACTCGTGTATGGCTGGGTATGGACGTCCTGGATGATGACTCGTGTATGGCCGGGTATGGACGTCCTGTATGATGACTCGTATATGGCCGAGTATGGACGTCCTTCTATGATGTCTCATGTATGGCCGGGTATGAACGTCCTGTATGATGACTCGTGTATGGCCGGGTATGAACGTCCTGTATGATGACTCGTGTATGGCCGGATATGAACCTCCTGTATGATGACTCGTGTATGGCCGGGTATGGACGTCCTGTATGATGACTCGTGTATGGCCGGGTATGAACGTCCTGTATGATGACTCGTGTATGGCCGGGTATGAACGTCCTGTATGATGACTCATGTATGGCCGGGTATGGACGTCCGGTATGATGACTCGTGTATGGCCGGGTATGAACGTCCTGGATGATGACTCGTGTATGGCCGGGTATGAACGTCCTGTATGATGACTGATGTATGGCCGGGTATGGACGTCCGATATGATGACTCGTGTATGGCCGGGTATGAACGTCCTGGATGATGACTCGTGTATGGCCGGGTATGGACGTCCTGGATGACTCGTGTATGGCCGGGTATGGACGTCCTGTATGATGACTCGTGTATGGCCGGGTATGAACGTCCTGTATGATGACTCGTGTATGGCCGGGTATGTACGTCCGGTATGATGACTCGTGTATGGCCGGGTATGAACGTCCTGTATGATGACTCGTGTATGGCCGGGTATGAACGTCCTGTATGATGACTCATGTATGGCCGGGTATGAACGTCCTGTATGATGACTCCTGTATGGCCGGGTATGGACGTCCTGTATGATGACTCGTGTATGGCCGGGTATGGACGTCCTGTATGATAACTCGTGTATGGCCGGGTATGGACGTCCTGGATGACTCGTGTATGGCCGGGTATGAACGTCCTGTATGATGACTCGTGTATGGCCGGGTATGAACGTCCTGTATGATGACTCGTTTATGGCCGGGTATGAACGTCCTGTATGATGACTCGTGTATGGCCGGGTATGGACGTCCT
Organism: Phyllobates terribilis; assembly: GCF_046119375.1. Taxonomy (NCBI): domain Eukaryota; kingdom Metazoa; phylum Chordata; class Amphibia; order Anura; family Dendrobatidae; genus Phyllobates; species Phyllobates terribilis. The sequence goes on along the minus strand of NW_027362766.1, from coordinate 5,055,879 downwards.
GTATGATGACTCGTGTATGGCCGGGTATGGACGTCCTGTATGATGACTCGTGTATGGCCGGGTATGGACGTCCTGGATGACTCGTGTATGGCCGGGTATGAATGTCCTGTATGATGACTCGTGTATGGCCGGGTATGGACGTCCTGTATGATGACTCGTGTATGGCCGGGTATGAACATCCTGTATGATGACTCGTGTATGGCCGGGTATGAATGTCCTGTATGATGACTCCTGTATGGCCGGGTATGGACGTCCTGTATGATGACTCGTGTATGGCCGGGTAAGGACGTCCTGTATGATGACTCGTGTATGGCCGGGTATGGACGTCCTGGATGACTCGTGTATGGCCGGGTATGAACGTCCTGTATGATGACTCGTGTATGGCCGGGTATGAACGTCCTGTATGATGACTCATGTATGGCCTGGTATGAACGTCCGGTATGATGACTCGTGTATGGCCGGGTATGGACGTCCTGTATGATGACTCGTGTATGGCCGGGTATGAACGTCCTGTATGATGACTCGTGTATGGCCGGGTATGGACGTCCTGTATGTTGACTCGTGTATGGCCGGGTATGAACGTCCTGTATGATGACTCGTGCATGGCCGGGTATGAACCTCCTGTATGATGACTCGTGTATGGCCGGGTATGGACGTCCTGTATGATGACTCGTGTATGGCCGGGTATGAACGTCCTGTATGATGACTCATGTATGGCTGGGTATGGACGTCCTGTATGATGACTCGTGTATGGCCGGGTATGAACGTCCTGGATGATGACTCGTGTATGGCCGGGTATGGACGTCCTGTATGACGACTCGTGTATGGCCGGGTATAGACGTCCTGTATGATGACTCGTGTATGGCCGGGTATGAACGTCCTGTATGATGACTCGTGTATGGCCGGGTATGGACGTCCTGTATGATGACTCGTGTATGGCTGGGTATGAACGTCCTGTATGATGACTCGTGTATGGCCGGGTATGGACGTCCTGTATGATGACTCGTGTATGGCCGGGTATGGACGTCCTGTATGATGACTCGTGTATGGCCGGGTATGGACGTCCTGTATGATGACTCGTGTATGGCCGGGTATGGACGTCCTGGATGACTCGTGTATGGCCGGGTATGAACGTCCTGTATGATGACTCGTGTATGGCCGGGTATGAACGTCCTGTATGATGACTCGTGTATGGCCGGGTATGAACGTCCGGTATGATGACTCGTGTTTGGCCGGGTATAGACGTCCTGTATGATGACTCGTGTATGGCCGGGTATGAACGTCCTGTATGATGACTCGTGTATGGCCTGGTATTCACGTCCTGTATGATGACTCGTGTATGGCCGGGTATGGACGTCCTGTATGTTGACTCGTGTATGGCCGGGTATTTACATCCGGGATGATGACTCGCGTATGGCCGGGTATGAACGTCCTGTATGATGACTCGTGTATGTCCGGGTATGAACGTCCTGGATGATGACTCGTGTATGGCCGGGTATGGACGTCCTGTATGATGACTCATGTATGGCCGGGTATGAACGTCCTGGATGATGACTCGTGTATGGCCGGGTATGAACGTCCTGTATGATGACTCATGTATGGCCGGGTATGAACGTCCTGGATGATGACAAGTGTATGGCCGGGTATGGACGTCCTGGATGACTCGTGTATGGCCGGGTATGGACATCCTGTATGGTGACTCGTGTATGGCCGGGTATGAATGTCCTGTATGATGACTCCTGTATGGCTGGGTATGGACGTCCTGTATGATGACTCGTGTATGGCCGGGTATGGACGTCCTGTATGATGACTCGTGTATGGCCGGGTATGGACGTCCTGGATGACTCGTGTATGGCCGGGTATGAACGTCCTGTATGATGACTCGTGTATGGCTGGGTATGAACGTCCTGTATGATGACTCATGTATGGCCTGGTCTGAACGTCCGGTATGATGACTCGTGTATGGCCGGGTATGGACGTCCTGTATGATGACTCGTGTATGGCCGGGTATGAACGTCCTGTATGATGACTCGTGTATGGCCGGGTATGGACGTCCTGTATGTTGACTCGTGTATGGCCGGGTATGAACGTCCTGTATGATGACTCGTGCATGGCCGGGTATGAACCTCCTGTATGATGACTCGTGTATGGCCGGGTATGGACGTCCTGTATGATGACTCGTGTATGGCCTGGTATTCACGTCCTGTATGATGACTCGTGTATGGCCGGGTATGGACGTCCTGTATGTTGACTCGTGTATGGCCGGGTATTTACATCCGGGATGATGACTCGCGTATGGCCGGGTATGAACGTCCTGTATGATGACTCGTGTATGTCCGGGTATGAACGTCCTGGATGATGACTCGTGTATGGCCGGGTATGGACGTCCTGTATGATGACTCATGTATGGCCGGGTATGAACGTCCTGGATGATGACTCGTGTATGGCCGGGTATGAACGTCCTGTATGATGACTCATGTATGGCCGGGTATGAACGTCCTGGATGATGACAAGTGTATGGCCGGGTATGGACGTCCTGGATGACTCGTGTATGGCCGGGTATGGACATCCTGTATGGTGACTCGTGTATGGCCGGGTATGAATGTCCTGTATGATGACTCCTGTATGGCTGGGTATGGACGTCCTGTATGATGACTCGTGTATGGCCGGGTATGGACGTCCTGTATGATGACTCGTGTATGGCCGGGTATGGACGTCCTGGATGACTCGTGTATGGCCGGGTATGAACGTCCTGTATGATGACTCGTGTATGGCCGGGTATGAACGTCCTGTATGATGACTCATGTATGGCCTGGTATGAACGTCCGGTATGATGACTCGTGTATGGCCGGGTATGGACGTCCTGTATGATGACTCGTGTATGGCCGGGTATGAACGTCCTGTATGATGACTCGTGTATGGCCGGGTATGGACGTCCTGTATGTTGACTCGTGTATGGCCGGGTATGAACGTCCTGTATGATGACTCGTGCATGGCCGGGTATGAACCTCCTGTATGATGACTCGTGTATGGCCGGGTATGGACGTCCTGTATGATGACTCGTGTATGGCCGGGTATGAACGTCCTGTATGATGACTCATGTATGGCTGGGTATGGACGTCCTGTATGATGACTCGTGTATGGCCGGGTATGAACGTCCTGGATGATGACTCGTGTATGGCCGGGTATGGACGTCCTGTATGATGACTCGTGTATGGCCGGGTATGGACGTCCTGTATGATGACTCGTGTATGGCCGGGTATGGACGTCCTGTATGATGACTCGTGTATGGCCGGGTATGGACGTCCTGTATGATGACTCGTGTATGGCCGGGTATGGACGTCCTGTATGATGACTCGTGTATGGCCGGGTATGGACGTCCTGGATGACTCGTGTATGGCCGGGTATGAACGTCCTGTATGATGACTCGTGTATGGCCGGGTATGAACGTCCTGTATGATGACTCGTGTATGGCCGGGTATGAACGTCCGGTATGATGACTCGTGTATGGCCGGGTATGGACGTCCTGTATGATGACTCGTGTATGGCCGGGTATGAACGTCCTGTATGATGACTCGTGTATGGCCTGGTATTCACGTCCTGTATGATGACTCGTGTATGGCCGGGTATGGACGTCCTGTATGTTGACTCGTGTATGGCCGGGTATGGACATCCGGGATGATGACTCGTGTATGGCCGGGTATGAACGTCCTGTATGATGACTCGTGTATGTCCGGGTATGAACGTCCTGGATGATGACTCGTGTATGGCCGGGTATGGACGTCCTGTATGATGACTCATGTATGGCCGGGTATGAACGTCCTGGATGATGACTCGTGTATGGCCGGGTATGAACGTCCTGTATGATGACTCATGTATGGCCGGGTATGAACGTCCTGGATGATGACTCGTGTATGGCCGGGTATGGACATCCTGTATGATGACTCGTGTATGGCCGGGTATGGACGACCTGGATGACTCGTGTATGGCCGGGTATGGACGTCCTGGATGCCTCGTGTATGGCCTGGTATGGACGTCCTGGATGATGACTCGTGTATAACCGGGTATGGACGTCCTGTATGATGACTCGTGTATGGCCGGGTATGAACGTCCTGGATGATGACTCGTGTATGGCCGGGTATGAACGTCCTGTATGATGACTCATGTATGGCCGGGTCTGAACGTTCTGTATGATGATTCGTGTATGGCCGGGTATGGACGTCCTGTATGATGACTCGTGTATGGCCGGGTATGGACGACCTGGATGACTCGTGTATGGCCGGGTATGGACGTCCTGGATGCCTCGTGTATGGCCTGGTATGGACGTCCTGGATGATGACTCGTGTATAACCGGGTATGGACGTCCTGTATGATGACTCGTGTATGGCCGGGTATGAACGTCCTGTATGATGACTCGTGTATGGCCGGGTATGAACGTCCTGTATGATGACTCGTGTATGGCCTGGTATGGACCTCCTGGATGATGACTCGTGTATGGCCGGGTATGGACATCCTGGATGACTCGTGTATGGCCCGGTATGGACGTCCTGTATGATGACTCGTGTATGGCCGGGTATGAACGTCCTGTATGATGACTCGTGTATGGCCGGGTATGAACGTCCTGGATGATGACTCGTGTATGGCCGGGTATGAACGTCCTGTATGATGACTCGTGTATGGCCGGGTATGAACGTCCTGTATGATGACTCGTCTATGGCCGGGTATGGACGTCCTGTATGATGACTCGTGAATAGACTGGGTATGAACGTCCTGTATGATGACTCGTGTATGGCCGGGTATGGACGTCCTGGATGACTCGTGTATGGCCGGGTATGGACGTCCTGTATGATGACTCGTGTATGGCCGGGTATGAACGTCCTGTATGATGACTCGTGTATGGCCGGGTATGAACCTCCTGTATGATGACTCCTGTATGGCCGGGTATGGACGTCCTGTATGATGACTCGTGTATGGCCGGGTATGAACGTCCTGTATGATGACTCGTGTATGGCCGGGTATGAACGTCGTGTATGCTGACTCGTGTATGGCCGGGTATGAACGTCCTGTATGAAGACTCATGTATGGCTGGGTATGAACATCCTGGATGATGACTCGTGAATGGCCGGGTATGGACGTCCTGGATGACTCGTGTATGGCTGGGTATGGACGTCCTGGATGATGACTCGTGTATGGCCGGGTTTGGACGTCCTGTATGATGACTCGTGTATGGCCGGGTATGGACGTCCTGTATGATGTCTCATGTATGGCCGGGTATGAACGTCCTGTATGATGACTCGTGTATGGCCGGTTATGAACGTCCTGTATGATGACTCGTGTATGGCCGGGTATGAACCTCCTGTATGATGACTCGTGTATGGCCGGGTATAGACGTCCTGTATGATGACTCGGGTATGGCCGGGTATGAACGTCCTGTATGATGACTCATGTATGGCCGGGTATGGACGTCCTGTATGATGACTCGTGTATGGCCGGGTATGAACGTCCTGGATGATGACTCGTGTATGGCCGGGTATGGACGTCCTGTATGATGACTCGTGTATGGCCGGGTATGGACGTCCTGTATGATGACTCGTGTATGGCCGGGTATGAACGTCCTGTATGATGACTCGTGTATGGCCGGGTATGGACATCCTGTATGATGACTCGTGTATGGCTGGGTATGAACGTCCTGTATGATGACTCGTGTATGGCCGGGTATGGACGTCCTGTATGATGACTCGTGTATGGCCGGGTATGGACGTCCTGTATGATGACTCGTGTATGGCCGGGAATGGACGTCCTGGATGACTCGTGTATGGCCGGGTATGGAAGTCCTGTATGATGACTCGTGTATGACCGGGTATGGACGTCCTGTATGATGACTCGTGTATGGCCGGATATGGACGTCCTGTATGATGACTCGTGTATGGCCGGGTGTGAACGTCCTGTATGATGACTCGTGTATGGCCGGGTATGAACGTCCTGTATGATGACTCGTGTATGGCCGGGTATGAACGTCCTGTATGATGACTCGTGTATGGCCGGGTATGAACGTCCTGGATGATGACTCGTGTATGGCCGGGTATGGACGTCCTGGATGACTCGTGTATGGCCGGGTATGGACATCCTGTATGGTGACTCGTGTATGGCCGGGTATGAACGTCCTGTATGATGACTCCAGTATGGCCGGGTATGGACGTCCTGTATGATGACTCGTGTATGGCCGGGTATGGACGTCCTGTATGATGACTCGTGTATGGCCGGGTATGGACGTCCTGGATGACTCGTGTATGGCCGGGTATGAACGTCCTGTATGATGACTCGTGTATGGCCGGGTATGAACGTCCTGTATGATGACTCGTGTATGGCCGGGTATGAACGTCCGGTATGATGACTCGTGTATGACCGGGTATGGACGTCCTGTATGATGACTCGTGTATGGCCGGGTATGAACGTCCTGTATGATGACTCGTGTATGGCCGGGTATGGACGTCCTGTATGTTGACTCGTGTATGGCCGGGTATGAACGTCCTGTATGATGACTCGTCTATGGCCGGGTATGGACGTCCTGTATGATGACTCGTGAATAGACTGGGTATGAACGTCCTGTATGATGACTCGTGTATGGCCGGGTATGGACGTCCTGGATGACTCGTGTATGGCCGGGTATGGACGTCCTGTATGATGACTCGTGTATGGCCGGGTATGAACGTCCTGTATGATGACTCGTGTATGGCCGGGTATGAACCTCCTGTATGATGACTCGTGTATGGCCGGGTATGGACGTCCTGTATGATGACTCGTGTATGGCCGGGTATGAACGTCCTGTATGATGACTCGTGTATGGCCGGGTATGAACGTCGTGTATGCTGACTCGTGTATGGCCGGGTATGAACGTCCTGTATGAAGACTCATGTATGGCCGGGTATGAACATCCTGGATGATGACTCGTGAATGGCCGGGTATGGACGTCCTGGATGACTCGTGTATGGCTGGGTATGGACGTCCTGGATGATGACTCGTGTATGGCCGGGTTTGGACGTCCTGTATGATGACTCGTGTATGGCCGGGTATGGACGTCCTGTATGATGTCTCATGTATGGCCGGGTATGAACGTCCTGTATGATGACTCGTGTATGGCCGGTTATGAACGTCCTGTATGATGACTCGTGTATGGCCGGGTATGAACCTCCTGTATGATGACTCGTGTATGGCCGGGTATGGACGTCCTGTATGATGACTCGTGTATGGCCGGGTATGAACGTCCTGTATGATGACTCATGTATGGCCGGGTATGGACGTCCTGTATGATGACTCGTGTATGGCCGGGTATGAACGTCCTGGATGATGACTCGTGTATGGCCGGGTATGGACGTCCTGTATGATGACTCGTGTATGGCCGGGTATGGACGTCCTGTATGATGACTCGTGTATGGCCGGGTATGAACGTCCTGTATGATGACTCGTGTATGGCCGGGTATGGACATCCTGTATGATGACTCGTGTATGGCTGGGTATGAACGTCCTGTATGATGACTCGTGTATGGCCGGGTATGGACGTCCTGTATGATGACTCGTGTATGGCCGGGTATGGACGTCCTGTATGATGACTCGTGTATGGCCGGGAATGGACGTCCTGGATGACTCGTGTATGGCCGGGTATGGAAGTCCTGTATGATGACTCGTGTATGACGGGGTATGGACGTCCTGTATGATGACTCGTGTATGGCCGGATATGGACGTCCTGTATGATGACTCGTGTATGGCCGGGTGTGAACGTCCTGTATGATGACTCGTGTATGGCCGGGTATGAACGTCCTGTATGATGACTCGTGTATGGCCGGGTATGAACGTCCTGTATGATGACTCGTGTATGGCCGGGTATGAACGTCCTGGATGATGACTCGTGTATGGCCGGGTATGGACGTCCTGGATGACTCGTGTATGGCCGGGTATGGACATCCTGTATGGTGACTCGTGTATGGCCGGGTATGAACGTCCTGTATGATGACTCCAGTATGGCCGGGTATGGACGTCCTGTATGATGACTCGTGTATGGCCGGGTATGGACGTCCTGTATGATGACTCGTGTATGGCCGGGTATGGACGTCCTGGATGACTCGTGTATGGCCGGGTATGAACGTCCTGTATGATGACTCGTGTATGGCCGGGTATGAACGTCCTGTATGATGACTCGTGTATGGCCGGGTATGAACGTCCGGTATGATGACTCGTGTATGACCGGGTATGGACGTCCTGTATGATGACTCGTGTATGGCCGGGTATGAACGTCCTGTATGATGACTCGTGTATGGCCGGGTATGGACGTCCTGTATGTTGACTCGTGTATGGCCGGGTATGAACGTCCTGTATGATGACTCGTGCATGGCCGGGTATGAACTTCCTGTATGATGACTCGTGTATGGCCGGGTATGGACGTCCTGTATGATGACTCGTGTATGGCCGGGTATGAACGTCCTGTATGATGACTCATGTATGGCTGGGTATGGACGTCCTGTATGATGACTCGTGTATGGCCGGGTATAAACGTCCTGGATGATGACTCGTGTATGGCCGGGTATGGACGTCCTGTATAATGACTCGTGTATGGCCGGGTATGGACGTCCTGTATGATGACTCGTGTATGGCCGGGTATGAACGTCCTGTATGATGACTCGTGTATGGCCGGGTATGGACGTCCTGTATGATGACTCGTGTATGGCTGGGTATGAACGTCCTGTATGATGACTCGTGTATGCCCGGGTATGGACGTCCTGTATGATGACTCGTGTATGGCCGGGTATGGACGTCCTGTATGATGACTCGTGTATGGCCGGGTATGGACGTCCTGTATGATGACTCGTGTATGGCCGGGTATGGACGTCCTGGATGACTCGTGTATGGCCGGGTATGAACGTCCTGTATGATGACTCGTGTATGGCCGGGTATGAACGTCCTGTATGATGACTCGTGTATGGCCGGGTATGAACGTCCGGTATGATGACTCGTGTATGGCCGGGTATGGACGTCCTGTATGATGACTCGTGTATGGCCGGGTATGAACGTCCTGTATGATGACTCGTGTATGGCCTGGTATGGACGTCCTGTATGATGACTCGTGTATGGCCGGGTATGGACGTCCTGTATGTTGACTCGTGTATGGCCGGGTATGGACATCTGGGATGATGACTCGTGTATGGCCGGGTATGAACGTCCTGTATGATGACTCGTGTATGTCCGGGTATGAACGTCCTGGATGATGACTCGTGTATGGCCGGGTATGGACGTCCTGTATGATGACTCGTGTATGGCCGGGTATGAACGTCCTGGATGATGACTCGTGTATGGCCGGGTATGAACGTCCTGTATGATGACTCATGTATGGCCGGGTATGAACGTCCTGGATGATGATTCGTGTATGGCCGGGTATGGACGTCCTGTATGATGACTCGTGTATGGCCGGGTCTGAACGTTCTGTATGATGATTCGTGTATGGCCGGGTATGGACGTCCTGTATGATGACTCGTGTATGGCCGGGTATGGACGTCCTGGATGACTCGTGTATGGCCGGGTATGGACGTCCTGGATGACTCGTGTATGGCCTGGTATGGACGTCCTGGATGATGACTCGTGTATGGCCGGGTATGGACGTCCTGTATGATGACTCGTGTATGGCCGGGTATGAACGTCCTGTATGATGACTCGTGTATGGCCGGGTATGAACGTCCTATATGATGACTCGTGTATGGCCTGGTATGGACGTCCTGGATGATGACTCGTGTATGGCCGGGTATGGACGTCCTGGATGACTCGTGTATGGCCCGGTATGGACGTCCTGTATGATGACTCGTGTATGGCCGGGTATGAACGTCCTGTATGATGACTCGTGTATGGCCGGGTATGGACGTCCTGTATGATGACACGTGAATAGGCTGGGTATGAATGTCCTGTATGATGACTCGTGTATGGCCGGGTATGGACGTCCTGGATGACACGTGTATGGCCGGGTATGGACGTCCTGTATGATGACTCGTGTATGGCCGGGTATGAACGTCCTGTATGAGGACTCGTGTATGGCCGGGTATGAACGTCCTGTATGATGACTCGTGTATGGCGAGGTATGAACGTCCTGTATGATGTCTCATGTATGGCCGGGTATGAACGTCCTGTATGATGACTCGTGTATGGTCGGGTATGAACGTCCTGTATGATGACTCGTGTATGGCCGGGTATGAACCTCCTGTATGATGACTCGTGTATGGCCGGGTATGAACGTCCTGTATGATGACTCGTGTATGGCCGGGTATGAACGTCCTGTTTGCTGACTCGTGTATGGCCGGGTATGAACGTCCTGTATGATGACTCGTGTATGGCCGGGTATGAACGTCCTAGATGATGACTCGTGAATGGCCGGGTATGGACGTCCTGGATGACTCGTGTATGGCCGGGTATGGACGTCCTGTATGATGACTCGTGTATGGCCGGGTATGAACGTCCTGTATGATGTCTCATGTATGGCCGGGTATGAACGTCCTGTATGATGACTCGTGTATGGCCGGGTATGAACGTCCTGTATGATGACTCGTGTATGGCCGGGTATGAACCTCCTGTATGATGACTCGTGTATGGCCGGGTATGGACGTCCTGTATGATGACTCGTGTATGGCCGGGTATGAACGTCCTGTATGATGACTCATGTATGGCCGGGTATGGACGTCCTGTATGATGACTCGTGTATGGCCGGGTATGAACGTCCTGGATGATGACTCGTGTATGGCCGGTTATGGAAGTCCTGTATGATGACTCGTGTATGGCCGGGTATGGACGTCCTGTATGATGACTCGTGTATGGCCGGGTATGAACGTCCTGTATGATGACTCGTGTATGGCCGGGTATGAACGTCCTGTATGATGACTCGTGTATGGCTGGGTATGAACGTCCTGTATGATGACTCGTGTATGGCCGGGTATGGACGTCCTGTATGATGACTCGTGTATGGCCTGGTATGGACGTCCTGTATGATGACTCGTGTATGACCGGGTATGGACGTCCTGGATGACTCGTGTATGGCCGGGTATGGACGTCCTGTATGATGACTCGTGTATGGCCGGGTATGGACGTCCTGTATGATGACTCGTGTATGGCCGGGTATGGACGTCCTGTATGATGACTCGTGTATGGCCGGGTATGAACGTCCTGTATGATGACCCGTGTATGGCCGGGTATGAACGTCCTGTATGATGACTCGTGTATGGCCGGGTATGAACGTCCTGTATGATGACTCGTGTATGGCCGGGTATGAACGTCCTGGATGATGACTCGTGTATGGCCGGGTATGGACGTCCTGTATGATGACTCGTGTATGGCCGGGTCTGAACGTTCTGTATGATGACTCGTGTATGGCCGGGTATGGACGTCCTGTATGATGACTCGTGTATGGCCGGGTATGGACGTCCTGGATGACTCGTGTATGGCCAGGTATGGACGTCCTGGATGACTCGTGTATGGCCGGGTATGGACGTCCTGGATGATGACTCGTGTATGGCCAGGTATGAACGTCCTGTATGATGACTCGTGTATGGCCGCGTATGAACGTCCTGTATGATGACTCGTGTATGGCCTGGTATGGACGTCCTGGATGATGACTCGTGTATGGCCGGGTATGGACGTCCTGGATGACTCGTGTATGGCCGGTTATGGACGTCCTGTATGATGACTCGTGTATGGCCGGGTATGAACGTCCTGTATGATGACTCGTGTATGGCCGGGTATGAACGTCCTGGATGATGACTCGTGTATGGCCGGGTATGGACGTCCTGGATGACTCGTGTATGGCCGGGTATGGACGTCCTGTATGATGACTCGTGTATGGCCGGGTATGAACGTCCTGTATGATGACTCGTGTATGGCCGGGTATGAACATCCTGTATGATGACTCGTGTATGGCCGGGTATGAACGTCCTGTATGATGACTCGTGTATGGCCGGGTATGAACGTCCTGGATGATGACTCGTGTATGGCCGGGTATGGACGTCCTGGATGACTCGTGTATGGCCGGGTATGGACATCCTGTATGGTGACTCGTGTATGGCCGGGTATGAACGTCCTGTATGATGACTCCTTTATGGCCGGGTTTGGACGTCTTGTATGATGACTCGTGTATGGCCGGGTATGGACGTCCTGTATGATGACTCGTGTATGGCCGGGTATGGACGTCCTGGATGACTCGTGTATGGCCGGGTATGAACGTCCTGTATGATGACTCGTGTATGGCCGGGTATGAACGTCCTGTATGATGACTCGTGTATGGCCGGGTATGAACGTCCTGTATGATGACTCGTGTATGGCCGGGTATGGACGTCCTGTATGTTGACTCGTGTATGGCCGGGTATGAACGTCCTGTATGATGACTCGTGTATGGCCAGGTATGAACCTCCTGTATGATGACTCGTGTATGGCCGGGTATGGACGTCCAGTATGATGACTCGTGTATGGCCGGGTATGAACGTCCTGTATGATGACTCATGTATGGCTTGGTATGGACGTCCTGTATGATGACTCGTGTATGGCCGGGTATGAACGTCCTTACTGATGACTCGTGTATGGCCGGGTATGGACGTCCTGTATGATGACTCGTGTATGGCCGGGTATGGACGTCCTGTATGATGACTCGTGTATGGCCGGGTATGAACGTCCTGTATGATGACTCGTGTATGGCCGGGTATGGACGTCCTGTATGATGACTCGTGTATGGCTGGGTATGAACGTCCTGTATGATGACTCGTGTATGGCCGGGTATGGACGTCCTGTATGATGACTCGTGTATGGCCGGGTATGGACGTCCTATATGATGACTCTTGTATGGCCGAGTATGGACGTCCTGTATGATGACTCGTGTATGGCCGGGTATGGACGTCCTGGATGACTCGTGTATGGCCGGGTATGAACGTCCTGTATGATGACTCGTGTATGGCCTGGTATGAACGTCCTGTATGATGACTCGTGTATGGCCGGGTATGAACGTCCGGTATGATGACTCGTGTATGGCCGGGTATGGACGTCCTGTATGATGACTCGTGTATGGCCGGGTATGAACGTCCTGTATGATGACTCGTGTATGGCCTGGTATGGACGTCCTGTATGATGACTCGTGTATGGCCGGGTATGGACGTCCTGTATGTTGACTCGTGTATGGCCGGGTATGAACGTCCTGTATGATGACTCGTGTATGGCCGGGTATGGACGTCCTGTATGATGACTCGTGTATGGCCGGGTATGAACGTCCTGGATGATGACTCGTGTATGGCCGGGTATGGACGTCCTGTATGATGACTCGTGTATGTCCGGGTATGAACGTCCTGGATGATGACTCGTGTATGGCCGGGTATGGACGTCCTGTATGATGACTCGTGTATGGCCGGGTATGAACGTCCTGGATAATGATTCGTGTATGGCCGGGTATGGACGTCCTGTATGATGACTCGTGTATGGCCGGGTCTGAACGTTCTGTATGATGATTCGTGTATGGCCGGGTATGGACGTCCTGTATGATGACTCGTGTATGGCCGGGTATGGACGTCCTGGATGACTCGTGTATGGCCGGGTATGGACGTCCTGGATGACTCGTGTATGGCCTGGTATGGACGTCCTGGATGATGACTCGTGTATGGCCGGGTATGGACGTCCTGTATGATGACTCGTGTATGGCCGGGTATGAACGTCCTGTATGATGACTCGTGTATGGCCGGGTATGAACGTCCTGTATGATGACTCGTGTATGGCCTGGTATGGACGTCCTGGATGATGACTCGTGTATGGCCGGGTATGGACGTCCTGGATGACTCGTGTATGGCCCGGTATGGACGTCCTGTATGATGACTCGTGTATGGCCGGGTATGAACGTCCTGTATGATGACTCGTGTATGGCCGGGTATGAACGTCCTGGATGATGACTCGTGTATGGCCGGGTATGAACGTCCTGTATGATGACTCGTGTATGGCCGGGTTTGGACGTCCTGTATGATGACACGTGAATAGGCTGGGTATGAACGTCCTGTATGATGACTCGTGTATGGCCGGGTATGGACGTCCTGGATGACACGTGTATGGCCGGGTATGGACGTCCTGTATGATGACTCGTGTTTGGCCGGGTATGAACGTCCTGTATGATGACTCGTGTATGGCCGGGTATGAACGTCCTGGATGATGACTCGTGTATGGCCGGGTATGAACGTCCTGTATGATGACTCGTGTATGGCCGGGTATGGACGTCCTGTATGATGACACGTGAATAGGCTGGGTATGAACGTCCTGTATGATGACTCGTGTATGGCCGGGTATGGACGTCCTGGATGACACGTGTATGGCCGGGTATGGACGTCCTGTATGATGACTCGTGTTTGGCCGGGTATGAACGTCCTGTATGATGACTCGTGTATGGCCGGGTATGAACGTCCTGTATGATGACTCGTGTATGGCCGGGTATGAACCTCCTGTATGATGTCTCATGTATGGCCGGGTATGAACGTCCTGTATGATGACTCGTGTATGGCCGGGTATGAACGTCCTGTATGATGACTCGTGTATGGCCGGGTATGAACGTCCTGTATGATGACTCGTGTATGGCCGGGTATGAACGTCCTGTATGATGACTCCTGTATGGCCAGGTATGAACGTCCTGTATGCTGACTCGTGTATGGCCGGGTATGAACGTCCTGTATGATGACTCGTGTATGGCCGGGTATGAACGTCCTAGATGATGACTCGTGAATGGCCGGGTATGGACGTCCTGGATGACTCGTGTATGGCCGGGTATGGACGTCCTGTATGATGACTCGTGTATAGCCGGGTATGGACGTCCTGTATGATGTCTCATGTATGGCCGGGTATGAACGTCCTGTATGATGACTCGTGTATGGCCGGGTATGAACGTCCTGTATGATGACTCGTGTATGGCCGGGTATGAACCTCCTCTATGATGACTCGTGTATGGCCGGGTATGGACGTCCTGTATGATGACTCGTGTATGGCCGGGTATGAACGTCCTGTATGATGACTCATGTATGGCCGGGTATGGACGTCCTGTATGATGACTCGTGTATGGCCGGGTATGAACGTCCTGGATGATGACTCGTGTATGGCCGGGTATGGACGTCCTGTATGATGACTCGTGTATGGCCGGGTATGGACGTCCTGTATGATGACTGGTGTATGGCCGGGTATGAACGTCCTGTATGATGACTCGTGTATGGCCGGGTATGGACGTCCTGTATGATGACTCGTGTATGGCTGGGTATGAACGTCCTGTATGATGACTCGTGTATGGCCGGGTATGGACGTCCTGTATGATGACTCGTGTATGGCCTGGTATGGACGTCCTGTATGATGACTCGTGTATGACCGGGTATGGACGTCCTGGATGACTCGTGTATGGCCGGGTATGGACGTCCTGTATGATGACTCGTGTATGGCCGGGTATGGACGTCCTGTATGATGACTCGTGTATGGCCGCGTATGAACGTCCTGTATGATGACTCGTGTATGGCCTGGTATGGACGTCCTGGATGATGACTCGTGTATGGCCGGGTATGGACGTCCTGGATGACTCGTGTATGGCCGGGTATGGACGTCCTGTATGATGACTCGTGTATGGCCGGGTATGAACGTCCTGTATGATGACTCGTGTATGGCCGGGTATGAACGTCCTGGATGATGACTCGTGTATGGCCGGGTATGAACGTCGTGTATGATGACTCGTGTATGGCCGGGTATGAACGTCCTGTATGATGACTCGTGTATGGCCGGGTATGGACGTCCTGTATGATGACTCGTGTATAGGCCGGGTATGAACGTCCTGTATGATGACTCGTGTATGGCCGGGTATGGACGTCCTGGATGACTCGTGTATGGCCGGGTATGGACGTCCTGTATGATGACTCGTGTATGGCCGGGTATGAACGTCCTGTATGATGACTCGTGTATGGCCGGGTATGAACGTCCTGTATGATGACTCGTGTATGGCCGGGTATGAACGTCCTGTATGATGACTCGTGTATGGCCGGGTATGAACGTCCTGGATGATGACTCGTGTATGGCCGGGTATGGACGTCCTGGATGACTCGTGTATGGCCGGGTATGGACATCCTGTATGGTGACTCGTGTATGGCCGGGTATGAACGTCCTGTATGATGACTCCGGTATGGCCGGGTTTGGACGTCTTGTATGATGACTCGTGTATGGCCGGGTATGGACGTCCTGTATGATGACTCGTGTATGGCCGGGTATGGACGTCCTGGATGACTCGTGTATGGCCGGGTATGAACGTCCTGTATGATGACTCGTGTATGGCCGGGTATGAACGTCCTGTATGATGACTCGTGTATGGCCGGGTATGAACGTCCTGTATGATGACTCGTGTATGGCCGGGTATGGACGTCCTGTATGTTGACTCGTGTATGGCCGGGTATGAACGTCCTGTATGATGACTCGTGTATGGCCGGGTATGAACCTCCTGTATGATGACTCGTGTATGGCCGGGTATGGACGTCCTGTATGATGACTCGTGTATGGCCGGGTATGAACGTCCTGTATGATGACTCATGTATGGCTTGGTATGGACGTCCTGTATGATGACTCGTGTATGGCCGGGTATGAACGTCCTTACTGATGACTCGTGTATGGCCGGGTATGGACGTCCTGTATGATGACTCGTGTATGGCCGGGTATGGACGTCCTGTATGATGACTCGTGTATGGCCGGGTATGAACGTCCTGTATGATGACTCGTGTATGGCCGGGTATGGACGTCCTGTATGATGACTCGTGTATGGCTGGGTATGAACGTCCTGTATGATGACTCGTGTATGGCCGGGTATGGACGTCCTGTATGATGACTCGTGTATGGCCGGGTATGGACGTCCTATATGATGACTCGTGTATGGCCGGGTATGGACGTCCTGTATGATGACTCGTGTATGGCCGGGTATGGACGTCCTGGATGACTCGTGTATGGCCGGGTATGAACGTCCTGTATGATGACTCGTGTATGGCCGGGTATGAACGTCCTGTATGATGACTCGTGTATGGCCGGGTATGAACGTCCGGTATGATGACTCGTGTATGGCCGGGTATGGACGTCCTGTATGATGACTCGTGTATGGCCGGGTATGAACGTCCTGTATGATGACTCGTGTATGGCCTGGTATGGACGTCCTGTATGATGACTCGTGTATGGCCGGGTATGGACGTCCTGTATGTTGACTCGTGTATGGCCGGGTATGAACGTCCTGTATGATGACTCGTGTATGGCCGGGTATGGACGTCCTGTATGATGACTCGTGAATGGCCGGGTATGGACATCCGGGATGATGACTCGTGTATGGCCGGGTATGAACGTCTTGTATGATGACTCGTGTATGTCCGGGTATGAACGTCCTGGATGATGACTCGTGTATGGCCGGGTATGGACGTCCTGTATGATGACTCGTGTATGGCCGGGTATGAACGTCCTGGATGATGACTCGTGTATGGCCGGGTATGAACGTCCTGTATGATGACTCATGTATGGCCGGGTATGAACGTCCTGGATGATGACTCGTGTATGGCCGGGTATGGACGTCCTGTATGATGACTCGTGTATGACCGGGTATGGACGTCCTGGATGACTCGTGTATGGCCGGGTATGGACGTCCTGTATGATGACTCGTGTATGGCCGGGTATGGACGTCCTGTATGATGACTCGTGTATGGCCGCGTATGAACGTCCTGTATGATGACTCGTGTATGGCCTGGTATGGACGTCCTGGATGATGACTCGTGTATGGCCGGGTATGGACGTCCTGGATGACTCGTGTATGGCCGGGTATGGACGTCCTGTATGATGACTCGTGTATGGCCGGGTATGCACGTCCTGTATGATGACTCGTGTATGGCTGGGTATGAACGTCCTGGATGATGACTCGTGTATGGCCGGGTATGAACGTCGTGTATGATGACTTGTGTATGGCCGGGTATGAACGTCCTGTATGATGACTCGTGTATGGCCGGGTATGGACGTCCTGTATGATGACTCGTGTATAGGCCGGTTATGAACGTCCTGTATGATGACTCGTGTATGGCCGGGTATGGACGTCCTGGATGACTCGTGTATGGCCGGGTATGGACGTCCTGTATGATGACTCGTGTATGGCCGGGTATGAACGTCCTGTATGATGACTCGTGTATGGCCGGGTATGAACGTCCTGTATGATGACTCGTGTATGGCCGGGTATGAACGTCCTGTATGATGACTCGTGTATGGCCGGGTATGAACGTCCTGGATGATGACTCGTGTATGGCCGGGTATGGACGTCCTGGATGACTCGTGTATGGCCGGGTATGGACATCCTGTATGGTGACTCGTGTATGGCCGGGTATGAACGTCCTGTATGATGACTCCTGTATGGCCGGGTTTGGACGTCTTGTATGATGACTCGTGTATGGCCGGGTATGGACGTCCTGTATGATGACTCGTGTATGGCCGGGTATGGACGTCCTGGATGACTCGTGTATGGCCGGGTATGAACGTCCTGTATGATGACTCGTGTATGGCCGGGTATGAACGTCCTGTATGATGACTCGTGTATGGCCGGGTATGAACGTCCTGTATGATGACTCGTGTATGGCCGGGTATGGACGTCCTGTATGTTGACTTGTGTATGGCCGGGTATGAACGTCCTGTATGATGACTCGTGTATGGCCGGGTATGAACCTCCTGTATGATGACTCGTGTATGGCCGGGTATGGACGTCCTGTATGATGACTCGTGTATGGCCGGGTATGAACGTCCTGTATGATGACTCATGTATGGCTTGGTATGAACGTCCTGTATGATGACTCGTGTATGGCCGGGTATGAACGTCCTTACTGATGACTCGTGTATGGCCGGGTATGGACGTCCTGTATGATGACTCGTGTATGGCCGGGTATGGACGTCCTGTATGATGACTCGTGTATGGCCGGGTATGAACGTCCTGTATGATGACTCGTGTATGGCCGGGTATGGACGTCCTGTATGATGACTCGTGTATGGCTGGGTATGAACGTCCTGTATGATGACTCGTGTATGGCCGGGTATGGACGTCCTGTATGATGACTCGTGTATGGCCGGGTATGGACGTCCTATATGATGACTCGTGTATGGCCGGGTATGGACGTCCTGTATGATGACTCGTGTATGGCCGGGTATGGACGTCCTGGATGACTCGTGTATGGCCGGGTATGAACGTCCTGTATGATGACTCGTGTATGGCCGGGTATGAACGTCCTGTATGATGACTCGTGTATGGCCGGGTATGAACGTCCGGTATGATGACTCGTGTATGGCCGGGTATGGACGTCCTGTATGATGACTCGTGTATGGCCGGGTATGAACGTCCTGTATGATGACTCGTGTATGGCCTGGTATGGACGTCCTGTATGATGACTCGTGTATGGCCGGGTATGGACGTCCTGTATGTTGACTCGTGTATGGCCGGGTATGAACGTCCTGTATGATGACTCGTGTATGGCCGGGTATGGACGTCCTGTATGATGACTCGTGAATGGCCGGGTATGGACATCCGGGATGATGACTCGTGTATGGCCGGGTATGAACGTCCTGTATGATGACTCGTGTATGTCCGGGTATGAACGTCCTGGATGATGACTCGTGTATGGCCGGGTATGGACGTCCTGTATGATGACTCGTGTATGGCCGGGTATGAACGTCCTGGATGATGACTCGTGTATGGCCGGGTATGAACGTCCTGTATGATGACTCATGTATGGCCGGGTATGAACGTCCTGGATGATGACTCGTGTATGGCCAGGTATGGACGTCCTGTATGATGACTCGTGTATGGCCGGGTCTGAAGTTCAGACCCGGCCATACACGAGTCATCATACAGGACGTCCATACCCGGCCATACACGAGTCATCATACAGGACGTTCATACCCGGCCATACACGAGTCAACATACAGGACGTCCATACCCGGCCATACACGAGTCATCATACAGGACGTCCATACCAGGCCATACACGAGTCATCATACAGGACGTTCATACCCGGCCATACACGAGTCATCATACAGGACGTCCATACCCGGCCATACACGAGTCATCATACCGGACGTTCATACCCGGCCATACACGAGTCATCATACAGGACGTCCATACCCGGCCATACACGAATCATCATACAGAACGTTCAGACTCTGAACGTTCTGTATGATGATTCGTGCATGGCCGGGTATGGACGTCCTGTATGATGATTCGTGTATGGCCGGGTATGGACGTCCTGGATGACTCGTGTATGGCCGGGTATGGACGTTCTGGATGACTCGTGTATGGCCTGGTATGGACGTCCTGGATGATGACTCGTGTATGGCCGGATATGGACGTCCTGTATGATGACTCGTGTATGGCCGGGTATGAATGTCCTGTATGATGACTCGTGTATGGCCGGGTATGAAAGTCCTGTATGATGACTCGTGTATGGCCTGCTATGGACGTCCTGTATGATGACTCGTGTATGGCCGGGTATGAAAGTCCTGTATGATGACTCGTGTATGGCCGGGTATGGACGTCCTGTATGTTGACTCGTGTATGGCCGGGTATGAACGTCCTGTATGATGACTCGTGTATGGCCGGGTATGGACGTCCTGTATGATGACTCGTGAATGGCCGGGTATGGACATCCGGGATGATGACTCGTGTATGGCCGGGTATGAACGTCCTGTATGATGACTCGTGTATGTCCGGGTATGAACGTCCTGGATGATGACTCGTGTATGGCCGGGTATGGACGTCCTGTATGATGACTCGTGTATGGCCGGGTATGAACGTCCTGGATGATGACTCGTGTATGGCCGGGTATGAACGTCCTGTATGATGACTCATGTATGGCCGGGTATGAACGTCCTGGATGATGACTCGTGTATGGCCGGGTATGGACGTCCTGTATGATGACTCGTGTATGGCCGGGTCTGAACGTCCTAGATGATGACTCGTGAATGGCCGGGTATGGACGTCCTGGATGACTTGTGTATGGCTGGGTATGGACGTCCTGGATGATGACTCGTGTATGGCCGGGTATGGACGTCCTGTATGATGACTCGTGTATGGCCGGGTATGGACATCCTGTATGATGTCTCATGTATGGCCGGGTATGAACGTCCTGTATGATGACTCGTGTATGGCCGGGTATGAACGTCCTGTATGATGACTCGTGTATGGCCGGGTATGAACCTCCTGTATGATGACTCGTGTATGGCCGGGTATGGACGTCCTGTATGATGACTCGTGTATGGCCGGGTATGAACGTCCTGTATGATGACTCATGTATGGCCGGGTATGGACGTCCTGTATGATGACTCGTGTATGGCCGGGTATGAACGTCCTGGATGATGACTCGTGTATGGCCGGGTATGGACGTCCTGTATGATGACTCGTGTATGGCCGGGTATGGACGTCCTGTATGATGACTCGTGTATGGCCGGGTATGAGCGTCCTGTATGATGACTCGTGTATGGCCGGGTATGGACGTCCTGTATCATGACTCGTGTATGGCTGGGTATGAACGTCCTGTATGATGACTCGTGTATGGTCGGGTATGGACGTCCTGTATGATGACTCGTGTATGGCCTGGTATGGACGTCCTGTATGATGACTCGTGTATGGCCGGGTATGGACGTCCTGGATGACTCGTGTATGGCCGGGTATGGACGTCCTGTATGATGACTCGTGTATGGCCGGGTATGGACGTCCTGTATGATGACTCGTGTATGGCCGGGTATGGACGTCCTGTATGATGACTCGTGTATGGCCGGGTATGAACGTCCTGTATGATGACTCGTGTATGGCCGGGTATGAACGTCCTGTATGATGACTCGTGTATGGCCGGGTATGAACGTCCTGTATGATGACTCGTGTATGGCCGGGTATGAACGTCCTGGATGATGACTCGTGTATGGCCGGGTATGGACGTCCTGTATGATGACTCGTGTATGGCCGGGTCTGAACGTTCTGTATGATGACTCGTGTATGGCCGGGTATGGACGTCCTGTATGATGACTCGTGTATGGCCGGGTATGGACGTCCTGGATGACTCGTGTATGGCCGGGTATGGACGTCCTGGATGACTCGTGTATGGCCGGGTATGGACGTCCTGGATGATGACTCCTGTATGGCCGGGTATGGACGTCCTGTATGATGACTCGTGTATGGCCGGGTATGAACGTCCTGTATGATGACTCGTGTATGACCGCGTATGAACGTCCTGTATGATGACTCGTGTATGGCCTGGTATGGACGTCCTGGATGATGACTCGTGTATGGCCGGGTATGGACGTCCTGGATGACTCGTGTATGGCCGGGTATGGACGTCCTGTATGATGACTCGTGTATGGCCGGGTATGAACGTCCTGTATGATGACTCGTGTATGGCCGGGTATGAACGTCCTGGATGATGACTCGTGTATGGCCGGGTATGAACGTCCTGTATGATGACTCGTGTATGGCCGGGTATGAACGTCCTGTATGATGACTCGTGTATGGCCGGGTATGGACGTCCTGTATGATGACTCGTGTATAGGCCGGGTATGAACGTCTTGTATGATGACTCGTGTATGGCCGGGTATGAACGTCCTGGATGACTCGTGTATGGCCGGGTATGGACGTCCTGTATGATGACTCGTGTATGGCCGGGTATGAACGTCCTGTATGATGACTCGTGTATGGCCGGGTATGAACGTCCTGTATGATGACTCATGTATGGCCGGGTATGGACGTCCGGTATGATGACTCGTGTATGGCCGGGTATGAACGTCCTGTATGATGACTCGTGTATGGCCGGGTATGAACGTCCTGTATGATGACTAGTGTTGAGCCACCCCCGTAGTGTTCGAGTTCGGTTCGGTTCGTCGAACACCTTCGAACACCGTTAAAACCAATGGCAGGCAAACAAAAACACATAGAAACACATAGAAAACACCTTCAAATGTGTCCAAAAGCTGACAAACTGCTCAGAAGACACAACTAACACATGGAAAAGTGACAAGTACATATAGTCATGCGAAAAGAAAAGAGGTGGAGGAGTAAAAGGAGGGGGAGACACAGATATAGGCATGTCATGCCCTTCTAAAATCCAAAAAGTGAGAAGCCGACACGGCCAGTCCGTTCCTGCCTGTGCCACCTCTGTGTCGCCGGGTTTGTGCCAGAGCCGCGGTGGACCCTGACGGCCAGCCCCCCTATCCCAATACTGGTGCCTGTCCGCCGGTGGGTCGAGGCCCCCCACGGTGGGGGGGGAGTAACATCTGCAGAAGAAAGACCATCTTCCAGCCAAACTAAGATGTCGACTTCTTTTCGTGGACAATGTGATACGATCCCATTCTTACGGACACGCCCATCGCTACAAATTCTAGATGAGGCACAAAAACTGCAGGTGCTTCAACGGATATCAAGTGCTCCTTCAAGTGGGCTCTCCTCCACCTCAACTTCAACATCACAAATACTCCAGTCCTCAGAGGTGTCACCCCAATCGCACTTGCTTCCTCACAGCTCCCAAGTCTCCAGCTGCCCGTCTGAGTATGAGGTAGAACAGATGGTTGAGTCTGCAGAGCTGTTTACTCATACTATAGCCTGGGAAACGGAGGTCTGCTCCAGAGCTTATGTGAATCTAGACGAGAAAATGATCTGATCCGATGCCTAGAATCTTTATAAGTTGGATCCAGGACCAGATGAAGAAGGTTCTGAGCATAATGTAGACCCTTGTTCCCAAACTGTAACTCCTGTTGGTGGAGACAATGATGAAGACGATGATGAGACTCAAATACCTGATTGGAGCGACAACTTGACTTTTCGGTCAGGGCAGGAAGAGGTTGGCTCTGAGGGCGACGGGTGTGATAACACACAGGGTGATGATGACGAGGTTGGAGATCCCACTTACTGTCAACCCACAGTCAGACAGTCGATGAGGTCAGCAGAGGAGGTGGAGGAGGATGTGACTAGCCCTGGGGATGGGGATGACTCGGTACCCGGGCATTTGCCTGGCCTTGGGGATGTCGCGGTGGTCGGCTCCCTGGCCCGTACCCTGGGGTCTCTCTTTAAAAGGGTGGATAATTGTTAATTTTATAAGAGTTCATGACGCCACCTGTGGTATCTGGTGACAAGCACCAGCGCTGCAGAAGTCCACTGAGGCCGGTGATAAGGCAGCTTGATGGTATAGCTCCCCACAGGTGGAGCTAGGTCTCAGGGCAGCGTATGCAGGGGGAATGCAGGACAGGCGAGACCCAGCTGGGTCAGAGCAAGAACGGGAACGGACACGGTAGTCACTTCAGTACCTTTTACTGGTGGAAATTCAGGCACATCCCGGAGCACTGTAGGGTGAAGGGTGCATATCAGGATCCTCCCCAATGAGCGGGTGTAGGGCCTCCTGTTTCTTGCCTCTGCGTAGTAAGTTTCTGACCTGCCTGGAGCTAGGCCTAACTTTGTCTCTGTCCTGCGCTGGCTGACCTTGTGGTAGGGCCTTCTCTTGGAGTTCACGCTCCCAGTATGCGGGGCCTAAGCGTCTCCTGGGTCTGTTACATATCAGCACCTTAGCGATCCTGGGACTTGTAGTTCTCCAGGGATTCCGGTTATGCCTTACTGGGTCATAGAGATACCGGTAAGCTCGGATCCTGTGTCCGGTAAATGCTTCGGGGTGAGCTGGTTAAGCTCCTCTGCCCCTTATGTACTAACTCGCCACTCGCCTTCGGCCTACTCAGGCCCTCACTAGGCTATACACACTAACGGCAGCTTGCCGCGCTTCACTGATCTTACGGCACCGGCACACCTTAAGCTCTATCTGGGCTCCCTGAATCTAGCAAGCAGGAGCCTCGTGCTTCACTGCTGAACTATTAACTGCGTTCTCTAGACTAGACTGAGCTCCACTGCAGACTGACCTCTCTTAGGCTTCTCTACTGCAGGAACTCTTCAGAGGAACTGAACTGCCTAGCTCCACCTTCCCTATTTATATCCCTAACGGGCTCCCTCTGCTGGTCTGAGGTGGAAGGTGGAGATGTGTGAATGTTTATGGGGGCCTCTTGTGGAGGATTCCATCAATGCACTCTTGTAGGATCTGTGATACCAAGCGCAGCGGGGCATCACAGATGCTATTGACGACGAGGTTAGGTTGCGCCTTCCTGAACAGAGACGGAGTACTGGAAGCACGTCAACAACTGCATCCTCAACCACAACTCTGCCTCTGACCACAAGTCGTAGTGGCTCTTCAGGTCACATGGGCTCTAAGCCTTGCATAGCCTGGGCATTTTTTCAGATCGATAAGGATGACCCAACTCGTGTTATCTGTAATATTTGTCAGCAAAAGCTAAGTAGAGGCCAAAAAATACATAGTTTGAGTACTTCATGCATGAACCGGCACATGGATATGAAGCATAAGTTGCAGTGGGAAGCTCACTGTGCTACAATGCGGCCTAGCCGGCTGGGCCAACCACCGTCTGCCCCATCTTGTGCATCTGCGGCCTCTTCATCCTCTGTGACTGGGGGGACAGCAGTCACACATGTTTTTGGACGCATACCTGCCACCTCTTTACCCGCAACAGCCAGTGTGATTGGCAGGTCATCAGTTCATTGGGAAGTGGAAACACCTGCTAGTGTTGAGCGCTCTCCGACATCGAGAGCACCACCTTTGGATCAAGGCAACCTAACATGTCCGCCTGCATCTTCCTCACAGACCGGCAGTTGCCGGGGACACCCTACTCAACACCGTCTAAGCACAACAGCCAGCCCTCGGTCCCTCAGATGTGGAAAAGTAAAAGACCATTCCTCCTAGCCATGAGAAAGCTAAGAGGTTGAATTTCACCATCTGCAAGCTGTTGGCTACAGAAATGCTGCCTTTCCACCTGGAGGACACAGAGGATTTTCAAGACCTTATGTCCGTCACAGTGCCCCAGTACCAGATGCCCAGTCGGCACTACTTCTCAAAGAAAGGTGTGCCTGCGCTCCACTAGCATGTCGCACACAACATCACCGCTTCTTTGAGAAACTCTGTGTGTGACAGGGTGCATTTCACCACAGACACTTGGACGAGAAGGCATGGACAGGGGCGTTACATGTCGCTGACTGGGCACTGGGTAACTATGGTGACAGCAGGACAAGGGGCTGCTGTCCAAGTCTTACCGTCCCCACGAGTTGTGTGTTAATCCTCTTTATCTCGAACTTCCTCCACTGCTTCTGCCTCCTCAACCTCCTCTCGGTCTTCCACCTGCACCCAAAGCCTGTCTGGTCATGCCACAAGCTTTCTAACTGCGCAGAAGGGATCCTGCACACCTCCTTACTATGCTGGCAGTAGGGCTCAACGCATCAGTGTTTACTTTGAAATGTCTGGGAAATGTGAGTCACACAGCTGAGGAGTTTTGGTCAGCTCTGGAGACCCAGTTTCATGAAAGGTTGTCTCCACTGGACCTGCAACCAGGGAAGGCCGTGTGCGACAATGCTGCAAACCTGGGTGCGGCCCTTCGCCGGGGCAATGTCACACACGTGCCTTGTATGGCTCACGTGTTGAACCTGGTTGTCCAGCAATTTTTAGCCCACTATCCCGGACTAGATGGCCTTCTGCAGAGTGCACGGTCGCTGTGTGCTCACTTCTGCCGTTCGCATCCCGCAGTTCAACGACTTACATCTCTACAGAAGTCGTTGGGCCTGCCAGTTCACCGGCTGAAATGCGATGTGCCGACACGGTGGAATTCAACTCTGCACATGTTGCAGCGACTGTGGCAGCACCGACAAGCCCTGGTGCAATACGTTCTGACGTATAGCCTGGGCCAACGAGATCCAGAGGTGGGGCAAATCACGCTGCAGGAGTGGTCTCAGATCAGGGACCTATGCACCCTTCTGCACAGTTTTGAAATGGCGACGAAGATGTTTAGTGCTGACGATGCCATTATCAGCATGACTATTCCGGTGATTTACATGCTGGAGCACATGTTAAACAGAATTCGGAGTCAGGTGGTGGCACAAGAGGAGGTGGAGGAAGTAGAGGAGGAGGAGTTGTATGCGGAAGGGCTAACATCTGCAAGGTCCAGACGGTCGGCAGCACCAAGGCGGCAGGCATGTGAGGGTGGGGGAGATGGTTTTACCAGGGCGCATGGTAGCAGCCAAACTAGTGAGGAAGGTGCAGGAGCCCAGGAAGAAGTGGAGGACGAACTGATGGAAGACTCATCAGATGAGGGAGACCTTGATCACATTTTTGTTGTGCGAGGTTGGGGGGAGAGGACAGAGGAAGGAAGCATGATTTTTACCTCGCCACCAACACAACAGGGACTTGGTGCTCCTGGATGCGCAACACACATGAGTGCCTTCTGTAGCACCCTGAGGATTCGGCTGCTACAGGGGTATTGCACCTCAACCCAGAGGTGTGATATTCCACTCCCGGGTAAGGATGGAGTGTGGAACTGAGCTCAGATAGACTGCATGCACTACATACATCCCATTCCAGAGGAGCAGGCCGACGGCACTCCCACTTAGAAATGTGCAGGTGCGACCGAGCCTGTTCCTGGCTGGAGTGGGAGGGGGGAGGAACATCCCATGTAGTGTAGGGGCAGATAGGGGGAGCAGTCTGGGTAGTGGTAGGAGCTCATTGGGTGCTGGTCACCTGAGCTCACACATAGAGGGATATATAAGGAGGGCACCAACTAGGATCAGGGTCAGACGCAGAGAGTAAGTCAGATGCAGAGGACAAGCCTGCAGAAAGAAACAACAGCCCTGGAGAGAGAGTGGAGTAAAGAAGGAGACCCAGAGGGGGACAAAGAAGGGACCCAAGAACCCAAATAAGAACACTGGGTGAGGAGTCAGCAGAAGGGTACCGGAACCCAAGCTGGTGGGGGTAAAGACATTCCCCAGCCAGAGACCGGAGACCGTGGGCAGAGTCTGTCACGGTCACCCACTACATTCACCCTGAAGGCACACCACATGGAGGGTCAGGGAACCTGAGGCCAAAGGTTGCCCAACAGAAGGCCCGAGGGAGCTGGATTTAGGTGAATCACTGGTGGGGACGGCTGAAGGAAGGACAGAGGGAGAGCTCAGGGCCACGCTCCGGACTTGTTTGGGGGTTGGCCGGATCCAGGACCTGGTGGACGCAGCACGGCTCGGGAGGTCACTTGGAGCTAGAGTGACCAGGAACATCTGCAGTAAGTAAAGACCCTTAACTGCACTACCCGAGTCTGTCATCATTACCGGCTGCACCGCACCACCACAACCCCCATCCTCTGCGCCTGTCCCCTCTGAGGCTATACCCCTCCCGTTGGGGGTTATCCCACCAAGCTGCGCATCCACCATCAGCCTCAGCGGACCCTGCTGCAGCGGCGGCCACAGTGACCGCATCACAACGGGTGGCGTAGTCGACACAACGAACTTTAATAACATCAGTAAAGACTGCCACATAACCCTGAGCTTGACGCCCTGGGCACGGGACCGGGTCACAACCGCTCGGAGACTACAACCCCCCCCCATCTGATCCGGTGCCGGGTATTCCCCTCAAAACGGAATATGTCCCAGGGGGCGCGTCAACTTTGGCGTAGTCGGCAGGATTACGTGCCCGCAACACCCGGGTACTGCGTGCCTGAAGAAAAGTGCAAGTTTACCTCAGAAAGAAGACTCCTGCCGGTTCCGGAGGGTCCACGCCATCGGACTCCATCACCAGTCGTTTCCCGCCGATTGTCCGCCATTTCCAGCTTGTTCCCGCCATCTGCAGAGTTTCCCGCCACTGGGCGACGCTTCCCGCCAAAACCGCAGATTTCCCGCCTTGGAAGAGCAGCGGACGCCATTATGGGCGTGCCAAAGGAGGGCAAGAGGCCACCTCCCATCGTGGGCCGGGACAGAAAATGGCGCCAAAAGTGGAAACCGCCCCCACCAACAGAGACTGTGATGCTGGAGGTGTCTGTCAGCGTGAAAGAACTACCCCTGGAGCTGACAGTCACCGAGTTGCCCCGGGACCGCCCTCGAAGTAGGAGGAGACGAAAGAAAAGAGCAAAGATGGGTGTCGCTTGGAGCAGTCTAGAACGAGCGCACCCGGAGGCGAGGTGTCCAGAGCAAGAGCACCCGGAGTCGAGGAGAGAAAGAGTAGACCCGGGAATGGAGCGGCAGCAGAGCAGCACCGGCCCGCTGGCCAGGAGCCTGCAGAAGGAAGAAGGAGGAGAGCAGAGCAGCACCGGCCCGCTGGCCAGGAGCCTGCCGGAAGAAGAGCAGAGCAGCACCGACCCGATGGTCAGGAGCCTGCTAGAGTCAACAACCCCGCTAGGCTTAGCGGAGATCCTGGCGCAGCTTCCCCGAGATCGGGAGTGCGCGCGGAGTGCCCTGGAGGGCCTCGCGGGAAGGATGGCCCGAGTGCAGAGGGAGATCCTGGCGGAGTGGGGCCGGGAGATGGCCCAGCAAGCTGGAATCCGCCCACGGAACCCGCTCCCTTGGAAGAAGACACCGACTACCTCTGCGGATGACGCGGGAGGACCCAAGGCCGGAGACGGCGCAGAAGAGGGAGCGAGACGTATGGCAGCAGGTAAGGGGGATGCCTATACCCCATACCGGAAGACCACCCACCTGCCCCAGCTCCCCGTCGCAGAGCCCGAAAGTCCCCCTGCCGTACCCGAGACCGCCATGACACCGCCACCGACTAGGCCCCGACCGGAAGCCGCCGTCGCGACCCCAGTGACGTCACGCGTCGTGACCCGGAGCGTGGCGCAGGAAGAAGAGCCTCCGGCCTGGTCACAGGGCCTAGCGTTTCCGGGCGCCGCATCCAAAGCAGAGCCGTCTACCTCCGCGGAGCCTCCGGCCTGGTCGCAAGGCCAGGTAACCCAGGGCGCCGCCGTCCTAACGGTGCCCTTCACCTTCCAGGTGCCCCAGGCCTGGCCGCAAGGCCTGGGCAACCTGGGCGCCCCCACCATCGCGCCCGCACCCGCAACACCAAGGGTGCCATATCTGGGAGAGGACCCCTTCAGCCAGCTAGTGTGGCCGGACGGGCGGCCTTTCATCTGGCCCAAAGAATTCTTGGAACTGGAGCGACAAAAGAAGTTAGGTCCCCTGTGTGAGCCCCTGATCCCGGCTCCAAAGCCCGTGACTCGGGTCTCGCCTCCACTCGAGGAAGCCCAGTTCGTGTGGGACCCCACGGGAGAAGATTTGATGGGGTTCACCGGAGAGACTCGGGCAGCTGCAGCAGAGCGTACCGAGTGTTGCCGTCAACAGCTGGCAGAGTTCAAGAGAGAGCGGGAGGAGAGGCGGGCCAGAGAGCAATGGGCCCGGACCCGCAGCGCGGAGCAAAAGAGCCGGACCAGAAGGGACCCCCGTGCAGCAGATCGTCCCCGTACCATCGGGACGGTAATAAAGTTTAATGCGCAGCATGGGTGGGGCTTCATAAAGGACCAGAACACCATGGGTGACGTCTTCGTTACCCGACGGGATGTCGAGTCTCACCTGCCAGAGGGTCACAAAGGCCGTGACCTCTACGTCGGTGACGAGGTAACGTTCACCCGGCACAAGTGTGCCAAGGGACCTTACGCCCTCCACGTGCATCGCCTGACAGAGGAGGAGTTGCGGTGTAGGGAGGAAGAGCCAGAAGACCCGGACGGGTTCAAGGCTAGGAGGTACTACGATTAAGAACAGTAGTAAAGAAAAACTGTATATAGTTACCCGTCGGGGTACACAAGAAACCGTGGCTGCTTTAAAGTTTAGTCCCCGTTGGGACCAGTGAACTGTTTACCTGTGTGACCCCTTCCAAACCAGGCTGAGGACTGTGAGCAGCCATCCCTTTCCCTTTACCTGGCCGGGGACTGAGAACGGCCAAAACTTCCCTGTACATAGTTGCGCTTCCTAAGGCGCCCCCTACTGGTTTTATAAGAAACTGCTTTTCAAAAGACTGTCGCACTTTACCTGGTCACGAGTTGCACGGTGACCAGAGGAGGAAGAAAGAAAGAGACGACGAGAATGTTATGATGATGTTTATATGAAAAAGTTTATATGTATATAATATTTTATATGTTTTATATGTTTATAAAAATTTGTATGTTTGGTGTTTTTGTCTTTGCAGCCCGAGGACGTGCTGTGATTTACCAGGGGGGAATGTAGCACCCTGAGGATTCGGCTGCTACAGGGGTATTGCACCTCAACCCAGAGGTGTGATATTCCACTCCCGGGTAAGGATGGAGTGTGGAACTGAGCTCAGATAGACTGCATGCACTACATACATCCCATTCCAGAGGAGCAGGCCGACGGCACTCCCACTTAGAAATGTGCAGGTGCGACCGAGCCTGTTCCTGGCTGGAGTGGGAGGGGGGAGGAACATCCCATGTAGTGTAGGGGCAGATAGGGGGAGCAGTCTGGGTAGTGGTAGGAGCTCATTGGGTGCTGGTCACCTGAGCTCACACATAGAGGGATATATAAGGAGGGCACCAACTAGGATCAGGGTCAGACGCAGAGAGTAAGTCAGATGCAGAGGACAAGCCTGCAGAAAGAAACAACAGCCCTGGAGAGAGAGTGGAGTAAAGAAGGAGACCCAGAGGGGGACAAAGAAGGGACCCAAGAACCCAAATAAGAACACTGGGTGAGGAGTCAGCAGAAGGGTACCGGAACCCAAGCTGGTGGGGGTAAAGACATTCCCCAGCCAGAGACCGGAGACCGTGGGCAGAGTCTGTCACGGTCACCCACTACATTCACCCTGAAGGCACACCACATGGAGGGTCAGGGAACCTGAGGCCAAAGGTTGCCCAACAGAAGGCCCGAGGGAGCTGGATTTAGGTGAATCACTGGTGGGGACGGCTGAAGGAAGGACAGAGGGAGAGCTCAGGGCCACGCTCCGGACTTGTTTGGGGGTTGGCCGGATCCAGGACCTGGTGGACGCAGCACGGCTCGGGAGGTCACTTGGAGCTAGAGTGACCAGGAACATCTGCAGTAAGTAAAGACCCTTAACTGCACTACCCGAGTCTGTCATCATTACCGGCTGCACCGCACCACCACAACCCCCATCCTCTGCGCCTGTCCCCTCTGAGGCTATACCCCTCCCGTTGGGGGTTATCCCACCAAGCTGCGCATCCACCATCAGCCTCAGCGGACCCTGCTGCAGCGGCGGCCACAGTGACCGCATCACAACGGGTGGCGTAGTCGACACAACGAACTTTAATAACATCAGTAAAGACTGCCACATAACCCTGAGCTTGACGCCCTGGGCACGGGACCGGGTCACAACCGCTCGGAGACTACAACCCCCCCCATCTGATCCGGTGCCGGGTATTCCCCTCAAAACGGAATATGTCCCAGGGGGCGCGTCACTTCTTGCTGCACTACCTGCAACATGACCCTCGAATTGTGAGAATTAGAAATAATCCTGACTACTGGGTTGCCACACTGTTAGATCCCCGGTACAAAAGTAAATTTGCAGAAATTATTCCTGCCATAGAAAGGGATGCACGCATGCAGGAGTATCAGCAGAGACTGTTGCAGAATCTTACATGTGCTTTTCCACAAAATACCAGTGGTGCACGTAGTGAATCTCACAGTTCCAACTTGCCAACCGTGGGACCGTCAAGTGTTCAGCACTCAAACCGTAACAGAACCACAGTATCTGCTGGTAACATCAATTTTGCGGAATCATTTCACCACTTTTTTAGCCCATCCTTTGCAAGGCCACAGGAGACAAGAAGTCTGACACATAGTCAACGCCTAGAGACGATGGTACAGGAGTATCTCCAAGTAAACATTGAAGCCACGACTGTGTCACTGGACCCTTGCTCTTTTTGGGCTTCCAATCTTGAAAAATGGCCGGAGCTCGCCACTCACGCCTTGGAGATCTTGTCATGCCCCGCAGCCAGCGTTCTGTCTGAACGTGTGTTCAGCGCTGCTGGTGGTGTGCTGACAGATAAGCGCACGCGGCTCTCCACTGAGAATGTAGACAGACTCACGTTCATAAAGATGAACAAATCATGGATTCGCAAGGACATTTCTACCCCTGTGTCATCCTGGGGAGAGTAAAAGCTTGGGGTTTTGGTAAAATCACCTCACCAACCATTTTAAGCAACAGTGGGGCAATTGATGCCACTTAACCCTAGAACGCATGACCATAAAAATCTACACTTTCACATACCTGGGGCCCTTTAGGCCCGTGTGCAAATAACATGGAATAACTCAAACTCAAATGACAAACAACTATATACATGAAGAATACCTAGAGTTTCAAAATTCTAACTAAAGCAATCTTGCAGAAAATAGAAAACAATTAACTGGGCGGGCCTGCGAGGCCCCAGGTATGCGTTCTAGGGTTAAGTGGTGTCTGTGCCACAATTTTGGGAGTCCTCTTGCTGTGTCTTACGTGACGTTGGCATCGCCAATTCCAGGTGGGTTGGGTCGCACCCCCCCCCCCCTTTTAACTGTAAGAAACTACATACACTATGGCTTGGGGTAACACAGATGGTTGAGTCTGAAGAGCTGTTTACTCAGAGGTCTGCTCCAAATTTTCAGTGTCTGCTAGTCAGCGTAGAATTTTTAACTGCATCTAGCCTAGGCAATACTTTGGGCGTAGTAGCCCAGCTGCGAAGCAAGCTGCACCGCCTGTGTATCTAATAAGAATTTTTAAATTAATCTAGCCTAGGCAGACTGTGGGGACCCCCAACCAAACCCAGATGCTCAGCCCCCCTACCGCCCCCCTTTCATGGACAACCCAATAATGTAACTCTTACAACTGGATGGGTGAGGATCGGTCACAGCTTTATTAACTCTGTATACTCATTCCATTAGAAAGGCATTTTATTTCTAAAATAATTCAGCTTGTTGCAGCATGCCCTGGGTCCCCACTCCGGCAAGTTGGCCAACAAGTGTAACTCTACAACATGTCCTTTCTATTTCCAGGCCACGGAGGATCCAGCGTACTCGTATGCAGGACTCTGACCCCCACCCATCACTCTTAACGCTTGTTCCACTCCGTCCTGGAGTCCTGACAGGAATATGTCCAGTCCAATATCTATTAAGTGAACACCGTCGGGCCGTATGAGGCCTGCTTTATCTCCTTCCAGTTGTCGGTGTCGTATCACTACACCGCCTCTGTCTCTTCTAAATTTTGCCATCCGAATATTTATTACCCGCCTTGTCCATTCGATGGCCGTGATGTCTCGCGCACTTTGCCATACCGCTATCGGCACAATCTCTGACCATACTATAGCTAATTTTGTGAAAAATTCTCTGAAGCGCTCAGTGTCTAGTTTCATTATTGCCATTAGTTATGCGCTCTTGTGATGACCTAGGTTGTTTCCCCCGGCCTGTATAACTAAGATGACCGGACCTCTTGCCTCTCTCCCTACCTTGATTACCTCCATTAGTACCTGTGGCCATAGCAGGCCTCTAATACCTCTCCAGTTGAAATATGTGTTATGAAACTCTAATTTCCTCCCGCCTGGGCGGACTTTCGCCCTTTTTTGTGCCCAATATATATACGAGTGGCCTATCACTCACACTGTTGGCTTAGCGTCACCTGTAAAAGAAACAAACCACGTTAGGATAACAAGTCCGGTCTTATGTATCTCGCCAAACACGTGGATCGCCATCTCCCTATCCTCTGAACTTCCGTTTCTGACAGTCCTGCTCTTGCTGCTTCCGTGGCCGCACCTATGCGGAATGAGTGTGTCCCGTAATCTTTGGGGTGGTTCCCTGCCGATGTTATGCATTTATTAAATATAGCTTGGAACAGGTATCTTGATAATGGCGTTCCATCAATGTGTGATACGAAGAAATTACTTTGTGATCTGATGGTTAGATATGTTTTTACTATTGTTACCCGACTCAGTGTACCGTTTGTGGGTTGTAGAAGTACCCAAGTACCCCTGCCCGCTGGAACCGTTTTCGATTGGTGTATGCGTACACGTATTGCATTATTGGCTATGACTACGTCCTGGTGTAATAAGCCTCCACTGGTGGTAATTTTGGATTGAGGGACTAATTCGCTTATGCATAGCGCCCCGAAGAAGGCGATCACAAATGCAGTAGACAGTAGTGTTGCTTCAAATTGTGAGTGTCATGTTAATGGTGTTAGGGATATGATGTGAGAAATCAGTTTTAGTGACACGGGACGGGACGTCTACACTCCTGACTTGGCTGACCCCTTTTCCACCCTTTTATGGATTGTCTGATGATGAATCTTTGTCACATCTCCCCAATTCAGTAGTTGGAAGTGAAATGCTACTCTGGTCAGACACCGCTGCGCTGACGCCCCTGATATGCCCCTCATCATTAGCTGGTGGAGAAATTCTATGGTGACTTGTGATCTGGCTTGTTCACATTGGTCAACCCGTCTGCCTGCTACTAGTCGTGTCCACTCTTCCCATGCCTTACCGTATGCTTGCCACGTCGACGGGGCAACTGACACTCTGATTAATGGCATCAACTATTCGCCACTAGATCCCATAGGGAGGGTGGGCAACGGCAACTGTTGCCCGATGGGTGGGAGTTGTGGAAGAGCTCTGTGAAAATCTGCCAATTGAATTGTGATAAAGCGTTAGCAGCAGCTTTATACCCCTCAGCATCGTGGCTAGCGCGGACCCATACATTGTGTTTTAGGCACAGGAATACTAGCCTGGGTAGTAGGCCTAGCACTGGGAGAGACGATGATGCCATCTTATTAATGCATGCGCTAGGCTGGTGTTTTGTGTTATGAAGCGTATATTTTTGTTAGCCAGGTGCGCGCCCCATATTTCTATTGCTACCACTATTGGGAAAAATTATTTTCAGGGCTAGATGCAGCTAAAAATTATTATTAATTTCAAAGCTGGTGGAGCTTGGTATAGATGGCCTAATAGTCCCACACACTGCTAGACGCCCAAATATTTTTTCAGAGCTAGATGCAGAAAAAAATTATTTTTAATTTGCAACCTGATGGAGGTTAGTATAGATGGACTAATAGACCAAGTCCCACACACTGCTAGAAGCCCAAATATTTTTTCAGAGCTAGATGCAGAAAAAAATTATATTCAGTTTGCAACCTGATGGAGGTCAGTATAGAAGGACTAATAGAACAAGTCCCACACACCGCTAGAAGCCCAAATATTTTTTCAGAGGTAGATGCAGAAAAAAATTATATTCAGTTTGCAACCTGATGGAGGTCAGTATAGAAGGACTAATAGAACAAGTCCCACACACTGCTAGAAGCCCAAATATTTTTTCAGAGCTAAATGAAGAAAAAAATTATTTTTAATTTGCAACCTGCTGGAGGTCAGTATAGAAGGACTAATAGAACAAGTCCCACACACCGCTAGAAGCCCAAATATTTTTTCAGAGGTAGATGCAGAAAAAAATTATATTCAGTTTGCAACCTGATGGAGGTCAGTATAGATGGACTAATAGAATGATGCTATGCCCAAAAGATTTTACTTCACTAGGTGCAGTAAAAAAATTGGTATTCTATACACAGGTGGTATATCTTGCAACACAGATAGGCTACTCCACTGACTAACACACTCTGCAATAGGCCAAAAAGGATTAGCTTTGCTAGATTCAGCCAAATGCTGTGAAAAAAACTTGCACAGCACTGGCACAGACCTGCCTGGCAAAAACTGATAGGAACTGATGTAACCTAGTCCTGAAAAGGACTGCAATTACAATTAGTCTTTACTCCCACAACCTATCTATTTAAGAGCACAGACCTGCTTGATAAAAGTCGTAGGAAATGCTGTAACCTAGTCCTTAAAAGGACTGCAATCACAACTATTCCCTACTCCCAAGCTATCTGTAGATTTGTGCGAAAATTGGCTTGAAATTAACAAGGTATAGCGCACACAGCAACAGCGGTGCCGTCTAACACGCAGCTGCAGCAGTGAGAAAATGGTGGCGACGGGGAAAATGGCTTGGTCTTATAGGGCAAGGACATGTGACATACACAGCCAATGACACATGCCCTTGCTTGTGTGAACAAAGCACTTTGCTCCGTGTGTGCGCTGCTGATAGGCTGACAGATTGCACCTCCCCACTGCAAATGCGGGAAAGAGAAAAAAAAATGGAGATCTTCATTGTTCCTGCAGAGATCCATCCCCTGCCCCTCCCCCCACCCCGCTGTACACTCAAACTGCGGATTAACATTAATTTTCATCATTACTGAGAAAAAATCCAGTTATGATTTTGGTGCACGAACAGTTATCGAACATAACCTCGAACAGCTGAATTTTTCTCAAATTGTTCGTGTTCGCCGACCGGCTCGAACACCGCCCAAAACAGCTCGAATCTGAGATTGGCGAACAGTTCGAGTAGAACAACGCTCATCTCTAATTATGACTCGTGTATGGCCGGGTATGGACGTCCTGTATGATGACTCGTGTATGGCCGGGTATGAACGTCCTGTATGATGACTCGTGTATGGCCGGGTATGAACGTCCTGTATGATGACTCGTGTATGGCCGGGTATGGACGTCCTGGATGACTCGTGTATGGCCCGGTATGGACGTCCTGTATGATGACTCGTGTATGGCCGGGTATGAACGTCCTGTATGATGACTCCTGTATGGCCGGGTATGAACGTCCTGTATGATGACTCGTGTATGGCCGGGTATGAACGTCCTGTATGATGACTCGTGTATGGCCGGGTATGAACGTCCTGTATGATGACTCGTGTATGGCCGGGTATGGACGTCCTGTATGATGACTCGTGTATGGCCGGGTATGGACGTCCTGTATGATGACTCGTGTATGGCCGGGTATGAACGTCCTGTATGATGACTCGTGTATGGCCGGGTATGAACGTCCTGTATGATGACTCGTGTATGGCCGGGTATGAACGTCCTGTATGATGACTCGTGTATGGCCGGGTATGAACGTCCTGTATGATGACTCGTGTATGGCCGGGTATGAACGTCCTGTATGATGACTCGTGTATGGCCGGGTATGAACGTCCTGTATGATGACTCGTGTATGGCCGGGTATGAACGTCCTGTATGATGACTCGTGTATGGCCGGGTATGAACGTCCTGTATGATGACTCGTGTATGGCCGGGTATGAACGTCCTGTATGATGACTCGTGTATGGCCGGGTATGGACGTCCTGTATGATGACTCGTGTATGGCCGGGTATGAATGTCCTGTATGATGACTCGTGTATGGCCGGGTATGGACGTCCTGTATGATGACTCGTGTATGGCCGGGTATGGACGTCCTGTATGATGACTCGTGTATGGCCGGGTATGAACGTCCTGTATGATGACTCGTGTATGGCCGGGTATGGACGTCCTGGATGACTCGTGTATGGAAGGGTATGAACGTCCTGTATGATGACTCGTGTATGGCCGGGTATGAACGTCCTGTATGATGACTCGTGTATGGCCGGGTATGAACGTCCTGTATGATGACTCGTGTATGGCCAGGTATGAACGTCCTGTATGATGACTCGTGTATGGCCGGGTATGGACGTCCTGGATGACTCGTGTATGGAAGGGTATGAACGTCCTGTATGATGACTCGTGTATGGCCGGGTATGAACGTCCTGTATGATGACGTGTCCATAGCTGATTGTTTTTCTCGTTGTGCAGTTTCTCTTCTGTCGGTGATGATTGAAGCTCTGGAGCCTGAGGCTTCCTTAAAGCTGCTCTTCTTGCAGCGTTGGTGTCTCGCCTCCCTCCTTCCTCCGTATGTGACCTCCTGCTCCTCATTCTAGGACTCTTGGTCGAGGTCACTTTGTCTCCATCTTATTATCCTGGTTCTTTCCTGCACGTTGTGCACATTCTGCTGGGAATCGGTACGCAGCCCCGCTGATTTACAATGCTAATTCCTGTGCATTCATCAGGATGACAAAGAAACGGTAACAGATGTAAAGGGCCATACATAAAGATGAGGCACACTCACTCCCATCATCTGCACACAGTGGGGGTGTTGTCCTGCTCTGTTGTCATATGTCAGCGTGTCCTCCATCGCACCACTTCTCCAATATCCGAGCCATTTCCTAAATGTAGAGGTGGTCGCTGAGCCCCTCACTGGACGTCACAGGTGGAGGCATTCGTGGGTGTCCAGGACACTTGTCTGGTGGTCCATGACCCCCGTGGATTGGGGGGCACTAGTGATTATGACACCTGATAGCTCAAGTCCTGAGCCCGTCTGCCATGAGTGGTCCGGTCACGTGTAATCCCACCTCCTCTGATCTGCCTCTTGTCTTCTCCTTTCATGGGCGCCATAAATCTGCGGCAGAATCCCGGCTCCCAGTGCAGAAAACAGGACGACGAGACACAATTCATTACCCAAATAATAGTCGCCGTAGGAGGAAAAAATGCAAAACCCCCAACAATAAAAGTGCGGGGGGCGCACGGCTGGTTTATGGTGCAGCACAGAAAATCTAAATGTTGATTTGAAGGTTTATGTCGGAGGCGGCGAGGGACGGCGGTATATCAGCCGGCGGTAATTATCGGCTCAATATGGAATCTATAGCGGGCGCCGGGTGCATCAATCAGCCATTCTCATCCTGATTCCCCCATCTCACCGCACCGGCCGCCTCGTATATTCTCCACAATAATCAGCGTTCGTTATGGCTCCGCCGGATGAGATTCCTAATTCTGCCGCCTCTCCCCACAGTAATATTTATAACGCACCCCGTGTGCAGAATTATAATAATCAGCCGCGAGATCTGCCGCTCCTGCAATCGTTATTCAGCTTCAGGGAGCGTGCACGTGTATGGAGGGGTAGGGAGCGTGCACGTGTATGGAGGGGTAGGGAGCGTGCACGTGTATGGAGGGGTGAGGAGCGTGCACGTGTATGGAGGGGTGAGGAGCGTGCACATGTATGGAGGGGTAGGGAGCGTGCACGTGTATGGAGGGGTGAGGAGCGTGCACGTGTATGGAGGGGTAGGGAGCGTGCATGTGTATGGAAGGGTAGGGAGCGTGCACGTGTATGGAGGGGTAGGGAGCGTGCACGTGTATGGAGGGATGAGGAGCGTGCACGTGTATGGAGGGGTAGGGAGCGTGCACGTGTATGGAGAGGTGAGGAGCGTGCACGTGTATGGAGGGGTAAGGAGCGTGCATGTGTATGGAGGGGTAGGGAGCATGCACGTGTATGGAGGGGTAGGGAGCGTGCACGTGTATGGAGGGGTAGGGAGCGTGCACGTGTATGGAGGGGTAGGGAGCGTGCACGTGTATGGAGAGGTGAGGAGCATGCACGTGTATGGAGGGGTAGGGAGCGTGCACGTGTATGGAGGGGTAGGGAGCGTGCATGTGTATGGAGGGGTAGGGAGCGTGCACGTGTATGGAGGGGCAGGGAGCGTGCACGTGTATGGAGAGGTGAGGAGCGTGCAAGTGTATGGAGGGGTAGGGAGCGTGCACGTGTATGGAGGGGTGAGGAGCGTGCACGTGTATGGAGGGGTAGGGAGCGTGCACGTGTATGGAGGGGTGAGGAGCGTGCACGTGTATGGAGGGGTAGGGAGCGTGCACGTGTATGGAGGGGTAGGGAGCATGCACGTGTATGGAGGGGTAGGGAGCGTGCATGTGTATGGAGGGGTAGGGAGCGTGCATGTGTGTCACCCTGCCTGGATGCCACTAGTGTAATAAAGCTGTGTCTGAGAGCAAGGGGGAGGTTCTCTGGTCAGGGGAACATTAGCATGCAATGCCTCCTGTCTCAGGCCAGTAGGGGGAGCTGGCTGCCCCTATAAAAGCTGGTACTGGGGGCAGGGTTAGAGAGAACTTGAAGGCCTGTCTCAGCTTTGAGACGTGTCCCAGAGTGGAGCAGGGACAGAAAGTTGCACTGCACCTAAGAGGAAGTGTGGCAGGAGGAGAGCCACAAGCCAGAGACAAGAGGCGAAGAGAGCCTGTCTTGGCAGAGAAAAGACTTAACTTTACCAGACTTTGGTGTCTGAGGCTGGAAGGATTCCACATCCCCCAGCAGAGAACCAGTCCGCAAGGGACTGTACATTCCTTGGCCTAAGAAACCTGGAGGCCCTGCCACAACCAAAGGGACCAGTAAAGCCATACAAGGCTGGGAGCAGAAAGGAACCCACGTCGCAGGCCATACAGGCGAGAATACACGGAAAGCTTGGTAACGTGGGCTGTTACCCTATCAGGAGGAGATAGCCAGAAGGAGCGCAGAAAGCACGGTAGGCCTACACCCTCACCCTGACCAGGGCCAATTTCCCCGTTGCTCTCAGACATCCAGGTCCCCTCCTAGCTGGGACTGTTTGTGGGTCAATTTACCTGTTTTAGTAAAGGCCCTGGACTGCAACCTGTTGTGTGTGTGCTCCTTGCTCCTCCAGCACTATCAGCACTGGGACTCTCACTACCATCACTCCCACCATCCATTATACTGCCCTGGGGCCGCACTCTTCCCGTGGGGAGTCACACTACCCTAGCTGCACACCTCATCAGCCCCAGCGGCATGCATGCA
Organism: Phyllobates terribilis; assembly: GCF_046119375.1. Lineage (NCBI taxonomy): Eukaryota > Metazoa > Chordata > Amphibia > Anura > Dendrobatidae > Phyllobates > Phyllobates terribilis. The sequence continues at coordinate 5,014,493 of NW_027362766.1, read as the reverse complement.
GCGGCGGTTCCTAATAACCGCAAACCACGGGTGGAGTAGTCGGACATTATCAGCAGAACGTAGCAGACTACCATTGGCCTGACCACCCTGAGCCACGGAACCGGGTTGCCACTACTACCCCCATCGTCTCCCTATTGCCCGGATCCGAGTGCCCCATGGCCCAGGGGGCGAGTCAGCTTTGGCGTAGTCGGCAGGATTTCGTGCCCGCAACCACCAGGTACTGCGTGCCTGAAAAAGACTTTTGTAACTTATCTGTGGCGAAGTTTCCCGCCGTCTGGAGTCGTTTCCCGCCATCCGGAGCGGATTCCCGCCATCAGACGCCATCTTGGACCTTTTCCCGCCGTCTTCTGCCGTCTTCCCGCCATCTGCAGCTGTTTCCCGCCATCGGACGCCATCTTCAGGACACCGCGCGGGAAGAAGAGGGGCGTGGACGTAAAAACCGCGCGAGATCCGAAGCTCCGCCCCACGCACCGACGCTGCGCAAGGTCCTGGAAGGGAGAGAGAGCGACGCTGACGTCATCGGAGTGCGACGCCAGGTCCTCGTCCATAGCAGCAGCAGCGGAGCCGCGGCCTACAGAAGAGGATCGTCGGAAGGTAGGCCACGCTTAACTAGGGGGGAGGAAGATGTCGGACACAGAGGCCCCCACTACCACCAACGCAGCTGCAGCAGCGGTGATGCCCTTTTCCTTGCCCTACATCCCTGGAGCGGCCTGGCTGCCCAAGTACTCAGGGGAGTCCCATGCCCTAACTGACTTTAAGGAAAGGCTGTACAGTTTGTTCCAGGTTTACCCCCTGACAGAGGAACAGAAGGTCAGCATACTAACAGGGCAGTTAACTGGCGCAGCCCAAAGGGAGGTAAAATCATGGCCCATTGAGGAGAAAGGGACTGTGAAGGGTATTCTGGCCCGGCTGCGGGGTACCTTTGACACACGTACCTCCGCTGAAATTAAAATGAGGTTCTATGGATGTAAGCAGCGGGCACAGGACAGCATCAGAGACTATGCCCTAAATCTGCAGGAAGCCTTGAGGGCTATTCAACAAACTGACCCTGGCAGTGTGCAGGAAACGGATAAGCTGCTAACAGAGCAATTCATAGAGGGTCTGCTGTCCAGCGCCCACAGGGCCCAGCTGCGCCTCATGTTCTTCCAGAACCCCGACCTGACCTTTGCCCAATTTAAGGACAGGGCCATAAGTGTGCTCCGTGAATCTGCAACCAGTGGCGCTATAAACCCCCGGCGCCCTGCTATCACCTACCACCAGGAGGCGGCGCCCTCCTCTATGGACTCCGTGGAGGCTGATGCACAGGCCCTGAACCAAGCCCCGTCGAAAGGCCTGCACCACCAAGTCCAGGAGCTGACCAGGAGCGTCGCGGCGTTGCAAGTGGACCCGTCAAGACCCATCAAGCTGGCTTCAAGTCCGGAGGATGTCCCGTGGCGTCGACAGAGGAGGATCCCGTCGTTCCGAGGGAGGCCCACAGACCGCTACGCAGAGGATGGACAGCCCATTTGCCGTCGATGCAACCAGCCCGGACACATTTCCAGGTACTGTAATTTAAACGGGTCCAACCTGGGGCAGAGGGCCGACCCCCAGGCATAAGATCACCAGGCCCTTATAATTGGCGTGATAAGTACGTTGGGGGGCGCCCGGTTTTACCCGTGGTGCTGGACAGTATCCCCATGAGCGCCTTGCTGGATACTGGGTCGCAAGTAACCACTATCCCTTATGTACTTTTTAAGCAGTATTGGACTGATGCTGATATCACACGGTATCCAGACAGTAACTTGAGCATCATCGCTAGTAATGGCTTACCCGTGCCGCAGATGGGGTTCAAGAAGATGACCATTAAAATTGGTAAAGTTGAACTGCTGGCACAGGGAGTGATCATTGTGGACATTGACTGTCATGAAAGTCACCCTAAAATAACTGTGGGTACTAATGTAATTGAAAATTGTCTTTCAGAGGTAATTGTAATTCTACAACAGGTGGCGGTGAATGCTAGTTCCAGCCAACAGAGAGTCCTCAACAAGAAGATAAAAGCCCTGATGAGACGGCAGCAGGTAGAACTGTCTGGTGGTGAGATCGGTAGCGTAAGACTGAGTGACCCGTTCCCCATTTCCATGCCTCCCAAAAGTGAAATGATGATCTGGTGTCGGACTGCAATCGGGTTGAGAGGTAGAGACTACCAAGCCATGGTAGAACCCGTGTACTCAGACAGCAGGCCCACCATTTTGACAGCCCGGGGGGTGGTTGATGTCCGTCATGGGAGGGTGCCCGTTCGCATCCTCAACACTGGGGAGAGGGAAGTACACTTACCCAGGTACGCTACACTCGCCAAACTGTTTGTTGTCGAACACAAAGCTATCAGGGCCGTGGAACCCTTGCCTCCATCTCCACAGGCGGAGGGTAATGGCTCCCAGAAACAAAAGGAGGACTGGTGCCAGAAACTCCACGTGGGTGCTGACTCCACTCCCCTGCACCAAAAACAAGGAGTCTACCGGGTGGTACAAGAGTACGAGAGAGTCTTTAGTAAGCACCCGCTAGACTTCGGCAGAGTAAAAGGGATAGAACACCACATCCCCATAGGGAGCCACCCACCAATAAAAGAGAGGCACAGACCTGTACCCCCTGCACATTATCAGAACGCCAAGGGTATGCTGCGGGAAATGAAAGAAGCTGGGGTCATTAGAGATAGCTGTAGCCCCTGGGCAGCCCCCTTGGTTCTGGTGAAAAAGAAAGACGGCACCATGAGAATGTGCGTGGACTATAGACAAATCAACCGTATCACCCACAAAGACGCATATCCGCTGCCTAGAATAGAGGAGTCTTTAGCCGCACTAAAATCTGCTAACTTCTTTTCTACTTTGGACCTTACTAGCGGGTACTGGCAGGTTCCTGTGGCAGAGGCTGACAAGGAGAAGACCGCCTTCACCACCCCGATGGGACTGAGCGAATTCAACTGTATGCCTTTCGGGCTCTGCAACGCACCAGGGACCTTCCAGCGGCTGATGGAATGCTGTCTAGGGCACCGAAACTTCGAGACGGTCCTCCTTTACCTGGATGACGTGATCGTCTATTCGAAGACCTACGAGGACCATCTCAAGCACCTGGCTGAGGTGTTCGAAGCCCTGGCAGGCTATGGCCTGAAGGTGAAACCATCGAAGTGCCACCTGCTGAAACCAAAGGTCCAGTACCTAGGGCACGTGGTAAGCGCGGAAGGAGTGGCCCCCGACCCTGACAAGGTCACGGCAATCAAGAGCTGGCCAAGCCCCTCGAACATCAAAGAGGTGAGACAGTTTCTCGGGTTGGTAGGCTACTACCGAAGGTTCATCCCCGGGTTCACTAAGATGGCAGCTCCTATGCAGGACCTCCTGATCGGACAGTCTAAGTCCCGAAGTCAAAAGCCACCCTTCAAGTGGGATAAACCGGAAGAGGAATCCTTCCGCCAGCTAAAGATGGCCCTCACGGGGGATGAGATCCTGGCCTACCCTGATTACGGCTAGCCTTTCATTCTCCACACGAACGCCAGTAATGTGGGACTGGGAGCCGTACTGTCCCAAAACCAACAGGGCAGAGAACGGGTGATCGCATACGCCAGCCGGAAGCTGAGGCCCACCGAGAGGAACCCGGAGAATTATAGCTCCTTCAAGCTAGAATTCTTGGCGGTGGTGTGGGCCGTGACGGAACGCTTCAAGCATTACCTGGCCTCCGCAAAGTTCACCGTGTACACGGACAACAACCCGTTGACACACCTGGACAATGCAAGACTGGGTGCCCTGGAGCAGCGGTGGATGGCCCGTCTCTCCAACTATGACTTCGTGATCAAGTACCGGGCAGGCAAAACCAACGCCAACGCGGACGCCCTATCAAGAATGCCTCACTTACCTGAAGGTGACGAAGACCCAGAAGAGCTGGAAGAGGTAGAACTCCCCGCTTTTCACCGGTATGGAGCCGCTCAACACTCTCACCGCGTGAAGGAGGAGGATCTAACAACTGTGATGATGAATCCCCTACCTCACCACAGCTGGGCCGAAACCCAAGATAGTGACCCTGCAGTCCGCCTGGTGAAAGATCTGCTGACCCGGGAAGACGCCCGCATAGATCCAGATGCCCCAGAGGAAGCCAAACAGCTATGGAAGGAGAAGAGCAAGCTGTTCCTCTACGAAGGCAAGTTGTGCAGAAGGATTGTCAACCACCGGACGCATGAGCTGACCTGGCAAGTCGTGGTCCCAAGGCGGGATGCAGCTATGGTCCTGGGGGCTTACCATGACAGAGCGGGACACTTTGGTTGGAAGAAACTGGAGTTCCTGCTAAGAGGAAGGTTCTTTTGGGTCGGCATGAGAGGAGCTGTAGAAAAATGGTGCAGAGACTGTGGCCCTTGTCACCTGAGGAGGAAGGACCGCACCAGCCAGAAGACACCCTTGAGGCCCATCGTCACCACGCAGCCTCTTGAGCTGGTAGCTCTGGACCACGTCAAATTGGCTCCAAGCCGGTCAGGATACATCTATGCCCTGACAATCGTGGACCACTATTCCCGTTTTCTAGTGGTGGTCCCGGTAAAGGACTTGACAGCCCAAACAGCGGCCAGAGCCTTCCAACAATACTTCTGCCGTCCTCACGGGTATCCGGAACAGGTCCTGACAGACCAGGGTCCAGCGTTCGAAGCTGAAATCTTCCAGGAGTTCTGCAACCTCTATGGCTGTAAGAAGATTCGGACAACGCCTTACCACCCCCAAACCAACGGGATGTGTGAGAAGATGAATAATATAGTCATTGATCTCCTGAAGACGTTGCCCCTGGAGGAACGCAGCCTGTGGCCAGAAAAACTGCCGGACCTGGTAGACATGTACAACAATATCCCGGTGAACGCTACAAACTGCACCCCGGCTTACCTGATGCGAGCCAGACCGGGTAAGCTGCCCGTAGACCTGGAGATGGGAGTCCTAATACCTGAGGACACCTCCCCGGATGCGGACTGGGATACGGAAAGGCAACTGCAGTACAAGAAGGTACAGGAGAGTGTGGAGAAGAGCCTGGCCCAGGTGAGAGAGAAGCAAGAAAGACTCTTCAATCAACACGCCCCTGCTAGTCCCCTAGAACCTGGTGAGCAAGTCCTAAAGCGGAAGAGAAGGCTACATAAGTTGGACGACCAGTGGGAAAGGGAACCCTACACCGTACTGCAGTCTGACCACGACAACCCAAAGGTGTGCGTAATCACCAAGGACGGAGGAGAAACCACTAGTGTCGTCTCCAGAGACCACCTCAAAAGGTGCCCCGAGCAACTCCGTAGTGCAGAAGAGGATCAGAGTGACCTTGAACCCGCAGAGGAGAAGGAAGAAATGATCAGCACCGTTCTCGGAGAGTTCCCTCAGTCCTGGACTCGCATAAATGATGCCATAGTGGTACCCGTCCTGCATTTCCTGCAACCGGCCCAGCCACAACCAACACCAGAGCCGGAAGGTGAAGAGGAGCAAGCAGTTCCAGAGGCAGAAGAGCCTGTTCCAGCAGCCCAGGAGAGTCAACCCTCTGCTGACAGTGAGCCTGCCATGCCTGCGGTAAGCCAAAGGACCCGCAGGCAGCTGCCTGCCCTACCTGTACACCCAGCTGCTAGCTGTACCCCTAACACTAGTGGGGAAAACCAGGTTGGTCCACCACCAAACAGTGGGTTAAGGAGGTCAACCAGGAGCACAAAGGGACAGATACCTGCTCGCTGGAGAATATAGTGTGCAATAAGATTGTAAATAACCCTGTTGCCATATGTTAAAATGTTTGCCAAGTTACCTGCGTGTTTATTGATAGTGCGTTTCAGTTTCTTGCAGCAACCGTAAGGACTCACAGGTTATGGACTTTTTATAACCGGGACCTTGTGTGGACTGCATTCTGAGCCTAACCCAGAAATGAACTAAGACTGTAAAGGACTTGGGGTAGGACAGACCCCCACCTGGTTAAGGCTCCCCGTTGTATTGGTGATATGGACACCCGGTCACAGACCACACTGTGACCTTAAGAACTCAATTTGTGCGTCGTCTGTCTATTAATGTTTTATTGTTATGAATATTGTCTTTGTTTACTGTTTAGTCCCGGAGTACTAAATTTCACTAGGGGGGAATGTGTCACCCTGACCTGGATGCCACTAGTGTAATAAAGCTGTGTCTGAGAGAAGGGGGAGGTTCTCTGGTCAGGGGAACATTAGCATGCAATGCCTCCTGTCTCAGGCCAGTAGGGGGAGCTGGCTGCCCCTATAAAAGCTGGTGCTGGGGGCAGGGTTAGAGAGAACAGGATGGCCTGTCTCAGCACTGAGACGTGTCCCAGAGTGGAGCAGGGACAGAAAGTTGATTGCACCTAAGAGGAAGTGTGGCAGTAGGAGAGAGCCACCAGCCAGAGACAAGAGGCAAAGAGAGCCTGTCTTGGCAGATAAAAGACTTAATTTTACCAGACTTTGGTGTCTGAAGCTGGAAGGATTCCACATCCCCCAGCAGAGAACCAGTTCGCAAGGGACTGTACATTCCTTGGCCTAAGAAGCCTGGAGGCCCTGCCACAACCAAAGGGACCAGTAAAGCCGTACAAGGCTGGGAGCAGAAAGGAACCCACGTCGCAGGCCATACAGGCGAGAAAGCATGGAAAGCTCGGAAACGTGGGCTGTTATCCTATCAGGAGGAGATAGTCAGAAGGAGCGCAGAAAGCACGGTAGGCCTACACCCTCACCCTGACCAGGGCCAATTTCCCCGTTGCTCTCAGACATCCAGGTCCCCTCCTAGCTGGGACTGTTTGTGGGTCAGTTTACCTGTTTTAGTAAAGACCCTGGACTGCAACCTGTTGTCTGTGTGCTCCTTGCTCCTCCAGCACTATCATCACTGGGACTCTCACTACCATCACTCCCACCATCCACTATACTGCCCTGGGGCCGCACTCTTCCCGTGGGGAGTCATACTACCCTAGCTGCACACTTCATCAGCCCCAGCGGTCTGCATGCAGCGGCGGTTCCTAATAACCGCAATCCACGGGTGGCGTAGTCGGACATAATTAATAACACATAACGGACTACCACTGGCCTGACCACCCTGAGCCACGGAACCGGGTTGCCACTACTACTCCCATCGTTCCCCCTATGGCCCCACGGCCCAGGGGGCGAGTCACATGTGTATGGAGGGGTAGGGAGCGTGCACGTGTATGGAGGGGCAGGGAGCGTGCACGTGTATGGAGGGGTGAGGAGCGTGCACGTGTATGGAGGGGTAGGGAGCGTGCACGTGTATGGAGAGGTGAGGAGCGTGCACGTGTATGGAGGGGTAGGGAGCGTGCATGTGTATGGAGGGGTAGGGAGCGTGCACGTGTATGGAGGGGTAGGGAGCGTGCACGTGTATGGAGGGGTAGGGAGCGTGCACGTGTATGGAGGGGTAGGGAGCGTGCACGTGTATGGAGGGGTAGGGAGCGTGCACGTGTATGGAGAGGTGAGGAGCGTGCACGTGTATGGAGGGGTAGGGAGCGTGCACGTGTATGGAGGGGTAGGGAGCGTGCACGTGTATGGAGGGGTAGGGAGCGTGCACGTGTATGGAGGGGTAGGGAGCGTGCACGTGTATGGAGGGGTAGGGAGCGTGCATGTGTATGGAGGGGTAGGGAGCGTGCACGTGTATGGAGAGGTGAGGAGCGTGCACGTGTATGGAGAGGCAGGGAGCGTGCACGTGTATGGAGGGCTAGGGAGCGTGCACGTGTATGGAGGGGTAAGGAGCGTGCACTTGTATGGAGAGGTAGGGAGCGTGCACGTGTATGGAGGGCTAGGGAGCGTGCACGTGTATGGAGGGGTAGGGAGCGTGCACGTGTATGGAGGGGTAGGGAGCGTGCACGTGTATGGAGGGGTAGGGAGCGTGCACGTGTATGGAGGGGTAAGGAGCGTGCACTTGTATGGAGAGGTAGGGAGCGTGCACGTGTATGGAGAGGTAGGGAGCGTGCACGTGTATGGAGGGCTAGGGAGCGTGCACGTGTATGGAGGGGTAGGGAGCGTGCACGTGTATGGAGGGGTAGGGAGCGTGCACGTGTATGAAGGGGCAGGGAGCGTGCACGTGTCTGGAGGGGCAGGGAGCGTGCACGTGTCTGGAGGGGTAGGGAGCGTGCATGTGTATGGAGGGGTAGGGAGCGTGCATGTGTATGGAGGGGTAGGGAGCGTGCACGTGTATGGAGGGGCAGGGAGCGTGCACGTGTATGGAGAGGTGAGGAGCGTGCAAGTGTATGAAGGGGTAGGGAGCGTGCACGTGTATGGAGAGGTGAGGAGCATGCACGTGTATGGAGGGGTGAGGAGCGTGCACGTGTATGGAGGGGTGAGGAGCGTGCACGTGTATGGAGAGGTGAGGAGCGTGCACGTGTATGGAGAGGTGAGGAGCGTGCACATGTATGGAGGGGCAGGGAGCGTGCACGTGTATGGAGGGGCAGGGAGCGTGCACGTGTATGGAGAGGTGAGGAGCGTGCACGTGTATGGAGAGGTAGGGAGCGTGCACGTGTATGGAGGGCTAGGGAGCGTGCACGTGTATGGAAGGGTAGGGAGCGTGCACGTGTATGAAGGGGCAGGGAGCGTGCACGTGTCTGGAGGGGCAGGGAGTGTGCACATGCATGGAGGGGTAGGGAGCATGCACGTGTATGGAGGGGTGAGGAGCATGCACGTGTATGGAGAGGTGAGGAGCGTGCACGTGTATGGAGGGGTAGGGAGCGTGCATGTGTATGGAGGGGTAGGGAGCGTGCACGTGTATGGAGGGGTAGGGAGCGTGCACGTGTATGGAGGGGTAGGGAGCGTGCACGTGTATGGAGGGGTAGGGAGCGTGCACGTGTATGGAGGGGTAGGGAGCGTGCACGTGTATGGAGAGGTGAGGAGCGTGCACGTGTATGGAGGGGTAGGGAGCGTGCACGTGTATGGAGGGGTAGGGAGCGTGCACGTGTATGGAGGGGTAGGGAGCGTGCACGTGTATGGAGGGGTAGGGAGCGTGCACGTGTATGGAGGGGTAGGGAGCGTGCATGTGTATGGAGGGGTAGGGAGCGTGCACGTGTATGGAGAGGTGAGGAGCGTGCACGTGTATGGAGAGGCAGGGAGCGTGCACGTGTATGGAGGGCTAGGGAGCGTGCACGTGTATGGAGGGGTAAGGAGCGTGCACTTGTATGGAGAGGTAGGGAGCGTGCACGTGTATGGAGGGCTAGGGAGCGTGCACGTGTATGGAGGGGTAGGGAGCGTGCACGTGTATGGAGGGGTAGGGAGCGTGCACGTGTATGGAGGGGTAGGGAGCGTGCACGTGTATGGAGGGGTAAGGAGCGTGCACTTGTATGGAGAGGTAGGGAGCGTGCACGTGTATGGAGAGGTAGGGAGCGTGCACGTGTATGGAGGGCTAGGGAGCGTGCACGTGTATGGAGGGGTAGGGAGCGTGCACGTGTATGGAGGGGTAGGGAGCGTGCACGTGTATGAAGGGGCAGGGAGCGTGCACGTGTCTGGAGGGGCAGGGAGCGTGCACGTGTCTGGAGGGGTAGGGAGCGTGCATGTGTATGGAGGGGTAGGGAGCGTGCATGTGTATGGAGGGGTAGGGAGCGTGCACGTGTATGGAGGGGCAGGGAGCGTGCACGTGTATGGAGAGGTGAGGAGCGTGCAAGTGTATGAAGGGGTAGGGAGCGTGCACGTGTATGGAGAGGTGAGGAGCATGCACGTGTATGGAGGGGTGAGGAGCGTGCACGTGTATGGAGGGGTGAGGAGCGTGCACGTGTATGGAGAGGTGAGGAGCGTGCACGTGTATGGAGAGGTGAGGAGCGTGCACATGTATGGAGGGGCAGGGAGCGTGCACGTGTATGGAGGGGCAGGGAGCGTGCACGTGTATGGAGAGGTGAGGAGCGTGCACGTGTATGGAGAGGTAGGGAGCGTGCACGTGTATGGAGGGCTAGGGAGCGTGCACGTGTATGGAAGGGTAGGGAGCGTGCACGTGTATGGAAGGGTAGGGAGCGTGCACGTGTATGAAGGGGCAGGGAGCGTGCACGTGTCTGGAGGGGCAGGGAGTGTGCACATGCATGGAGGGGTAGGGAGCATGCACGTGTATGGAGGGGTGAGGAGCATGCACGTGTATGGAGGGGTAAGGAGTGTGCACATGCATGGAGGGGTAGGGAGCATGCACGTGTATGGAGGGGTGAGGAGCATGCACGTGTATGGAGGGGTAAGGAGTGTGCACATGTATGGAGGGGCAGGGAGCGTGCACGTGTATGAAGGGGCAGGGAGCGTGCACGTGTATTTAGAGGTGAGGAGCGTGCACGTGTATTTAGAGGTGAGGAGCGTGCACGTGTATGGAGAGGTAGGGAGCGTGCACGTGTATGGAGGGGTAGGGAGCGTGCACGTGTATGGAGGGGTAGGGAGCGTGCACGTGTATGAAGGGGCAGGGAGCGTGCACGTGTCTGGAGGGGCAGGGAGCGTGCACGTGTCTGGAGGGGTAGGGAGCGTGCATGTGTATGGAGGGGTAGGGAGCGTGCACGTGTATGGAGGGGCAGGGAGCGTGCACGTGTATGGAGAGGTGAGGAGCGTGCAAGTGTATGGAGGGGTAGGGAGTGTGCACATGCATGGAGGGGTAGGGAGCGTGCACGTGTATGGAGGGGTGAGGAGCGTGCACGTGTATGGAGAGGTGAGGAGCGTGCACGTGTATGGAGAGGTGAGGAGCGTGCACATGTATGGAGGGGCAGGGAGCGTGCACGTGTATGGAGGGGCAGGGAGCGTGCACGTGTATGGAGAGGTGAGGAGCGTGCACGTGTATGGAGGGGTAGGGAGCGTGCACTTGTCTGGAGGGGCAGGGAGCGTGCACGTGTATGGAGAGGTGAGGAGCGTGCACGTGTATGGAGGGGTAGGGAGCGTGCCCGTGTATGGAGGGGTAGGGAGCGTGCACGTGTATGAAGGGGCAGGGAGCGTGCACTTGTCTGGAGGGGCAGGGAGCGTGCACGTGTATGGAGGGGTAGGGAGCGTGCACGTGTATGAAGGGGCAGGGAGCGTGCACGTGTCTGGAGGGGCAGGGAGCGTGCACGTGTATGGAGGGGTAAGGAGCATGCACGTGTATGGAGGGGTAGGGAGCGTGCACGTGTATGGAGGGGTAGGGAGCGTGCACGTGTATGGAGAGGTGAGGAGCGTGCACGTGTATGGAGGGGTAGAGAGTGTGCACATGCATGGAGGGGTAGGGAGCATGCACGTGTATGGAGAGGTGAGGAGCGTGCACGTGTATGGAGGGGTAGGGAGCGTGCACCTGTATGGAGGGGTAAGGAGCGTGCACGTGTATGGAGGGATGAGGAGCATGCAAGTGTATGGAGGGGCAGGGAGCGTGCACGTGTATGGAGGGGTAGGGAGCGTGCACGTGTATGGAGGGGTAAGGAGCGTTCACGTGTATGGAGGGGTGAGGAGCGTACAAGTGTATGGAGGGGTAGGGAGCGTGCACGTGTATGGAGGGGTGAGGAGCGTGCAAGTGTATGGAGGGGCAGGGAGAGTGCACGTGTATGGAGCAGTAGGGAGCGTGCATGTGTATGGAGGGGTAGGGAGCGTGCACGTGTATGGAGGGGCAGGGAGCGTGCATGTGTATGGAGGGCTAGGGAGCGTGCACGTGTATGGAGGGGTAGGGAGCGTGCACGTGTATGGAGGGGTAGGCAGAGTGCACGTGTATGGAAGGGTAGGGAGCGTGCACGTGTATGGAGGAGTAGGGAGTGTGCACGTGTATGGAGGGGTAGGTAGCATGCACTTGTATGGAGGAGTAGGGAGCGTGCACGTTAATGGAGGCGTAGGGATCGTACACGTGTATGGAGGGGTAGGGAGCGTGCACGTGTATGGAGGAGTAGGGAGTGTGCACGTGTATGGAGTGGTAGGTAGCATGCACTTGTATGGAGGAGTAGGGAGCGTGCACGTTAATGGAGGCGTAGGGATCGTACACGTGTATGGAGGGGTAGGGAGCGTGCACGTGTATGGAGGAGTAGGGAGCGTGCACGTTAATGGAGGCGTAGGGATCGTACACGTGTATGCAGGGGTACGCAGCGTGCACGTGTATGAAGGAGTAGGGAGCGTGCACGTGCATGAAAGAGTAGGAAGCGTGAACATGCATGAAGGGGCAGGGAGCGTGTCCTCGTCTGTCCTCCTCCTCCCTTCAAACTCATTTGTCCTCCTTCTCATCCTCCTCATTCTGGACTCATCTGTCCTCCCCCCCCCTCAAGACTAGTCTGTCCTTCTCTTCCCTCCAAACTCATCTGTACTCCTCCCCCTCCCTCAGGACTCATCTGTTCTAATCTGTGCCCTCTGAGCTTGTATGTCCTCATTCTTTTCCTCTTTCTGGACTCGTCTGTCCTCCTCCTCCCTCAGTGCTCATCTGTCCTCCCTCTCCTCCTCCTCTTTCTGGACTTGTTTATCCGCCTCCCTCCAGACTCATCTGTCCTCCTTCTCCTTCTCTTTCTGGACTTGTCTGTCCTCCTCCTCTCTCAGGACTTGTTTGTCCTTCTCTTCCCTCCATACTCATCTGTCCTCCATCAGGATTCGTCTGTCCTCATTCTTCTTCTCCTCTTTCTGTATTTGTCTATCCTCTTCCTCCCCCCAGACTCATCTTTCCTCCTTCTCCTCCTCTTTCTGGACTCGTCTGTCCTCCTCCTTCCTCAGGACTCATCTGTCCTTCTCTTCCCTTCGTACTCATCTGTCCTCCTCCATCAGGATTCGTCTGTCCTCATTCTTCTTCTCCTTTTTCTGGACTTGTCTGTCCTCCTCCCTCTGGACTTACCTGTCCTCCTTCTCCTCCTCCTCGTTCTGCCTCCCTCTCCTCCTCCTCGTTCTGGACTTGTCTGTCCTCCCCCTTCCTCAGGACTTGTCTGTCCTTCTCTTCTCTCCATACTCATCTGTCCTCTTCCCCCTCCCTCAAGACTCGTCTGTCCTTCTATTCCCTCCATACTCATCTGTCTTCTTCCCCCTCCCTCAAGACTTGTCTGTCCTTCTCTTCCCTCCGTACTCATCTGTCCTCCTTCCTCAGGACTCGTCTGTCCTCATTTATCTTCTCCTCTTTCTGGACTCGTCTGTCCTCCTCCTCCCTCAGGACCTCAAATTGTATGTTTAAAAATTTGCCTCCTCTTCCCTCAGGACCCATCTGTCCTAATCTTTGCCCTCTGAACTTGTCTGTCCTCATTCTCCTGCTCTTTCTGGACTTGTCTGTCCTCCTCCTGACTCAGAACTCATCTGTCCTCCTTCTCATCCTCCTCATTCTGGACTCATCTGTCCCCCCCCTTCAGGACTCATTTGTTCTTCTCTTCCCTCAATACTCACCTGTCCTCCTCCCCCTCCCTCAGGACTCGTCTGTCATTTTCTTCCCTCCATACTCATTTGTCCTCCTCCTACTTCAGGACTCGTCTGTCCTAAGCTTTGCCCTCTGAACTCGCCTGTCCTCATTCTCCTCTTACTCTTTCTGGACTTGTCTGTCCTCTTCCTCCTTTCCGACTTATATGTCCTCCTTCTCATCCTTCTCGTTCTGGACTCATCTGTCCTCCCCCTCCTTCAGGACTCGTCTGTCCTTCTCTACCCTCCATACTCATCTGTCCTCCTCCTCCCTCTAAACTCATCTGTCCTCATTCTTCCCCTCTTTCTGAACTCGTCTGTCCTCATTCTCCTCCCTCCTTACTTGTGAAGATCCGGGGTCTTCCGTGGGCGTAACACTACTCACACAACACAGGGTGATGGTAAAGCAGCGTGGCAATACTTTATTGAACCACGAAGTGGACAATAAACACACAAAACAGTCCCAGCAAATACCCAAGATGGTGCAACATTACACAGTCTCACCCTTCCTTCTCTGCCGCCCAGGATAGAACAGCTGCGAGTTTGGAGACTTCCAGGGCCGACTACCTCAACCAGTGGCCCCTCGTTTCTGGCGGGCCCCCACAAAGAGAAGGTAGTGGCAAGCTTAGGAAGATAGCAGTCCATCGAGGTACAAGGCCAGGAGACCCAAGGGTCCCAACCTGGCCTCTCTGAGAGTTTCCATGGGGCCAGATGACCGGCGGGTCACAATCTGGCTTCTCCAAATGTCTCTGTGGGTTGCAGGTGACCGGTGGGCCTGTCCTGGCAACCCCAAACAACAAATCCATGGGGTCATGTGACTTCATCGTTCCAACCTGGTCTCCCCAAAATGTATCCATGTCTCTCTGATGGTCAATGGAGCAGATCCGTATCTTTCCAGTCAGCGCTGTACCCTTAGGCTAGAATCATGTAGAATACAATTCTGTGTTTCTTTGGGTAATGCCATGCAATCCATCTGCTGTCCTGAAGGATGTCTCTCGTTCTCCTTGTAAAGTCCTTCAGATGCTCCTTGATCCAGCTTGCAGCACTACAGAAATCCCTGTTTTTAGTCTGTCTGCTACAGAAGCACATGTCCTTTTTAAGTACACATCCACAGGTCAAGGGTCATTAGTCACAGGTAGGAGGTGAAGGTGCAGGGCTCACCTATCATTGTTTTAGCTAATCTATTTACATAGTTGGTATCACAGGGGCTATTGTAAATAAACATCTAGCTGGCTTTTAGTACAATTGGTCTTTAGCATAGTAAACATGATTGTTTCCAAAAGGAATAGAATTCAACATTCAGGGTTATACAAATACTGGTCTGTTCTTATTGACCAGACACAAATACACAAAGATAACAGAGTATTTCTCTTCGATTAACAAATCTAATCTAATCGTCTGGCTAATTAAGATTTTAAGTTGCATCATCACAGTGCTCATCTGTCCTCCCCTTCCCCCCGGACTCTTCTGTTTTTCCGCCTTCTGCATATTCCCATGGGACCACAAGGATCAGAGATGTCCAGGATGTCCGAGCATGAGGACAGGTTTCTCTTAGAGACGTGTGCGCTCTGGGGGTGTGACATGACTACCAGGATACAGGGCAGTGGTGGGGCATAGGTCCTGGACCCCCACAGCCGTCTCTCTGAGGATGTTGAGAGTGATCCGTTTCCCGCTGTCCTCTCTGCTTCTCATTACTCTGGAGCTATGATTTCTCCTCCGTATTCGCCATCCGCCGCGCCTCGTCCACCTCCATAGTTCATATGTATTCATGAGGACGAGTGGTGAGAAGGAATGAGACTTTTCCGGGAGGAGAATCTGCGGAGGATGTAACATGGCGCCTTTTCCTGCAGGGGGTGCGTGGCGGCTTTTGCCGGACCCCTCTGGTGTTTCCCATGTGTAAGTGACACAGGAATCGTCCCGGCACAATGACCTGGGATCAGCACAATGTCCGACGCTCCGCGGCTCCTCCCATATTGATTTCTCCATCTCGGCGATGATCACCGCGACTCGATGAATTACTGAGACACAACATGCTGGAGGAAAGACGAGGCCACCGCCAATACTGTGCACCGAGAGGCATGATAAATGAGACTGTGAGCTCCGGGGTCAGGGATGATGGGAGTAGTGATACACTGTGTGATAGGAGATTAGATTGTGAGCTCTGGGGTCAGGGATGATGGGAGTAGTGATACATTGTGTGATAGGAGATTAGATTGTGAGCTCTGGGGTCAGGGATGATGGGAGTAGTGATACACTGTGTGATAGGAGATTAGATTGTGAGCTCTGGGGTCAGGGATGATGGGAGTAGTGATACATTGTGTGATAGGAGATTAGATTGTGAGCTCTGGGGTCAGGGATGATGGGAGTAGTGATACATTGTGTGATAGGAGATTAGATTGTGAGCTCTGGGGTCAGGGATGATGGGAGTAGTGATACACTGTAGCGCCGGCGTCCCTGCCCTCTGCTAGGCAGGGACGCTGTTCCCCTCACCTCTCTGCTCCGTGCCCGGCGTCCTCCTCCCGCTCTGCTGGCAGCGCGCGCTCCTTCCCGGCCACTGTGCTTAGGGCGCGCGCGCGCGCTCTCCCTCCCTCTTAAAGGGGCCGCGCGCGCCGTCCTAAGGAGTCCCCGGCCAATGGCCGGAGGACTTCACCATATATAAGGCACCTCCTCCAAAATGGAGGTGCCCGAGCAATGTTGTTGCACTGTTCACTACTCTGCTTCAGCCCTCAGGTCCCGTTGCCAGTTACCTGCCAGTTACCTGCCTGATTCCTGCCAGAGTCCTGCCAGTTTGCTGTCTGTTTCCTGCCTGATATTCTGCTACCTGCTTGCTAGCCTGAGGTCCGACGGTCTGCCTTACTACTCCTGTCAGTCTGTCTAAGGACCAGCTTGCCCGCTCACCTGGGAGCGCTCCTCCGCTACCTGCCTGCTAGCCTGAGGTCCGACGGTCTGCCTTACTACTCCTGTCAGTCTGTCTAAGGACCAGCTTGCCCGCTCACCTGGGAGCGCACATCTGCTGCCTGTCTGCTAGCCTACCTGGAGGCTCCGCCGTCACGTGCTGTGACCACCTGCCTGTCCAGTGACTCCTGCCCGCTCACCTGGGAGCGCACATCTGCTACCTGTCTGCTAGCCTACCTGGAGGCTCTGCCGTCACGTGCTGTGACCACCCGCCTGTCCAGAGACTTCTGCCCGCTCACCTGGGAGCGCTCATCTGCCGCCTGTCTGTTGGTCTTCCTGGAGGCTCCGCCGTCACATGCTGTGACCACCCGTTTATCCAGAGACTCTCGCCTGCTCACCTGGGAGCTCACGTCTACCATCAGCCGCCACAGGTCATACCAACCCTTTACCCAGAGACTGCCCCGGTCACTTGCCGTGACCATCTGCCCGTTCACCCAGAGACTCCCCGGTCACTTGCCGTGACCATCTGCCCGTTCACCCAGAGACTGCCCCGGTCACTTGCCGTGACCATCTGCCCGTTCACCCAGAGACTGCCCCGGTCACTTGCCGTGACCTCCTGCCCGTTCTTCTAGAGACTGTCCCGGTCACCTGCTGTGACTGCCTGCCTGGTCGCCACCCGCTCCCTTACAAGGACCGCCCCCTTGTATAGTAGCTCAGAGGTTCCGCCTCCCAGACCCGTTACAGTTTGCTCGGGCCATGGAACCCGGTGGCACCCAAGCTCCCTCGCTCTCGGACCTGTGTCATGAACTGTCCCGTCAGAGGTCCCAACAGGAGTCCATCCTGGGTCACCTGCGGAATGTCAATTCTCGCCTGGACACTCTGACTGCTCCGCCAGCAACCTCCGCCAGTGCCATGACTCGCAACCCGGCAGCTCCACTGCCCACTAATACCATGGTATCCTACCCCGGACCCCGGCTTTCTGCACCTCCTCGCTTCGGAGGCGACTCCGCCCAGGCTCGGGGCTTCATAAATCAGTGCACCCTGCACTTTGAACTCCTGTCCCACCAGTTTAACTCCGACCGGGCCAAAATTGCCTTCATCATGTCCCATCTCACCGGGGAGGCCCTGGCCTGGCTAAATCCTCTATGGGAGAGAGGAGACCCCCTGGTGTCCGACTTGCCTGCCTTTCCCATGGCTTTCCGGAAAGTCTTCGACGAACCCGGACGGAAGACCTCATCCGCATCATCACTACTACGCCTCCGTCAGGGAAGTCTCACCGTGGGCCAATATGCCATACGGTTCCGTACCCTTGCCTCGGAGCTGGCCTGGGATAACGACGCTCTGGTATCCGTCTTCTGGGAGGGTCTGTCCGGCCGTATTAAAGATGAACTTGCCGGTCGGGACATTCCTACCACTCTCGATGACCTAATAACTCTTGCCACCCGGATTGACCTACGGTTCCAGGAGCGTGCCAAAGAGGTCACCCGTGAGAGGAGGTTTCCACGTCTAGCTCCTACTTTTCAGAAATCCGTCTCTCCCCAGGTACACTCTCCTGAGCCTATGCAGGTCGACCAGACCAAGATGGTCAAAACCCGTCAGGACTTACGCCGTGCCGAGGGGAGCTGCTTCTACTGTGGCAGTAAGGAGCACCGGATCCGTGCCTGCCCGGAGAGGTCGGGAAACGCCTGTGTCTAGGTTCGCTCAGAGAGGTCGACCTAGACAAGAATAAATCCTCTCCATCTCTGCTGCTGTCAGTCTCAATCGTCTGCGGGGAGAACCGTTATTTCGAACTAGCCCAACTTGACTCTGGAGCAGCCGGGAATCTTATTTCACAGTCCCTGGTAGAGAAATACCGCATCCCCACCAAACCTCTGGCTGTACCCTTGTCTGTTGCTGCCGTGGATGGGGGTCTCTTACCACGCCCCATCCAACTCATCACCGAATCCATTACTCTGCAGGTGGGAATGCTGCATTCTGAGAGTATCTCTTTTCATGTTCTGCCTGGACTCTCTCACGCCCTCTTGCTAGGTCTACCTTGGCTCCAGAGACATGTGACGCGCCCCCTGGGCCATGTTGTTAGGGATACCCGGAGCCGGATCAGATGGGGGTTGTAGTCTCCGAGTGGCTGTGACCCGGTCCGTGCCCAGGGTGTCAAACTCAGTGTGCGGCAGTCCTTGCAGATGTTCTTAGTGTCGACTACGCCACCCGTTGATTTGCGGTCAAAAGGCCGCCGCTGCAGGATGGTCCGCTGAGGCTGGTGGTGTGTGTGCAGCTGTGGTAGTATAACCCCCAACGGGAGGGGTATAGCCTCAGGGGGTCAGACGTGGAGGATGGTGGTTGTGAAGGTGCAGCAAGGAGACTCAGAGGCATGAAATGCAGTTTCAGGGTTTTTACTCACTGGTGTTGCTCGGGTCACTCTGTACAGCAGTGACCACCCAAGCCGTGCTGCGTCCACCAGGTGCGGGACTCGGTCAACCCCCAGGCAATTCTGGAGCGTGGTCCTGAGCTCCTTTCTGACTCTCCCTTCCTCTGGCCGTTCCCACCAGGGATCCACTTTTGGCCGGCTCCCTCGGGTCTCTTGGTGGTCAAGCCTCCTCTGGGCTCCCTGACCCTATGCTCGGTGTGCCTTTCTAGTGGATTTGGTGAGGGTCGTGGCAGATCTTGCCCACGACCTCCGGTTCCTGGCTAAGGTTTGCTTTGGCCTCCGCCAGCTTGGGATCCGGTACCCTTTTGCCGACCCTTCACCCTTTTGTCCTTATTCTGGGATCTTGGGGTCCCCTCTCGTCCTGCGCCTCTGGGTCTCTCTTCCTTCTCCTCTCCTGGAGTTACTGCTGACTCACTGACTGACTGACTGACCCTGTCCTAAGATGGTGCCCACCTT
Organism: Phyllobates terribilis; assembly: GCF_046119375.1. Classification (NCBI taxonomy): domain Eukaryota; kingdom Metazoa; phylum Chordata; class Amphibia; order Anura; family Dendrobatidae; genus Phyllobates; species Phyllobates terribilis. The sequence goes on along the minus strand of NW_027362766.1, from coordinate 4,995,426 downwards.
ATATACTCCCTCTATGTGTGAGCTCAGGTGACCAGCACCCAATGAGCTCCTACATTTACCCAGACTACTCCCCCTATCTGCCCCTACACTACTGGGATGTTCCACCCCCCTCCCACTCCAGCCAGGGACAGACGCTGTCGTACCTGCACATATACTGGTGGGAGTACCGTAGTTCTGTCCCCCGGAAATGGGATGTATGTAGTGCATGCAGCCTTCTGAGCTCAGTTCCACACTCCATCCTTACCCGGGAGTGGAATACCACACCTCTGGCTTGAGGTGTAATACCCCTGTAGCAGCCGAATCCTCAGGGTGCTACATTCCCCCCTGGTAAATCACAGCATGTCCTCGGGCTGTAAAAGAATAAAAACATCCACAAACATACAATTTTTTTCATAAAACATAAACATATAAAACACTATATATATATCATCAGCATAAAACTTTTCATATAAAACTTTTCATAGTAAACATTCTTGTTCCTCCGGCCACGGTGCAACTTGTGACCGGGTAAAGTGCAACAGTCTCTTGTAGTAAAAACAGTTTCCTATAAAACCGGTAGGGGGCGCCTTAAGAAGCGCAACTATATACAAGGGGAATATGGCCGCTCTCAGTCCTCGGCCTGTGGGGAAAAGGAATGGCTGTTCACAGTCCTCAGCCTGTTAAGGGATAGGGACACATGGGTATTCACTTGCTGGTCCCGACGGGGACTACACTTTGGTAGCAACAGTTTTTGTACCCACACGGGTAACTATTTACATATTCTATTTACAGTTCATCAGTGGCGGTGTGCTCTTGGCTGAGGGTAATCTTTAGACCCGTCCGGGTCCTCTTGATCCTCCTCACCCCGTAGCTCCTTCTCAGTAAGTCTATGCACGTGCAGGGCATACGGGCCCTTGGCGCAATGATGCCGGGTGAAGGTGACCTCATCACCCAGGTATAGGTCACGACCTCTGTGTCCCTCCGGCAGATGACTTTCAACGTCTCTGCGGGTGACAAAGACGTCGCCGGGGGTCTTGTGGCCCCGGATGAAACCCCACCCGTGCTCCAACTGGAATTTTATTACAGTCCCGCTGGCACGGGGACCGTGGGCAGCACGGGGGTTTCTGCGGGCTCGGCTCTTCTGCTCGGCGCTCTTCACTTGGAGCCGCTCCTCGCGGACCCGCCTCTCTCGTCGCTCTCTAGCAAAAACCTCCAATTGTTGCTGGCAGCACTCCGCACGCTGGGCTGCGGCTGCCCGGGTCTCCTCGGTGAACCCGATGAGGTCTTCTCCGGTGGGGTCCCACGCAAACTGCGCTTCCTCCAACGAGAGTGGGGTGATCTTGGCGGGCGCCGGAGCCGGGATCAGGGGCTCATCCAGGGGTCTTTCCTTCCGGAGTCGGGGATGGTAATACTCCGGTGGCCACACAAAGGGCTGCCCATCCGGGCATGTGTGCTGGGCAAATAGGTCTTCACCCAGGTGTGGCGCTGTGGACGTTGAGGGCGCTGTTGTGGTGGCGGCGCCGGGGTTCACCAGGCCTTGCGACCAGGCGTGGGGCACCCTGAATGTAAAGGGCACCGTGAAGACGGCGGCGCCCGGGGTTACTTGGCCCAGTGACCAGGCCGGTGGCTCAGTGGAGGTAGAGGGCGCTGTTGGCACTGCGGCGCCCGGGGGCACTCGGCCTTGCGACCAGGCCGGTGGCGTCTCCTGCTTGGCCGTGCTCTGGATCGAGGCGCGTGACGTCACAGGGGGCATGGCCGCGGCTCCGGCCGCCTGAGGCCTAGCTTGGAGCGATGACGCAGCGGCTACGGGAACGGTGAGTGGGGCTTCGGGCTCTGAGACGGGGAGCTGGGGCAGGTTTACGGCTTCTGGGCACGGGATATTGTCGTCCCCATTACCTGCCTTCATCTCTTCGGCTCCCTCCGCGGCGTCGTCTCCGGCCGTCGTCCCTCCTTCGCCGTCCTCAGAGGTGGACTTGCTCCTCGCTGCGGGTGGCATGCTTCGCTGGCAGGCTCCAGCCTGCAGGGCCATCTCTCGGGTCCACTCCGCCAGTGTTTCCTGCTGCACCCGGGCCATCCTTCGTGCGAGGCACTCCAGCGCGGTCTGTGCACGCTCCCGATCTCTGGGGAGCTGCGCCAGGATCTCCAGCAGGCCTTCTGGAGTGGCGGCCTGCAACAGGCTCCTGACCACAGGGTCGGTGCTGCCTGACTCTCCCTCCATCTCCGGGTGTGTTCTCTCTGGACTCCTCTCCAGACTCCTCTCCAGACTCCTCCAAGCTGCTCCCATCTTCTTCCTTTTGTTCTGTCTCCGCCCACATTGGGGGTCGTCCTGGGGCAACTTTGTGATTGCCAGTTCCAGGGGCAGTTCCCTCACGCTGATGGACATATCAATCATCACAGTCTCTGCTGGTGGGGGCGGTTTCCACTTTTGGCGCCATTTCCGATCCTGGCCCACGATGGGAGGTCGTCTCTTACCACCCTCTGGCACGCCCATAATGGCGTCCGCTCTGCAAAGGCGGGAAATCTTCTCAGATGGCGGGAACCGCTTCCCAGTGGCGGGAAACACTGCAGATGGCGGGAAAAGACTGCAGATGACAGGCAAATGGCGGGAACTGATCCGAGATGGCGTCCGATGGCGGGGACCCTCTGGAATTGGCGGGAGACTTCGTTTTGAGGTAAATGCGAATTTTTCTTCAGGCACGCAGTACCCGGTTGTTGCGGGCACGTGATCCTGCCGACTACGCCAAAGTTGACGCGCCCCCTGGGCCATGTTGTTAGGGATACCCGGAGCCGGATCAGATGGGGGTTGTAGTCTCCGAGTGGCTGTGACCCGGTCCGTGCCCAGGGTGTCAAACTCAGTGTGCGGCAGTCCTTGCAGATGTTCTTAGTGTCGACTACGCCACCCGTTGATTTGCGGTCAAAAGGCCGCCGCTGCAGCAGGGTCCGCTGAGGCTGGTGGTGTGTGTGCAGCTGTGGTAGTATAACCCCCAACGGGAGGGGTATAGCCTCAGGGGGTCAGACGTGGAGGATGGTGGTTGTGAAGGTGCAGCAAGGAGACTCAGAGGCATGAAATGCAGTTTCAGGGTTTTTACTCACTGGTGTTGCTCGGGTCACTCTGTACAGCAGTGACCACCCAAGCCGTGCTGCGTCCACCAGGTGCGGGACTCGGTCAACCCCCAGGCAATTCTGGAGCGTGGTCCTGAGCTCCTTTCTGACTCTCCCTTCCTCTGGCCATTCCCACCAGGGATCCACTTTTGGCCGGCTCCCTCGGGTCTCTTGGTGGTCAAGCCTCCTCTGGGCTCCCTGACCCTATGCTCGGTGTGCCTTTCTAGTGGATTTGGTGAGGGTCGTGGCAGATCTTGCCCACGACCTCCGGTTCCTGGCTAAGGTTTGCTTTGGCCTCCGCCAGCTTGGGATCCGGTACCCTTTTGCCGACCCTTCACCCTTTTGTCCTTATTCTGGGATCTTGGGGTCCCCTCTCGTCCTGCGCCTCTGGGTCTCTCTTCCTTCTCCTCTCCTGGAGTTACTGCTGACTCACTGACTGACTGACTGACCCTGTCCTAAGATGGTGCCCACCTTATATACTCCCTCTATGTGTGAGCTCAGGTGACCAGCACCCAATGAGCTCCTACATTTACCCAGACTACTCCCCCTATCTGCCCCTACACTACTGGGATGTTCCACCCCCCTCCCACTCCAGCCAGGGACAGACGCTGTCGTACCTGCACATATACTGGTGGGAGTACCGTAGTTCTGTCCCCCGGAAATGGGATGTATGTAGTGCATGCAGCCTTCTGAGCTCAGTTCCACACTCCATCCTTACCCGGGAGTGGAATACCACACCTCTGGCTTGAGGTGTAATACCCCTGTAGCAGCCGAATCCTCAGGGTGCTACACATGCACCCGTGCTTGACTGGCAGACCGGAGAAGTCCTTCGCTGGGGACAGGACTGCCATAAGACCTGTCTGGTTCCCGTCCATCCCGTCCGTCCTTCTCCTACCCCAGCTAATCTACCTGGACTTCCGATTCCTTATTGGTCTTATGCTGATGTCTTTAATAAAAAGGAGGCAGAGACACTACCCCCTCATAGACCATACGACTGCCCTATCGACCTGTTACCTGGTACTACTCCTCCCGTGGGCGTATTTATCCATTATCCGCTGCTGAGACCCGGTCGATGTCCGAATATATTGAGGAGAATCTGGCCAGGGGATTCATCCGGAAATCTACCTCCCCGGCGGGAGCAGGCTTCTTTTTCGTCAAAAAGAAGGACGGCTCTCTCCGTCCCTGTATAGACTATAGAGGCCTTAACCAGATCACGGTGAAGAATAAGTACCCCCTTCCGCTCATTCCGGAGTTATTTGATCGTCTGAGGGGGGCTAGAATCTTCACCAAACTGGACCTCCGTGGGGCGTACAACCTGGTTCGTATCCGTCAGTGGGATGAATGGAAGACGGCATTCAACACCCGGGACGGCCACTATGAATATCTGGTAATGCCCTTTGGTCTCTGTAACGCTCCTGCCGTCTTTCAAGAGTTGGTCAATGACATCTTCCGGGACCTTCTCTACTCCTGCGTAGTGGTGTACCTGGACGACATCTTGGTCTTCTCTCCGGATCTCCAGACTCACCGGAGGGACGTTCGTCAGGTCCTGCTCAGGCTCAGGCAGAATCACCTCTTCGCTAAATACGAGAAGTGCCTCTTTGAGCAGACCTCGCTTCCGTTTTTGGGCTACATTATTTCTCAGACCGGCCTACGAATGGATCCAGAGAAACTGTCTGCCATCGAGAAATGGCCTCGACCGGAGGGGTTGAAGGCCATTCAGCGGTTCCTGGGCTTCGCCAACTACTACCGCCTCTTCATACCGCACTTCTCTTCCCGGACTGCCCCAATTTCCGCGCTCACCCGTAAGGGTACTAATCCCAAAGAGTGGCTGCCCGAAGCAGAGGAGGCCTTTCTTTCCTTAAAACAGGCCTTCTCTTCCGCCCCGGTGCTGCATCGCCCGGACGGCAACAAGCAGTTCTTCCTGGAAGTTGACGCCTCCTCCTCTGGAGCCGGAGCGGTACTTTCTCAAAAATCATCTTCCGGGAGGATGGTAACTTGCGGCTTCTTCTCTAAACTCTTCTCCTCCTCAGAGCGCAATTATTCCATAGGAGACCGAGAGTTATTGGCCATCAAACTGGCATTGGAGGAGTGGCGTTACCTGCTCGAGGGGGCTCTTCACCCGGTAATAATTTACACTGACCACAAGAACTTGGCTTACCTCCAGCATGCCCAGAGACTTAACCCGCGCCAAGCCCGGTGGTCCTTGTTTTTTGCTCGCTTTGATTTTGTTCTTCATTTTCGCCCGGCTGACAAAAACGTCAAGGCGGACGCCTTGTCTCGATCCTTTCTGGTGTCTGATCTCGAGGAAGATCCGAAACACATCATCGATCCCGCCAGAGTAATGCAGGTGGCTCCCGTGAGTCTAAATCGTCTCCCTCCCGGAAAGACGTTCGTATCAGTACCTGATCGGGAGAAGATCCTTCACTGGGGTCACTCGTCTAAACTGGCTGGCCACGCCGGTCAGAAAAAGACCCTCCAGCTTATTACCCGGCACTACTGGTGGCCTACCCTGCACAAGGACGTAATAGACTTTGTTTCTGCCTGTGTGTCCTGCGCCCGCAACAAGGTTCCGAGACCTCTGCCAGCCAGTCGCCTCCTTCCGCTCCCAGTACCTGCTGCCCCCTGGCAGCATATAGCAATGGACTTTATAACTGACCTCCCAGTCTCTTCCGGTTGTACGGTCATTTGGGTGGTCGCTGACCGCTTCTCCAAGATGGCTCATTTCGTTCCCCTGCCAGGCCTCCCGTCTGCACCCGAGCTAGCTAAAGACTTTATTCGTCACATCTTTCGTATTCATGGCCTGCCCCTCCACATCGTGTCGGATCGTGGGGTACAGTTCACCTCACGCTTCTGGAGAGCCACTTGTAAACTGCTAGACGTCACCCTGGACTTCTCTTCCGCTTACCACCCACAGTCCAATGGTCAAGTGGAGCGGATCAATCAGAACCTGACCAGTTACCTCCGGCACTTCGTTAATGCCCATCATTCAGACTGGGTGGATCTCCTACCATGGGCCGAGTTCTCTTATAACAATCACGAGAGCGAATCCTCCTCCAAATCCCCGTTTTTTGTAGTCTTCGGTCAGCATCCTCGGATTCCTTTTCCTGTCTCCACCTCTGTGGACAACCCGGCTGCGGAATCTCTCGTTAGCAAATTTTCCTCCATTTGGGAGAGTACCCGATCCGCACTCCTTCAGTCGTCCGAACGGATGAAAAGACACGCTGACAAAAAACGCCTGGATCCTCCACAATTTCGTCCTGGAGATAAAGTCTGGCTCTCATCTAAATATGTCCGACTCAAGATACCTTCTTACAAGTTAGGGCCTCGGTTCATCGGTCCTCTGGAGGTCATCAGTCAGATCAACCCGGTGGCCTATAAATTGAAACTCCCGGCCAGCTTACGGATCCCTAACTCCTTCCATGTATCTCTCCTCAAACCTGTGGTACTTAACTCTTTTTCCAAGTCTACAGGTACGCCTCCTGCTCCGGTTTCTGCTGAGGACGAGTTTGAGGTAGAGAACATTCTTGCCACCAAAAGGGTAAGAGGAAAGACCTTTTTTCTAGTAGATTGGAAGGGGTTTGGTCCTGAGGAGAGAACGTGGGAGCCCCGGGAGAACATCCATGCCCCTCTTATCCTAGCTAAATTTCTGTCTGGCCTAAAAAAGGGGGGCCTAAAGGGGGGGGTACTGTAGCGCCGGCGTCCCTGCCCTCTGCTAGGCAGGGACGCTGTTCCCCTCACCTCTCTGCTCCGTGCCCGGCGTCCTCCTCCCGCTCTGCTGGCAGCGCGCGCTCCTTCCCGGCCACTGTGCTTAGGGCGCGCGCGCGCTCTCCCTCCCTCTTAAAGGGGCCGCGCGCGCTGTCCTAAGGAGTCCCCGGCCAATGGCCGGAGGACTTCACCATATATAAGGCACCTCCTCCAAAATGGAGGTGCCCGAGCAATGTTGTTGCACTGTTCACTACTCTGCTTCAGCCCTCAGGTCCCGTTGCCAGTTACCTGCCAGATACCTGCCAGATTCCTGCCAGCTTGCTGTCTTATTCCTGCCTGATTATCTGCTACCTGCCTGCTAGTCTGAGGTCCGACGGTCTGCCTTACTAATCCTGTCAGTCTGTCTAAGGACCAGCCTGCCCGCTCACCTGGGAGCGCACATCAGCTACCTGCCTGCTTGCCTGAGGTCCGACGGTCTGCCTTCCAACTCCTGTCAGTCTGTCTATGGACCAGCTTGCCCGCTCACCTGGGAGCGCTCATCTGCTGCCTGTCTGCTAGCCTACCTGGAGGCTCCGCCGTCACGTGCTGTGACCACCTGCCTGTCCAGTGACTTCTGCCCGCTCACCTGGGAGCGCTCATCTGCCGCCTGTCTGTTGGTCTTCCTGGAGGCTCTGCCGTCACATGCTGTGACCACCCGTTTATCCAGAGACTCTCGCCTGCTCACCTGGGAGCTCACGTCTACCATCAGCCGCCACAGGTCATACCAACCCTTTACCCAGAGACTGCCCCGGTCACTTGCCGTGACCATCTGCCCGTTCACCCAGAGACTGCCCCGGTCACTTGCCGTGACCATCTGCCCGTTCACCCAGAGACTGCCCCGGTCACTTGCCGTGACCATCTGCCCGTTCACCCAGAGACTGCCCCGGTCACTTGCCGTGACCTCCTGCCCGTTCTTCTAGAGACTGTCCCAGTCACCTGCTGTGACTGCCTGCCTGGTCGCCACCCGCTCCCTTACAAGGACCGCCCCCTTGTATAGTAGCTCAGAGGTTCCGCCTCCCAGACCCGTTACATACACTGTGTGATAGGAGATTAAATTGTGAGCTCCAGGGTCAGGGATGATGGGAGTAGTGATACATTGTGTGATAGGAGATTAGATTGTGAGCTCTGGGGTCAGGGATGATGGGAGTAGTGATACACTGTGTGATAGGAGATTAAATTGTGAGCTCCAGGGTCAGGGATGATGGGAGTAGTGATACATTGTGTGATAGGAGATTAGATTGTGAGCTCTGGGGTCAGGGATGATGGGAGTAGTGATACACTGTGTGATAGGAGATTAGATTGTGAGCTCCGGGGTCAGGGATGATGGGAGTAGTGATACACTGTGTGATAGGAGATTAGATTGTGAGCTCTGGGGTCAGGGATGATGGGAGTAGTGATACACTGTGTGATAGGAGATTAGATTGTGAGCTCCGGGGTCAGGGATGATGGGAGTAGTGATACACTGTGTGATAGGAGATTAGATTGTGAGCTCCGGGGTCAGGGATGATGAGAGTAGTGATACACTGTGTGATAGGAGATTAGATTGTGAGCTCTGGGGTCAGGGATGATGGGAGTAGTAATACATTGTGTGATAGGAGATTAGATTGTGAGCTCTGGGGTCAGGGATGATGGGAGTAGTGATACACTGTGTGATAGGAGATTAGATTGTGAGCTCCGGGGTCAGGGATGATGGGAGTAGTGATACACTGTGTGATAGGAGATTAGATTGTGAGCTCCGGGGTCAGGGATGATGGGAGTAGTGATACACTGTGTGATAGGAGATTGGATTGTGAGCTCTGGGGTCAGGGATGATGGGAGTAGTGATACACTGTGTGATAGGGGATTAGATTGTGAGCCCTGGGGTCAGGGATGATGGGAGTAGTGATACATTGTGTGATAGGAGATTAGATTGTGAGCTCTGGGGTCGGGGATGATGGGAGTAGTGATACATTGTGTGATAGGAGATTAGATTGTGAGCTCCGGGGTCAGGGATGATGGGAGTAGTGATACATTGTGTGATAGGAGATTAGATTGTGAGCTCTGGGGTCAGGGATGATGGGAGTAGTGATACATTGTGTGATAGGAGATTAGATTGTGAGCTCTGGGGTCAGGGATGATGGGAGTAGTGATACATTGTGTGATAGGAGATTAGATTGTGAGCTCCGGGGTCAGGGATGATGGGAGTAGTGATACACTGTGTGATTGGGGATTAGATTGTGAGCCCTGGGGTCAGGGATGATGGGAGTAGTGATACATTGTGTGATAGGAGATTAGATTGTGAGCTCTGGGGTCGGGGATGATGGGAGTAGTGATACATTGTGTGATAGGAGATTAGATTGTGAGCTCCGGGGTCAGGGATGATGGGAGTAGTGATACATTGTGTGATAGGAGATTAGATTGTGAGCTCTGGGGTCAGGGATGATGGGAGTAGTGATACATTGTGTGATAGGAGATTAGATTGTGAGCTCTGGGGTCAGGGATGATGGGAGTAGTGATACACTGTGTGATAGGAGATTAGATTGTGAGCTCCGGGGTCAGGGATGATGGGAGTAGTGATACACTGTGTGATAGGAGATTGGATTGTGAGCTCTGGGGTCAGGGATGATGGGAGTAGTGATACACTGTGTGATAGGAGATTAGATTGTGAGCTCCGGGGTCAGGGATGATGGGAGTAGTGATACACTGTGTGATAGGAGATTGGATTGTGAGCTCTGGGGTCAGGGATGATGGGAGTAGTGATACACTGTGTGATAGGAGATTAGATTGTGAGCTCTGCGGTCAGGGATGATGGGAGTAGTGATACACTGTGTGATAGGAGATTAGATTGTGAGCTCTGGGGTTAGGGATGATGGGAGTAGTGATACACTGTGTGATAGGAGATTAGATTGTGAGCTCCGGGGTCAGGGATGATGGGAGTAGTGATGCATTGTGTGATAGGAGATTAGATTGTGAGCTCTGCGGTCAGGGATGATGGGAGTAGTGATACATTGTGTGATAGGAGATTAGATTGTGAGCTCCGGGGTCAGGGATGATGGGAGTAGTGATACACTGTGTGATTGGGGATTAGATTGTGAGCTCTGGGGTCAGGGATGATGGGAGTAGTGATACATTGTGTGATAGGAGATTAGATTGTGAGCTCTGGGGTCAGGGATGATGGGAGTAGTGATACATTGTGTGATAGGAGATTAGATTGTGAGCTCTGGGGTCAGGGATGATGGGAGTAGTGATACACTGTGTGATAGGAGATTAGATTGTGAGCTCTGGGGTCAGGGATGATGGGAGTAGTGATACATTGTGTGATAGGAGATTAGATTGTGAGCTCCGGGGTCAGGGATGATGGGAGTAGTGATACACTGTGTGATAGGAGATTAGATTGTGAGCTCTGGGGTCAGGGATGATGGGAGTAGTGATACACTGTGTGATAGGAGATTAGATTGTGAGCTCCGGGGTCAGTGATGATGGGAGTAGTGATACATTGTGTGATAGGAGATTAGATTGTGAGCTCTGGGGTCAGGGATGATGGGAGTAGTGATACATTGTGTGATAGGAGATTAGATTGTGAGCTCCGGGGTCAGGGATGATGGGAGTAGTGAGACACTGTGTGATAGGAGATTAGATTGTGAGCTCCGGGGTCAGGGATGATGGGAGTAGTGATACATTGTGTGATAGGAGATTAGATTGTGAGCTCTGGGGTCAGGGATGATGGGAGTAGTGATACACTGTGTGATAGGAGATTAGATTGTGAGCTCTGGGGTCAGGGATGATGGGAGTAGTGATACATTGTGTGATAGGAGATTAGATTGTGAGCTCCGGGGTCAGGGATGATGGGAGTAGTGATACACTGTGTGATAGGAGATTAGATTGTGAGCTCTGGGGTCAGGGATGATGGGAGTAGTGATACACTGTGTGATAGGAGATTAGATTGTGAGCTCCGGGGTCAGTGATGATGGGAGTAGTGATACATTGTGTGATAGGAGATTAGATTGTGAGCTCTGGGGTCAGGGATGATGGGAGTAGTGATACATTGTGTGATAGGAGATTAGATTGTGAGCTCCGGGGTCAGGGATGATGGGAGTAGTGAGACACTGTGTGATAGGAGATTAGATTGTGAGCTCCGGGGTCAGGGATGATGGGAGTAGTGATACATTGTGTGATAGATTAGATTGTGAGCTCTGGGGTCAGGGATGATGGGAGTAGTGATACATTGTGTGATAGGAGATTAGATTGTGAGCTCTGGGGTCGGGGATGATGGGAGTAGTGATACATTGTGTGATAGGAGATTAGATTGTGAGCTCCGGGGTCAGGGATGATGGGAGTAGTGATACATTGTGTGATAGGAGATTAGATTGTGAGCTCTGGGGTCAGGGATGATGGGAGTAGTGATACATTGTGTGATAGGAGATTAGATTGTGAGCTCCGGGGTCAGGGATGATGGGAGCAGTCATACATTGTGTGATAGGAGATTAGATTGTGAGCTCTGGGGTCAGGGATGATGGGAGTAGTGATACATTGTGTGATAGGAGATTAGATTGTGAGCTCTGGGGTCAAGGATGATGGGAGTAGTGATACACTGTGTGATAGGAGATTAAATTGTGAGCTCTGGGGTCAGGGATGATGGGAGTAGTCATACATTGTGTGATAGGAGATTAGATTGTGAGCTCTGGGGTCAGGGATGATGGGAGTAGTGATACATTGTGTGATAGGAGATTAGATTGTGAGCTCCGGGGTCAGGGATGATGGGAGTAGTCATACATTGTGTGATAGGAGATTAGATTGTGAGCTCTGGGGTCAGGGATGATGGGAGTAGTGATACATTGTGTGATAGGAGATTAGATTGTGAGCTCTGGGGTCAGAGATGATGGGAGTAGTGATACATTGTGTGATAGGAGAATAAATTGTGAGCTCCAGGGTCAGGGATGATGGGAGTAGTGATACATTGTGTGATAGGAGATTAGATTGTGAGCTCTGGGGTCAGGGATGATGGGAGTAGTGATACACTGTGTGATAGGAGATTAAATTGTGAGCTCCAGGGTCAGGGATGATGGGAGTAGTGATACACTGTGTGATAGGAGATTAGATTGTGAACTCCAGGGTCAGGGATGATGGGAGTAGTGATACATTGTGTGATAGGAGATTAGATTGTGAGCTCTGGGGTCAGGGATGATGGGAGTAGTGATACACTGTGTGATAGGAGATTAGATTGTGAGCTCCGGGGTCAGGGATGATGGGAGTAGTGATACACTGTGTGATAGGAGATTAGATTGTGAGCTCTGGGGTCAGGGATGATGGGAGTAGTGATACACTGTGTGATAGGAAATTAAATTGTGAGCTCCAGGGTCAGGGATGATGGGAGTAGTGATACATTGTGTGATAGGAGATAAGATTGTGAGCTCTGGGGTCAGGGATGATTGGAGTAGTGATACACTGTGTGATAGGAGATTAGATTGTGAGCTCCGGGGTCAGGGATGATGGGAGTAGTGATACACTGTGTGATAGGAGATTAGATTGTGAGCTCTGGGGTCAGGGATGATGGGAGTAGTGATACACTGTGTGATAGGAGATTAGATTGTGAGCTCTGAGGTCAGGGATGATGGGAGTAGTGATACACTGTGTGATAGGAGATTAGATTGTGAGCTCTGGGGTCAGGGATGATGGGAGTAGTGATACACTGTGTGATAGGAAATTAAATTGTGAGCTCCAGGGTCAGGGATGATGGGAGTAGTGATACATTGTGTGATAGGAGATTAGATTGTGAGCTCTGGGGTCAGGGATGATGGGAGTAGTGATACACTGTGTGATAGGAGATTAAATTGTGAGCTCCAGGGTCAGGGATGATGGGAGTAGTGATACATTGTGTGATAGGAGATTAGATTGTGAGCTCTGGGGTCAGGGATGATGGGAGTAGTGATACACTGTGTGATAGGAGATTAGATTGTGAGCTCCGGGGTCAGGGATGATGGGAGTAGTGATACACTGTGTGATAGGAGATTAGATTGTGAGCTCTGGGGTCAGGGATGATGGGAGTAGTGATACACTGTGTGATAGGAGATTAGATTGTGAGCTCCGGGGTCAGGGATGATGGGAGTAGTGATACACTGTGTGATAGGAGATTAGATTGTGAGCTCCGGGGTCAGGGATGATGAGAGTAGTGATACACTGTGTGATAGGAGATTAGATTGTGAGCTCTGGGGTCAGGGATGATGGGAGTTATGATACATTGTGTGATAGGAGATTAGATTGTGAGCTCTGGGGTCAGGGATGATGGGAGTAGTGATACACTGTGTGATAGGAGATTAGATTGTGAGCTCCGGGGTCAGGGATGATGGGAGTAGTGATACACTGTGTGATAGGAGATTAGATTGTGAGCTCCGGGGTCAGGGATGATGGGAGTAGTGATACACTGTGTGATAGGAGATTGGATTGTCTGCGCTGGGGTCAGGGATGATGGGAGTAGTGATACACTGTGTGATAGGAGATTAGATTGTGAGCTCTGGGGTTAGGGATGATGGGAGTAGTGATACACTGTGTGATAGGAGATTAGATTGTGAGCTCCGGGGTCAGGGATGATGGGAGTAGTGATGCATTGTGTGATAGGAGATTAGATTGTGAGCTCTGCGGTCAGGGATGATGGGAGTAGTGATACATTGTGTGATAGGAGATTAGATTGTGAGCTCCGGGGTCAGGGATGATGGGAGTAGTGATACACTGTGTGATAGGGGATTAGATTGTGAGCTCTGGGGTCAGGGATGATGGGAGTAGTGATACATTGTGTGATAGGAGATTAGATTGTGAGCTCTGGGGTCAGGGATGATGGGAGTAGTGATACACTGTGTGATAGGAGATTAGATTGTGAGCTCCGGGGTCAGTGATGATGGGAGTAGTGATACATTGTGTGATAGGAGATTAGATTGTGAGCTCTGGGGTCAGGGATGATGGGAGTAGTGATACATTGTGTGATAGGAGATTAGATTGTGAGCTCCGGGGTCAGGGATGATGGGAGTAGTGAGACACTGTGTGATAGGAGATTAGATTGTGAGCTCCGGGGTCAGGGATGATGGGAGTAGTGATACATTGTGTGATAGATTAGATTGTGAGCTCTGGGGTCAGGGATGATGGGAGTAGTGATACATTGTGTGATAGGAGATTAGATTGTGAGCTCTGGGGTCGGGGATGATGGGAGTAGTGATACATTGTGTGATAGGAGATTAGATTGTGAGCTCTGGGGTCAGGGATGATGGGAGTAGTGATACACTGTGTGATAGGGGATTAGATTGTGAGCTCTGGGGTCAGGGATGATGGGAGTAGTGATACATTGTGTGATAGGAGATTAGATTGTGAGCTCTGGGGTCAGGGATGATGGGAGTAGTGATACATTGTGTGATAGGAGATTAGATTGTGAGCTCTGGGGTCAGGGATGATGGGAGTAGTGATACACTGTGTGATAGGAGATTAGATTGTGAGCTCCGGGGTCAGTGATGATGGGAGTAGTGATACATTGTGTGATAGGAGATTAGATTGTGAGCTCTGGGGTCAGGGATGATGGGAGTAGTGATACATTGTGTGATAGGAGATTAGATTGTGAGCTCCGGGGTCAGGGATGATGGGAGTAGTGAGACACTGTGTGATAGGAGATTAGATTGTGAGCTCCGGGGTCAGGGATGATGGGAGTAGTGATACATTGTGTGATAGATTAGATTGTGAGCTCTGGGGTCAGGGATGATGGGAGTAGTGATACATTGTGTGATAGGAGATTAGATTGTGAGCTCTGGGGTCGGGGATGATGGGAGTAGTGATACATTGTGTGATAGGAGATTAGATTGTGAGCTCCGGGGTCAGGGATGATGGGAGTAGTGATACATTGTGTGATAAGAGATTAGATTGTGAGCTCTGGGGTCAGGGATGATGGGAGTAGTGATACATTGTGTGATAGGAGATTAGATTGTGAGCTCCGGGGTCAGGGATGATGGGAGCAGTCATACATTGTGTGATAGGAGATTAGATTGTGAGCTCTGGGGTCAGGGATGATGGGAGTAGTGATACATTGTGTGATAGGAGATTAGATTGTGAGCTCTGGGGTCAGGGATGATGGGAGTAGTGATACACTGTGTGATAGGAGATTAAATTGTGAGCTCTGGGGTCAGGGATGATGGGAGTAGTCATACATTGTGTGATAGGAGATTAGATTGTGAGCTCTGGGGTCAGGGATGATGGGAGTAGTGATACATTGTGTGATAGGAGATTAGATTGTGAGCTCCGGGGTCAGGGATGGTGGGAGTAGTCATACATTGTGTGATAGGAGATTAGATTGTGAGCTCTGGGGTCAGGGATGATGGGAGTAGTGATACATTGTGTGATAGGAGATTAGATTGTGAGCTCTGGGGTCAGAGATGATGGGAGTAGTGATACATTGTGTGATAGGAGATTAAATTGTGAGCTCCAGGGTCAGGGATGATGGGAGTAGTGATACATTGTGTGATAGGAGATTAGATTGTGAGCTCTGGGGTCAGGGATGATGGGAGTAGTGATACACTGTGTGATAGGAGATTAGATTGTGAGCTCTGGGGTCAGGGATGATGGGAGTAGTGATACACTGTGTGATAGGAGATTAGATTGTGAGCTCTGGAGTCAGGGATGATGGGAGTAGTGATACACTGTGTGATAGGAGATTAGATTGTGAGCTCCGGGGTCAGGGATGATGGGAGTAGTGATACACTGTGTGATAGGAGATTAGATTGTGAGCTCCGGGGTCAGGGATGATGAGAGTAGTGATACACTGTGTGATAGGAGATTAGATTGTGAGCTCTGGGGTCAGGGATGATGGGAGTAGTGATACACTGTGTGATAGGAGATTAGATTGTGAGCTCCGAGGTCAGGGATGATGGGAGTAGTGATACACTGTGTGATAGGAGATTAGATTGTGAGCTCTGGGGTCAGGGATGATGGGAGTAGTGATACACTGTGTGATAGGAGATTAGATTGTGAGCTCTGGGGTCAGGGATGATGGGAGTAGTGATACACTGTGTGATAGGAGATTAGATTGTGAGCTCCGGGGTCGGGGATGATGGGAGTAGTGATACACTGTGTGATAGGAGATTAGATTGTGAGCTCTGGGGTCAGGGATGATGGGAGTAGTGATACACTGTGTGATAGGAGATTAGATTGTGAGCTCTGGGGTCAGGGATGATGGGAGTAGTGATACACTGTGTGATAGGAGATTAGATTGTGAGCTCTGGGGTCAGGGATGATGGGAGTAGTGATACATTGTGTGATAGGAGATTAGATTGTGAGCTCTGGGGTCAGGGATGATGGGAGTAGTGATACATTGTGTGATAGGAGATTAGATTGTGAGCTCTGGGGTCAGGGATGATGGGAGTAGTGATACATTGTGTGATAGGAGATTAGATTGTGAGCTCCGGGGTCAGGGATGATGGGAGTAGTGATACACTGTGTGATAGGAGATTAGATTGTGAGCTCTGGGGTCAGGGATGATGGGAGTAGTGATACTCTGTGTGATAGGAGATTAGATTGTGAGCTCCGGGGTCAGGGATGATGGGAGTAGTGATACACTGTGTGATAGGAGATTAGATTGCGAGCTCCGGGGTCAAGGATGATGGGAGTAGTGATACATTGTGTGATAGGAGATTAGATTGTGAGCTCTGGGGTCAGGGATGATGGGAGTAGTGATTCATTGTGTGATAGGAGATTAGATTGTGAGCTCTGGGGTCAGAGATGATGGGAGTAGTGATACACTGTGTGATAGGAGATTAGACTGTGAGCTCTGGGGTCAGGGATGATGGGAGTAGTGATACATTGTGTGATAGGAGATTAGATTGTGAGCTCCGGGGTCAGGGATGATGGGAGTAGTGATACACTGTGTGATAGGAGATTAGATTGTGAGCTCCTGGGTCAGGGATGATGGGAGTAGTGATACACTGTGTGATAAGAGATTAGATTGTGAGCTCTGGGGTCAGGGATGATGGGAGTAGTGATACATTGTGTGATAGGAGATTAGATTGTGAGCTCCGGGGTCAGGGATGATGGGAGTAGTGATACACTGTGTGATAGGAGATTAGATTGTGAGCTCTGGGGTCAGGGATGATGGGAGTAGTGATACACTGTGTGATAGGAGATTAGATTGTGAGCTCCGGGGTCAGGGATGATGGGAGTAGTGATACACTGTGTGATAGGAGATTAGATTGTGAGCTCCGGGGTCAGGGATGATGGGAGTAGTGATACACTGTGTGATAGGAGATTAGATTGTGAGCTCTGGGGTCAGAGATGATGGGAGTAGTGATACACTGTGTGATAGGAGATTAGATTGTGAGCTCTGGGGTCAGAGATGATGGGAGTAGTGATACACTGTGTGATAGGAGATTAGATTGTGAGCTCTGGGGTCAGGGATGATGGGAGTAGTGATACACTGTGTGATAGGAGATTAGAGTGTGAGCTCCGGGGTCAGGGATGATGGGAGTAGTGATACATTGTGTGATAGGAAATTAGATTGTGAGCTCCGGGGTCAGGGATGATGGGAGTCGTGATACATTGTGTGATAGGGGATTAGATTGTGAGCTCTGGGGTCAGGGATGATGGGAGTAGTGATACATTGTGTGATAGGAGATTAGATTGTGAGCTCTGGGGTCAGGGATGATGGGAGTAGTGATACATTGTGTGATAGGAGATTAGATTGTGAGCTCTGGGGTCAGGGATGATGGGAGTAGTGATACACTGTGTGATAGGAGATTAGATTGTGAGCTCTGGGTCAGGGATGATGGGAGTAGTGATACACTGTGTGATAGGAGATTAGATTGTGAGCTCTGGGGTCAGGGATGATGGGAGTAGTGATACATTGTGTGATAGGAGATTAGATTGTGAGCTCCGGGGTCAGGGATGATGGGAGTAGTGATACACTCTGTGATAGGAGATTAGATTGTGAGCTCTGGGGTCAGGGATGATGGGAGTAGTGATACATTGTGTGATAGGAGATTAGATTGTGAGCTCTGGGGTTAGGGATGATGGGAGCAGTGATACATTGTGTGATAGGAGATTAGATTGTGAGCTCTGGGGTCAGGGATGATGGGAGTAGTGATACATTGTGTGATAGGAGATTAGATTGTGAGCTCCGGGGTCAGGGATGATGGGAGTAGTGATACACTGTATGATAGGAGATTAGATTGTGAGCTCTGGGGTCAGAAATGATGGGAGTAGTGATACATTGTGTGATAGGATATTAGATTGTGAGCTCCGGGGTCAGGGATGATGGGAGTAGTGATACATTGTGTGATAGGAGATTAGATTGTGAGCTCCAGGGTCAGGGATGATGGGAGTAGTGATACACTGTGTGATAGGAGATTAGATTGTGAGCTCTGGGGTCAGGGATGATGGGAGTAGTGATACACTGTGTGATAGGAGATTAGATTGTGAGCTCTGGGGTCAGGGATGATGGGAGTAGTGATACATTGTGTGATAGGGGATTAGATTGTGAGCTCTGGGTTCAGGGATGATGGGAGTAGTGATACACTGTGTGATAGGAGATTAGATTGTGAGCTCTGGGGTCAGGGATGATGGGAGTAGTGATACACTGTGTGATAGGAGATTAGATTGTGAGCTCTGGGTTCAGGGATGATGGGAGTAGTGATACATTGTGTGATAGGAGATTAGATTGTGAGCTCCAGGGTCAGGGATGATGGGAGTAGTGATACATTGTGTGATAGGAGATTAGATTGTGAGCTCCGGGGTCAGGGATGATGGGAGTAGTGATACACTGTGTGATAGGAGATTAGATTGTGAGCTCTGGGGTCAGGGATGATGGGAGTAGTGATACACTGTGTGATAGGAGATTAGATTGTGAGCTCCGGGGTCAGGGATGATGGGAGTAGTGATACACTGTGTGATAGGAGATTAGATTGTGAGCTCCGGGGTCAGGGATGATGGGAGTAGTGATACACTGTGTGATAGGAGATTAGATTGTGAGCTCTGGGGTCAGAGATGATGGGAGTAGTGATACACTGTGTGATAGGAGATTAGATTGTGAGCTCTGGGGTCAGAGATGATGGGAGTAGTGATACACTGTGTGATAGGAGATTAGATTGTGAGCTCTGGGGTCAGGGATGATGGGAGTAGTGATACACTGTGTGATAGGAGATTAGAGTGTGAGCTCCGGGGTCAGGGATGATGGGAGTAGTGATACATTGTGTGATAGGAAATTAGATTGTGAGCTCCGGGGTCACAGGGATGATGGAGTCGTATACATTGTGTGATAGGGATTAGATTGTGAGCTCAGAGAGTCAGGGATGATGGGAGTCGTGATACATTGTGTGATAGGAGATTAGATTGTGAGCTCTGGGGTCAGGGATGATGGGAGTAGTGATACATTGTGTGATAGGAGATTAGATGTGAGTCTGGGTCAGGGATGATGGGAGTAGTGATACATGTGTGATAGGAGATTAGATTGTGAGCTCTGGGGTCAGGGATGATGGGAGTAGTGATACACTGTGTGATAGGAGATTAGATTGTGAGCTCTGGGGTCAGGGATGATGGGAGTAGTGATACATTGTGTGATAGGAGATTAGATTGTGAGTCCAGGGTCAGGGATGATGGGAGTAGTGATACACTCTGTGATAGGAGATTAGATTGTGAGCTCTGGGGTCAGGGATGATGGGAGTAGTGATACATTGTGTGATAGGAGATTAGATTGTGAGCTCTGGGGTTCAGGGATGATGGGAGTAGTGATACATTGTGTGATAGGAGATTAGATTGTGAGCTCTGGGGTCAGGGATGATGGGAGTAGTGATACATTGTGTGATAGGAGATTAGATTGTGAGCTCCGGGGTCAGGGATGATGGGAGTAGTGATACACTGTATGATAGGAGATTAGATTGTGAGCTCTGGGGTCAGAATGATGGGAGTAGTGATACATTGTGTGATAGGATATTAGATTGTGAGCTCCGGGGTCAGGGATGATGGGAGTAGTGATACATTGTGTGATAGGAGATTAGATTGTGAGCTCCAGGGTCAGGGATGATGGGAGTAGTGATACACTGTGTGATAGGAGATTAGATTGTGAGCTCTGGGGTCAGGGATGATGGGAGTAGTGATACACTGTGTGATAGGAGATTAGATTGTGAGCTCTGGGGTCAGGGATGATGGGAGTAGTGATACATTGTGTGATAGGGAGATTAGATTGTGAGCTCTGGGTTCAGGGATGATGGGAGTAGTGATACACTGTGTGATAGGAGATTAGATTGTGAGCTCTGGGGTCAGGGATGATGGGAGTAGTGATACACTGTGTGATAGGAGATTAGATTGTGAGCTCTGGGGTCAGGGATGATGGGAGTAGTGATACATTGTGTGATAGGAGATTAGATTGTGAGCTCCAGGGTCAGGGATGATGGGAGTAGTGATACACTGTGTGATAGGAGATTAGATTGTGAGCTCTGGGGTCAGGGATGATGGGAGTAGTGATACATTGTGTGATAGGAGATTAGATTGTGAGCTCTGGGGTCAGGGATGATGGGAGTAGTGATACATTGTGTGATAGGAGATTAGATTGTGAGCTCCTGGGGTCAGGGATGATGGGAGTAGTGATACATTGTGTGATAGGAGATTAGATTGTGAGCTCCGGGGTCAGGGATGATGGGAGTAGTGATACACTGTATGATAGGAGATTAGATTGTGAGCTCTGGGGTCAGAGATGATGGGAGTAGTGATACATTGTGTGATAGGATATTAGATTGTGAGCTCCGGGTCAGGGATGATGGGAGTAGTGATACATTGTGTGATAGGAGATTAGATTGTGAGCTCCGGGGTCAGGGATGATGGGAGTAGTGATACATTGTGTGATAGGAGATTAGATTGTGAGCTCTGGGGTCAGAGATGATGGGAGTAGTGATACATTGTGTGATAGGATATTAGATTGTGAGCTCTGGGGTCAGGGATGATGGGAGTAGTGATACATTGTGTGATAGGAGATTAGATTGTGAGCTCCGGGGTCAGGGATGATGGGAGTAGTGATACACTGTATGATAGGAGATTAGATTGTGAGCTCTGGGGTCAGGGATGATGGGAGTAGTGATACACTGTGTGATAGGAGATTAGATTGTGAGCTCCGGGGTCAGGGATGATGGGAGTAGTGATACACTGTGTGATAGGAGATTAGATTGTGAGCTCTGGGGTCAGAGATGATGGGAGTAGTGATACACTGTGTGAGAGGAGATTAGATTGTGAGCTCTGGGGTCAGGGATGATGGGAGTAGTGATACATTGTGTGATAGATTAGATTGTGAGCTCTGGGGTCAGGGATGATGGGAGTAGTGATACATTGTGTGATAGGAGATTAGATTGTGAGCTCTGGGGTCAGAGGATGATGGGAGTAGTGATACATTGTGTGATAGGAGATTAGATTGTGAGCTCCGGGGTCAGGGATGATGGGAGTAGTGATACACTGTGTGATAGGAGATTAGATTGTGAGCTCTGGGGTCAGGGATGATGGGAGTAGTGATACACTGTGTGATTGGAGATTAGATTGTGGAGCTCTGGGGTCAGGGATGATGGGAGTAGTGATACATTGTGTGATAGGAGATTAGATTGTGAGCTCTGGGGTCAGGGATGATGGGAGTAGTGATACATTGTGTGATAGGAGATTAGATTGTGAGCTCCGGGGTCAGGGATGATGGGAGTAGTGATACACTGTGTGATAGGAGATTAGATTGTGAGCTCCTGGGGTCAGGGATGATGGGAGTAGTGATACACTGTGTGATAAGAGATTAGATTGTGAGCTCTGGGGTCAGGGATGATGGGAGTAGTGATACATTGTGTGATAGGAGATTAGATTGTGAGCTCCGGGGTCAGGGATGATGGGAGTAGTGATACACTGTGTGATAGGAGATTAGATTGTGAACTCTGGGGTCAGGGATGATGGGAGTAGTGATACACTGTGTGATAGGAGATTAGATTGTGAGCTCTGGGGTCAGGGATGATGGGAGTAGTGATACACTGTGTGATAGGAGATTAGAGTGTGAGCTCCGGGGTCAGGGATGATGGGAGTAGTGATACATTGTGTGATAGGAGATTAGATTGTGAGCTCTGGGGTCAGGGATGATGGGAGTAGTGATACACTGTGTGATAGGAGATTAGATTGTGAGCTCCAGGGTTAGGGATGATGGGAGTAGTGATACACTGTGTGATAGGAGATTAGAGTGTGAGCTCCGGGGTCAGGGATGATGGGAGTAGTGATACATTGTGTGATAGGAGATTAGATTGTGAGCTCCGGGGTCAGGGATGATGGGAGTAGTGATACACTGTGTGATAGGAGATTAGATTGTGAGCTCCAGGGTTAGGGATGATGGGAGTAGTGATACACTGTGTGATAGGAGATTAGATTGTGAGCTCCGGGGTCAGGGATGATGGGAGTAGTGATACATTGTGTGATAGGGCATTAGATTGTGAGCTCTGGAGTCAGGGATGATGGGAGTAGTGATACATTGTGTGATAGGAGATTAGATTGTGAGCTCCAGGGTCAGGGATGATGGGAGTAGTGATACACTGTGTGATAGGAGATTAGATTGTGAGCTCTGGGGTCAGGGATGATGGGAGTAGTGATACACTGTGTAATAGGAGATTAGATTGTGAGCTCTGGGGTCAGGGATGATGGGAGTAGTGATACACTGTGTGATAGGAGATTAGATTGTGAGCTCTGGGGTCAGGGATGATGGGAGTAGTGATACACTGTGTGATAGGAGATTAGATTGTGAGCTCCGGGGTCAGGGATGATGAGAGTAGTGATACATTGTGTGATAGGAGATTAGATTGTGAGCTCTGGGGTCAGGGATGATGGGAGTAGTGATACACTGTGTGATAGGAGATTAGATTGTGAGCTCTGGGTTCAGGGATGATGGGAGTAGTGATACACTGTGTGATAGGAGATTAGATTGTGAGCTCTGGGGTCGGGGATGATGGGAGTAGTGATACACTGTGTGATAGGAGATTAGATTGTGATCTCTGGGGTCGGTGATGATGGGAGTAGTGATACACTGTGTGAGAGGAGATTAGATTGTGAGCTCTGGGGTCAGGGATGATGGGAGTAGTGATACATTGTGTGATAGGAGATTAGATTGTGAGCACTGGGGTCAGGGATGATGGGAGTAATGATACACTGTGTGATAGGAGATTAGATTGTGAGCTCTGGGGTCGGGATGATGGGAGTAGTGATACACTGTGTGATAGGAGATTAGATTGTGAGTTTGGGGTCGGGGATGATGGGAGTAGTGATACACTGTGTGATAGGAGATTAGATTGTGAGCTCTGGGGTCGGTGATGATGGGAGTAGTGATACATTGTGTGATAGGAGATTAGATTGTGAGCTCTGGGGTCAGGGATGATGGGAGTAGTGATACACTGTGTAATAGGAGATTAGATTGTGAGCTCTGGGGTCAGGGATGATGGGAGTAGTGATACATTGTGTGATAGGAGATTAGATTGTGAGCTCTGGGGTCAGGGATGATGGGAGTAGTGATACACTGTGTGATAGGAGATTAGATTGTGAGCACTGGGGTTAGGGATGATGGGAGTAGTGATACATTGTGTGATAGGAGATTAGATTGTGAGCTCCGGGGTCAGGGATGATGGGAGTAGTGATACATTGTGTGATAGGAGATTAGATTGTGAGCTTTGGGGTCAGGGATGATGGGAGTAGTAATACATTGTGTGATAGGAGATTAGATTGTGAGCTCTGTGGTCAGGGATGATGGGAGTAGTGATACACTGTGTGATAGGAGATTAGATTGTGAGCTCTGGGGTCGGGGATGATGGGAGTAGTGATACATTGTGTGATAGGAGATTAGATTGTGAGCTCTGGGGTCAGGGATGATGGGAGTAGTGATACATTGTGTGATAGGAGATTAGATTGTGAGCTCCGGGGTCAGGGATGATGGGAGTAGTGATACACTGTGTGATAGGAGATTAGATTGTGAGCTCTGGGGTCAGGGATGATGGGAGTAGTGATACATTGTGTGATAGGAGATTAGATTGTGAGCTCTGGGGTCAGGGATGATGGGAGTAGTGATACACTGTGTGATAGGAGATTAGATTGTGAGCTCCGGGGTCAGGGATGATGGGAGCAGTGATACATTGTGTGATAGGAGATTAGATTGTGAGCTCTGGGATCAGGGATGATGGGAGCAGTGATACACTGTGTGATAGGAGATTAGATTCTGAGCTCCGTGGTCAGGGATGATGGGAGTAGTGATACATTGTGTGATAGGAGATTAGATTGTGAGCTCCGGGGTCAGGGATGATGGGAGTAGTGATACACTGTGTGATAGGAGATTAGATTGTGAGCTCTGGGATCAGGGATGATGGGAGCAGTGATACATTGTGTGATAGGAGATTAGATTCTGAGCTCCGTGGTCAGGGATGATGGGAGTAGTGATACATTGTGTGATAGGAGATTAGATTGTGAGCTCCGGGGTCAGGGATGATGGGAGTAGTGATACATTGTGTGATAGGAGATTAGATTGTGAGCTCTGGGATCAGGGATGATGGGAGCAGTGATACATTGTGTGATAGGAGATTAGATTCTGAGCTCCGTGGTCAGGGATGATGGGAGTAGTGATACATTGTGTGATAGGAGATTAGATTGTGAGCTCTGGGGTCAGGGATGATGGGAGTAGTGATACACTGTGTGATAGGAGATTAGATTGTGAGCTCCGGGGTCAGGGATGATGGGAGTAGTGATACATTGTGTGATAGGAGATTAGATTGTGAGCTCTGGGGTCAGGGATGATGGGAGTAGTGATACATTGTGTGATAGGAGATTAGATTGTGAGCTCCGGGGTCAGTGATGATGGGAGTAGTGATACACTGTGTGATAGGAGATTAGATTGTGAGCTCTGAGGTCAGAGATGATGGGAGTAGTGATACACTGTGTAATAGGAGATTAGATTGTGAGCTCCGGGGTCAGGGATGATGGGAGTAGTGATACATTGTGTGATAGGAGATTAGATTGTGAGCTCCGGGGTCAGGGATGATGGGAGTAGTGATACATGGTGTGATAGGAGATTAGATTGTGAGCTCTGGGGTCAGGGATGATGGGAGTAGTGATACATTGTGTGATAGGAGATTAGATTGTGAGCTCTGGGGTCAGGGATGATGGGAGTAGTGATACAGTGTGTGATAGGAGATTAGATTGTGAGCTCCGGGGTCAGGGATGATGGGAGTAGTGATACATTGTGTGATAGGAGATTAGATTGTGAGCTCCGGGGTCAGGGATGATGGGAGTAGTGATACATTGTGTGATAGGAGATTAGATTGTGAGCTCTGGGTCAGGGATGATGGGAGTAGTGATACATTGTGTGATAGGAGATTAGATTGTGAGCTCTGGGGTCAGGGATGATGGGAATAGTGATACATTGTGTGATAGGAGATTAGATTGTGAGCTCTGGGGTCAGGGATGATGGGAGTAGTGATACATTGTGTGATAGGAGATTAGATTGTGAGCTCTGGGGTCAGGGATGATGGGAGTAGTGATACATTGTGTGATAGGAGATTAGATTGTGAGCTCTGGGGTCAGGGATGATGGGAGTAGTGATACAGTGTGTGATAGGAGATTAGATTGTGAGCTCCGGGGTCAGGGATGATGGGAGTAGTGATACATTGTGTGATAAGAGATTAGATTGTGAGCTCTGGGGTCAGGGATGATGGGAGTAGTGATACATGGTGTGATAGGAGATTAGAGTGTGAGCTCTGGGGTCAGGGATGATGGGAGTAGTGATACACTGTGTGATAGGAGATTAGATTGTGAGCTCTGGGGTCAGGGATGATGGGAGTAGTGATACACTGTGTGATAGGAGATTAGATTGTGAGCTCCGGGGTCAGGGATGATGGGAGTAGTGATACACGGTGTGATAGGAGATTAGATTGTGAGCTCCGGGTCAGGGATGATGGGAGTAGTGATACACTGTGTGATAGGAGATTAGATTGTGAGCTCTGGGGTCAGGGATGATGGGAGTAGTGATACACTGTGTGATAGGAGATTAGATTGTGAGCTCCGGGGTCAGGGATGATGGGAGTAGTGATACACTGTGTGATAGGAGATTAGATTGTGAGCTCTGGGGTCAGGGATGATGGGAGTAGTGATACACTGTGTGATAGGAGATTAGATTGTGAGCGCTGGGGTCAGGGCTGATGGGAGTAGTGATACACTGTGTGATAGGAGATTAGATTGTGAGCTCCGGGGTCAGGGATGATGGGAGTAGTGATACATTGTGTGATAGGAGATTAGATTGTGAGCTCCGGGGTCAGGGATGATGGGAGTAGTGATACATTGTGTGATAGGAGATTAGATTGTGAGCTCTGCGGTCAGGGATGATGGGAGTAGTGATACACTGTGTGATAGGAGATTAGATTGTGAGCGCTGGGGTCAGGGATGATGGGAGTAGTGATACACTTTGTGATAGGAGATTAGATTGTGAGCTCCGGGGTCAGGGATGATGGGAGTAGTGATACATTGTGTGATAGGAGATTAGATTGTGAGCTCCGGGGTCAGGGATGATGGGAGTAGTGATACATTGTGTGATAGGAGATTAGATTGTGAGCTCTGCGGTCAGGGATGATGGGAGTAGTGATACACTGTGTGATAGGAGATTAGATTGTGAGCGCTGGGGTCAGGGATGATGGGAGTAGTGATACACTGTGTGATAGGAGATTAGATTGTGAGCTCCGGGTCAGGGATGATGGGAGTAGTGATACATTGTGTGATAGGAGATTAGATTGTGAGCTCCGGGGTCAGTGATGATGGGAGTAGTGATACACTGTGTGATAGGAGATTAGATTGTGAGCTCTGAGGTCAGAGATGATGGGAGTAGTGATACACTGTGTAATAGGAGATTAGATTGTGAGCTCTGGGGTCAGGGATGATGGGAGTAGTGATACATTGTGTGATAGGAGATTAGATTGTGAGCTCCGGGGTCAGGGATGATGGGAGTAGTGATACATGGTGTGATAGGAGATTAGATTGTGAGCTCTGGGGTCAGGGATGATGGGAGTAGTGATACATTGTGTGATAGGAGATTAGATTGTGAGCTCTGGGGTCAGGGATAATGGGAGTAGTGATACAGTGTGTGATAGGAGATTAGATTGTGAGCTCCGGGGTCAGGGATGATGGGAGTAGTGATACATTGTGTGATAGGAGATTAGATTGTGAGCTCCGGGGTCAGGGATGATGGGAGTAGTGATACATTGTGTGATAGGAGATTAGATTGTGAGCTCTGGGGTCAGGGATGATGGGAGTAGTGATACATTGTGTGATAGGAGATTAGATTGTGAGCTCTGGGGTCAGGGATGATGGGAATAGTGATACATTGTGTGATAGGAGATTAGATTGTGAGCTCTGGGGTCAGGGATGATGGGAGTAGTGATACATTGTGTGATAGGAGATTAGATTGTGAGCTCTGGGGTCAGGGATGATGGGAGTAGTGATACACTGTGTGATAGGAGATTAGATTGTGAGCTCTGGGGTCAGGGATGATGGAGTAGTGATACACTGTGTGATAGGAGATTAGATTGTGAGCTCCGGGGTCAGGGATGATGGGAGTAGTGATACATTGTGTGATAGGAGATTAGATTGTGAGCTCTGGGGTCAGGGATGATGGGAGTAGTGATACAGTGTGTGATAGGAGATTAGATTGTGAGCTCCGGGGTCAGGGATGATGGGAGTAGTGATACATTGTTTGATAAGAGATTAGATTGTGAGCTCTGGGGTCAGGGATGATGGGAGTAGTGATACAGTGTGTGATAGGGGATTAGATTGTGAGCTCTGGGGTCAGGGATGATGGGAGTAGTGATACACTGTGTGATAGGAGATTAGATTGTGAGCTCTGGGGTCAGGGATGATGGGAGTAGTGATACA
The DNA here is from genome assembly GCF_046119375.1 of Phyllobates terribilis. Lineage (NCBI taxonomy): Eukaryota > Metazoa > Chordata > Amphibia > Anura > Dendrobatidae > Phyllobates > Phyllobates terribilis. Next base: position 4,967,700 of record NW_027362766.1, on the reverse strand, counting down.
CTGTGTGATAGGAGATTAGATTGTGAGCTCTGGGGTCAGGGATGATGATAGTAGTGATACACTGTGTGATAGGAGATTAGATTGTGAGCTCGGGGTCAGGGATGATGGGAGTAGTGATACATTGTGTGATAGGAGATTAGATTGTGAGTTCCGGGGTCAGTGATGATGGGAGTAGTGATACATTGTGTGATAGGAGATTAGATTGTGAGCTCTGGGGTCAGGGATGATGGGAGTAGTGATACATTGTGTGATAGGAGATTAAATTGTGAGCTCTGGGGTCAGTGATGATGGGAGTAGTGATACACTGTGTGATAGGAGATTAGATTGTGAGCTCTGGGGTCAGGGATGATGGGAGTAGTGATACATTGTGTGATAGGAGATTAGATTGTGAGTTCCGGGGTCAGTGATGATGGGAGTAGTGATACACTGTGTGATAGGAGATTAGATTGTGAGCTCTGGGGTCAGGGATGATGGGATTAGTGATACACAGTGTGATAGGAGATTAGATTGTGAGCTCCGGGGTCAGGGATGATGGGAGTAGTGATACACTGTGTGATAGGAGATTAGATTGTGAGCTCCGGGGTCAGGGATGATGGGAGTAGTGATACACTGTGTGATAGGAGATTAGATTGTGAGCTCTGGGGTCAGGGATGATGGGAGTAGTGATACATTGTGTGATAGGAGATTAGATTGTGAGCTCTGGGGTCAGGGATGATGGGAGTAGTGAAACACTGTGTGATAGGGGATTAGATTGTGAGCTCTGGGGTCAGGGATGACGGGAGTAGTGATACACTGTGTGATAGGAGATTAGATTGTGAGCTCCGGGGTCAGGGATGATGGGAGTAGTGATACACTGTGTGATAGGAGATTAGATTGTGAGCTCTGGGGTCAGGGATGATGGGAGTAGTGATACATTGTGTGATAGGAGATTAGATTGTGAGCTCTGGGGTCAGGGATGATGAGAGTAGTGATACACTGTGTGATAGGAGATTAGATTCTGAGCTCCGGGGTCAGGGATGATGGGAGTAGTGATACACTGTGTGATAGGAGATTAGATTGTGAGCTCTGGGGTCAGGGATGATGGGAGTAGTGATACATTGTGTGATAGGAGATTAGATTGTGAGCTCTGGGGTCAGGGATGATGGGAGTAGTGATACATTGTGTGATAGGAGATTAGATTGTGAGCTCTGGGGTCAGGGATGATGGGAGTAGTGATACATTGTGTGATAGGAGATTAGATTGTGAGCTCTGGGGTCAGGGATGATGGGAGTAGTGATACATTGTGTGATAGGAGATTAGATTGTGAGCTCTTGGGTCAGGGATGATGGAGTTATGATACACAGTGTGATAGGAGATTAGATTGTGAGCTCCGGGGTCAGGGATGATTGGAGTAGTGATACACTGTGTGATAGGAGATTAGATTGTGAGCTCCGGGGTCAGGGATGATGGGAGTAGTGATACACTGTGTGATAGGAGATTAGATTGTGAGCTCTGGGGTCAAGGGATGATGGGAGTAGTGATACATTGTGTGATAGGAGATTAGATTGTGAGCTCTGGGGTCAGGGATGATGGGAGTAGTGATACACAGTGTGATAGGGATTAGATTGTGAGCTCTGGGGTCAGGGATGATGGGAGTAGTGATACACTGTGTGATAGGAGATTAGATTGTGAGCTCCGGGGTCAGGGATGATGGGAGTAGTGATACACTGTGTGATAGGAGATTAGATTGTGAGCTCGGGGTCAGGGATGATGGGAGTAGTGATACACTGTGTGATAGGAGATTAGATTGTGAGCTCTGGGGTCAGGGATGATGGGAGTAGTGATACACTGTGTGATAGGAGATTAGATTGTGAGCTCGGGGTCAGGGATGATGGGAGTAGTGATACACTGTGTGATAGGAGATTAGATTGTGAGCTCTGGGGTCAGGGATGATGGGAGTAGTGATACACTGTGTGATAGGAGATTAGATTGTGAGCTCTGGGGTCAGGGATGATGGGAGTAGTGATACATTGTGTGATAGGAGATTAGATTGTGAGCTCTGGGGTCAGGGATGATGGGAGTAGTGATACATTGTGTGATAGGAGATTAGATTGTGAGTTCCGGGGTCAGTGATGATGGGAGTAGTGATACATTGTGTGATAGGGGATTAGATTGTGAGCTCTGGGGTCAGGGATGATGGGAGTAGTGATACATTGTGTGATAGGAGATTAGATTGTGAGCTCTGGGGTCAGGGATGATGGGAGTAGTGATACATTGTGTGATAGGAGATTAGATTGTGAATTCCGGGGTCAGTGATGATGGGAGTAGTGATACATTGTGTGATAGGGGATTAGATTGTGAGCTCTGGGGTCAGGGATGATGGGAGTAGTGATACATTGTGTGATAGGAGATTAGATTGTGAGCTCCGGGTCAGGGATGATGGGAGTAGTGATACACTGTGTGATAGGAGATTAGATTGTGAGCTCTGGGGTCAGGGATGATGGGAGTAGTGATACAGTGTGTGATAGGAGATTAGATTGTGAGCTCTGGGGTCAGGGATGATGGGAGTAGTGATACATTGTGTGATAGGAGATTAGATTGTGAGCTCTGGGGTCAGAGATGATGGGAGTAGTGATACATTGTGTGATAGGAGATTAGATTGTGAGCTCTGGGGTCAGGGATGATGGGAGTAGTGATACACTGTGTGATAGGGGATTAGATTGTGAGCTCTGGGGTCAGGGATGATGGGAGTAGTGATACACTGTGTGATAGGAGATTAGATTGTGAGCTCGGGGTCAGGGATGATGGGAGTAGTGATACACTGTGTGATAGGAGATTAGATTGTGAGCTCTGGGGTCAGGGATGATGGGAGTAGTGATACATTGTGTGATAGGAGATTAGATTGTGAGCTCTGGGGTCAGGGATGATGGGAGTAGTGATACATTGTGTGATAGGAGATTAGATTGTGAGCTCTGGGGTCAGGGATGATGGGAGTAGTGATACACTGTGTGATAGGAGATTAGATTGTGAGCTCTGGGGTCAGGGATGATGGGAGTAGTGATACATTGTGTGATAGGAGATTAGATTGTGAGCTCTGGGGTCAGGGATGATGGGAGTAGTGATACACAGTGTGATAGGGGATTAGATTGTGAGCTCTGGGGTCAGGGATGATGGGAGTAGTGATACATTGTGTGATAGGAGATTAGATTGTGAGCTCTGGGGTCAGGGATGATGGGAGTAGTGATACATTGTGTGATAGGAGATTAGATTGTGAGCTCTGGGGTCAGGGATGATGGGAGTAGTGATACACTGTGTGATAGGAGATTAGATTGTGAGCTCTGGGGTCAGGGATGATGGGAGTAGTGATACACTGTGTGATAGGAGATTAGATTGTGAGCTCCGGGGTCAGGGATGATGGGAGTAGTGATACACTGTGTGATAGGAGATTAGATTGTGAGCTCTGGGGTCAGGGATGATGGGAGTAGTGATACACTGTGTGATAGGAGATTAGATTGTGAGCTCCGGGGTCAGGGATGATGGGAGTAGTGATACATTGTGTGATAGGAGATTAGATTGTGAGCTCTGGGGTCAGGGATGATGGGAGTAGTGATACACTGTGTGATAGGAGATTAGATTGTGAGCTCTGGGGTCAGGGATGATGGGAGTAGTGATACACTGTGTGATAGGAGATTAGATTGTGAGCTCTGGGGTCAGGGATGATGGGAGTAGTGATACATTGTGTGATAGGAGATTAGATTGTGAGCTCCAGGGGTCAGGGATGATGGGAGTAGTGATACACTGTGTGATAGGAGATTAGATTGTGAGCTCTGGGGTCAGGGATGATGGGAGTAGTGATACACTGTGTGATAGGAGATTAGATTGTGAGCTCTGGGGTCAGGGATGATGGGAGTAGTGATACATTGTGTGATAGGAGATTAGATTGTGAGCTCTGGGGTCAGGGATGATGGGAGTAGTGATACACTGTGTGATAGGAGATTAGATTGTGAGCTCTGGGGTCAGGGATGATGGGAGTAGTGATACATTGTGTGATAGGAGATTAGATTGTGAGCTCCGGGGTCAGGGATGATGGGAGTAGTGATACACTGTGTGATAGGAGATTAGATTGTGAGCTCTGGGGTCAGGGATGATGGGAGTAGTGATACATGTGTGATAGGAGATTAGATTGTGAGCTCCGGGGTCAGGGATGATGGGAGTAGTGATACATTGTGTGATAGGAGATTAGATTGTGAGCTCTGGGGTCAGGGATGATGGGAGTAGTGATACATTGTGTGATAGGAGATTAGATTGTGAGCTCTGGGGTCAGGGATGATGGGAGTAGTGATACACTGTGTGATAGGAGATTAGATTGTGAGCTCTGGGGTCAGGGATGATGGGAGTAGTGATACACTGTGTGATAGGAGATTAGATTGTGAGCTCTGGGGTCAGGGATGATGGGAGTAGTGATACACTGTGTGATAGGAGATTAGATTGTGAGCTCCGGGGTCAGGGATGATGGGAGTAGTGATACACTGTGTGATAGGAGATTAGATTGTGAGCTCTGGGGTCAGGGATGATGGGAGTAGTGATACACTTGTGTGATAGGAGATTAGATTGTGAGCTCTGGGGTCAGGGATGATGGGAGTAGTGATACACAAGTGTGATAGGAGATTAGATTGTGAGCTCTGGGGTCAGGGATGATGGGAGTAGTGATACATGTGTGATAGGAGATTAGATTGTGAGTTCCGGGGTCAGTGATGATGGGAGTAGTGATACATTGTGTGATAGGGAGATTAGATTGTGAGCTCTGGGGTCAGGGATGATGGGAGTAGTGATACACTGTGTGATAGGAGATTAGATTGTGAGCCCCGGGGTCAGGGATGATGGGAGTAGTGATACATTGTGTGATAGGAGATTAGATTGTGAGTTCCGGGGTCAGTGATGATGGGAGTAGTGATACATTGTGTGATAGGAGATTAGATTGTGAGCTCTGGGGTCAGGGATGATGGGAGTAGTGATACATTGTGTGATAGGAGATTAGATTGTGAGCTCTGGGGTCAGGGATGATGGGAGTAGTGATACACTGGTGTGATAGGAGATTAGATTGTGAGCTCTGGGTCAGGGATGATGGGAGTAGTGATACACTGTGTGATAGGAGATTAGATTGTGAGCTCTGGGGTCAGGGATGATGGGAGTAGTGATACATTGTGTGATAGGAGATTAGATTGTGAGCTCTGGGTCAGGGATGATGGGAGTAGTGATACATTGTGTGATAGGAGATTAGATTGTGAGCTCTGGGGTCAGGGATGATGGGAGTAGTGATACACTGTGTGATAGGAGATTAGATTGTGAGCTCTGGGTCAGGGATGATGGGAGTAGTGATACACTGTGTGATAGGAGATTAGATTGTGAGCTCTGGGGTCAGGGATGATGGGAGTAGTGATACACTGTGTGATAGGAGATTAGATTGTGAGCTCGGGGTCAGGGATGATGGGAGTAGTGATACATTGTGTGATAGGAGATTAGATTGTGAGCTCTGGGGTCAGGGATGATGGGAGTAGTGATACATTGTGTGATAGGAGATTAGATTGTGAGCTCTGGGGTCAGGGATGATGGGAGTAGTGATACATTGTGTGATAGGAGATTAGATTGTGAGCTCTGGGGTCAGTGATGATGGGAGTAGTGATACACTGTGTGATAGGAGATTAGATTGTGAGCTCTGGGGTCAGGGATGATGGGAGTAGTGATACATTGTGTGATAGGAGATTAGATTGTGAGCTCCGGGGTCAGGGATGATGGGAGTAGTGATACACTGTGTGATAGGAGATTAGATTGTGAGCTCTGGGGTCAGGGATGATGGGAGTAGTGATACATTGTGTGATAGGAGATTAGATTGTGAGCTCTGGGGTCAGGGATGATGGGAGTAGTGAAACACTGTGTGATAGGAGATTAGATTGTGAGCTCTGGGGTCAGGGATGATGGGAGTAGTGATACACTGTGTGATAGGAGATTAGATTGTGAGCTCTGGGGTCAGGGATGATGGGAGTAGTGATACACTGTGTGATAGGAGATTAGATTGTGAGCTCTGGGTCAGGGATGATGGGAGTAGTGATACATTGTGTGATAGGAGATTAGATTGTGAGCTCTGGGGTCAGGGATGATGGGAGTAGTGATACACTGTGTGATAGGAGATTAGATTGTGAGCTCGGGGTCAGGGATGATGGGAGTAGTGATACACTGTGTGATAGGAGATTAGATTGTGAGCTCTGGGGTCAGGGATGATGGGAGTAGTGATACATTGTGTGATAGGAGATTAGATTGTGAGCTCTGGGGTCAGGGATGATGGGAGTAGTGATACATTGTGTGATAGGAGATTAGATTGTGAGCTCTGGGGTCAGGGATGATGGGAGTAGTGATACATTGTGGATAGGAGATTAGATTGTGAGCTCTGGGGTCAGGGATGATGGGAGTAGTGATACATGTGTGATAGGAGATTAGATTGTGAGCTCTTGGGTCAGGGATGATGGGAGTTAGTGATACACAGTGTGATAGGAGATTAGATTGTGAGCTCCGGGGTCAGGGATGATGGGAGTAGTGATACACTGTGTGATAGGAGATTAGATTGTGAGCTCCGGGGTCAGGGATGATGGGAGTAGTGATACACTGTGTGATAGGAGATTAGATTGTGAGCTCTGGGGTCAGGGATGATGGGAGTAGTGATACATTGTGTGATAGGAGATTAGATTGTGAGCTCTGGGGTCAGGGATGATGGGAGTAGTGATACACAGTGTGATAGGAGATTAGATTGTGAGCTCTGGGGTCAGGGATGATGGGAGTAGTGATACACTGTGTGATAGGAGATTAGATTGTGAGCTCCTGGGGTCAGGGATGATGGGAGTAGTGATACACTGTGTGATAGGAGATTAGATTGTGAGCTCCGGGGTCAGGGATGATGGGAGTAGTGATACACTGTGTGATAGGAGATTAGATTGTGAGCTCTGGGGTCAGGGATGATGGGAGTAGTGATACACTGTGTGATAGGAGATTAGATTGTGAGCTCTGGGGTCAGGGATGATGGGAGTAGTGATACACTGTGTGATAGGAGATTAGATTGTGAGCTCTGGGGTCAGGGATGATGGGAGTAGTGATACACTGTGTGATAGGAGATTAGATTGTGAGCTCTGGGGTCAGGGATGATGGGAGTAGTGATACATTGTGTGATAGGAGATTAGATTGTGAGCTCTGGGGTCAGGGATGATGGGAGTAGTGATACATTGTGTGATAGGAGATTAGATTGTGAGCTTCTGGGGTCAGTGATGATGGGAGTAGTGATACATTGTGTGATAGGAGATTAGATTGTGAGCTCTGGGGTCAGGGATGATGGGAGTAGTGATACATTGTGTGATAGGAGATTAGATTGTGAGCTCTGGGGTCAGGGATGATGGGAGTAGTGATACATTGTGTGATAGGAGATTAGATTGTGAGTCCTGGGGTCAGGGATGATGGGAGTAGTGATACATTGTGTGATAGGAGATTAGATTGTGAGCTCTGGGTCAGGGATGATGGGAGTAGTGATACATTGTGTGATAGGAGATTAGATTGTGAGCTCTGGGGTCAGGGATGATGGGAGTAGTGATACACTGTGTGATAGGAGATTAGATTGTGAGCTCTGGGGTCAGGGATGATGGGAGTAGTGATACAGTGTGTGATAGGAGATTAGATTGTGAGCTCTGGGGTCAGGGATGATGGGAGTAGTGATACATTGTGTGATAGGAGATTAGATTGTGAGCTCTGGGGTCAGAGATGATGGGAGTAGTGATACATTGTGTGATAGGAGATTAGATTGTGAGCTCTGGGGTCAGGGATGATGGGAGTAGTGATACACTGTGTGATAGGGGATTAGATTGTGAGCTCTGGGGTCAGGGATGATGGGAGTAGTGATACACTGTGTGATAGGAGATTAGATTGTGAGCTCCGGGTCAGGGATGATGGGAGTAGTGATACACTGTGTGATAGGAGATTAGATTGTGAGCTCTGGGGTCAGGGATGATGGGAGTAGTGATACATTGTGTGATAGGAGATTAGATTGTGAGCTCTGGGGTCAGGGATGATGGGAGTAGTGATACATTGTGTGATAGGAGATTAGATTGTGAGCTCTGGGGTCAGGGATGATGGGAGTAGTGATACACTGTGTGATAGGAGATTAGATTGTGAGCTCTGGGGTCAGGGATGATGGGAGTAGTGATACATTGTGTGATAGGAGATTAGATTGTGAGCTCTGGGGTCAGGGATGATGGGAGTAGTGATACACTGTGTGATAGGAGATAAGATGTGAGCTCTGGGGTCAGGGATGATGGGAGTAGTGATACATTGTGTGATAGGAGATTAGATTGTGAGCTCTGGGGTCAGGGATGATGGGAGTAGTGATACATTGTGTGATAGGAGATTAGATTGTGAGCTCTGGGGTCAGGGATGATGGGAGTAGTGATACACTGTGTGATAGGAGATTAGATTGTGAGCTCCGGGGTCAGGATGATGGGAGTAGTGATACACTGTGTGATAGGAGATTAGATTGTGAGCTCTGGGGTCAGGGATGATGGGAGTAGTGATACATTGTGTGATAGGAGATTAGATTGTGACTCTGGGGTCAGGGATGATGGGAGTAGTGATACATGTGTGATAGGAGATTAGATTGTGAGCTCTGGGGTCAGGGATGATGGGAGTAGTGATACACTGTGTGATAGGAGATTAGATTGTGAGCTCTGGGGTCAGGGATGATGGGAGTAGTGATACATTGTGTGATAGAGATTAGATTGTGAGCTCTGGGGTCAGTGATGATGGGAGTAGTGATACACTGTGTGATAGGAGATTAGATTGTGAGCTCTGGGGTCAGGGATGATGGGAGTAGTGATACACTGTGTGATAGGAGATTAGATTGTGAGCTCTGGGGTTCAGGGATGATGGGAGTAGTGATACACTGTGTGATAGGGGATTAGATTGTGAGCTCTGGGGTCAGGGATGATGGGAGTAGTGATACACTGTGTGATAGGAGATTAGATTGTGAGCTCCGGGGTCAGGGATGATGGGAGTAGTGATACACTGTGTGATAGGAGATTAGATTGTGAGCTCTGGGGTCAGGGATGATGGGAGTAGTGATACATTGTGTGATAGGAGATTAGATTGTGAGCTCTGGGGTCAGGGATGATGGGAGTAGTGATACACTGTGTGAATAGGAGATTAGATTGTGAGCTCTGGGGTCAGGGATGATGGGAGTTAGTGATACACTGTGTGATAGGAGATTAGATTGTGAGCTCTGGGGTCAGGGATGATGGGAGTAGTGATACACTGTGTGATAGGAGATTAGATTGTGAGCTCTGGGGTCAGGGATGATGGGAGTAGTGATACCATTGTGTGATAGGAGATTAGATTGTGAGCTCTGGGGTCAGGGATGATGGGAGTAGTGATACATTGTGTGATAGGAGATTAGATTGTGAGCTCTGGGGTCAGGGATGATGGGAGTAGTGATCACCTGTGTGATAGGAGATTAGATTGTGAGCTCTGGGTCAGGGATGATGGGAGTAGTGATACATGTGTGATAGGAGATTAGATGTGAGCTCCGGGGTCAGGGATGATGGGAGTAGTGATACTTGTGTGATAGGAGATTAGATTGTGAGCTCTGGGGTCAGGGATGATGGGAGTAGTGATACAATGTGTGATAGGAGGATTAGATTGTGAGCTCTGGGGTCAGGGATGATGGGAGTAGTGATACATTGTGTGATAGGAGATTAGATTGTGAGCTCTGGGGTCAGGGATGATGGGAGTTAGTGATACACAGTGTGATAGGAGATTAGATTGTGAGCTCTGGGGTCAGGGATGATGGGAGTAGTGATACACTGTGTGATAGGAGATTAGATTGTGAGCTCGGGGTCAGGGATGATGGGAGTAGTGATACACTGTGTGATAGGAGATTAGATTGTGAGCTCTGGGGTCAGGGATGATGGGAGTAGTGATACATTGTGTGATAGGAGATTAGATTGTGAGCTCTGGGTCAGGGATGATGGGAGTAGTGATACACAGTGTGATAGGAGATTAGATTGTGAGCTCTGGGTCAGGGATGATGGGAGTAGTGATACACTGTGTGATAGGAGATTAGATTGTGAGCTCTGGGTCAGGATGATGGGAGTAGTGATACCACTGTGTGATAGGAGATTAGATTGTGAGCTCTGGGGGCAGGGATGATGGGAGTAGTGATACACTGGGTGATAGGAGATTAGATTGTGAGCTCTGGGGTCAGGGATGATGGGAGTAGTGATACATTGTGTGATAGGAGATTAGATTGTGAGTTCGGGTCAGTGATGATGGGAGTAGTGATACATTGTGTGATAGGGGATAGATTGTGAGCTCTGGGGTCAGGATGATGGGAGTAGTGATACACTGTGTGATAGGAGTTAGATTGTGAGCTCTGGGGTCAGGGATGATGGAGTAGTGATCATTGTGTGATAGGAGATTAGATTGTGAGTTCTGGGGTCAGTGATGATGGGAGTAGTGATACATTGTGTGATAGGAGATTAGATTGTGAGCTCTGGGGTCAGGGATGATGGGAGTAGTGATACATTGTGGATAGGGAGTTAGATTGTGAGCTCCGGGCAGGGATGATGGGAGTAGTGATACATTGTGTGATAGGAGATTAGATTGTGAGCTCTGGGGTCAGGGATGATGGGAGTAGTGATACAGTGTGTGATAGGAGATTAGATTGTGAGGCTCTGGGGTTCAGGGATGATGGGACTAGTGCTACATTGTGTGATAGGAGATTAGATTGTGAGCTCTGGGGTCAGAGATGATGGGAGTAGTGATACATTGTGTTGATAGGAGATTAGGATTGTGAGCTCTGGGGTCAGGGATGATGGGAGTAGTGATACACTGTGTGATAGGAGATTAGATTGTGAGCTCTGGGGTCAGGATGATGGGAGTAGTGATACAGTGTGTGATAGGAGATTAGATTGTGAGCTCTGGGGTCAGGGATGATGGGAGTAGTGATACCTTGTGTGATAGGAGATTAGATTGTGAGCTCTGGGTCAGGGGATGATGGGAGTAGTGATACATTGTGTGATAGGAGATTAGATTGTGAGCTCTGGGTCAGGGATGATGGGAGTAGTGAACACTGTGTGATAGGGATTAGATTGTGAGCTCTGGAGTCAGGGATGATGGGAGTAGTGATACACTGTGTGATAGGGAGATTAGATTGTGAGCTCTGGGGTCAGGGATGATGGGAGCTAGTGATACCACTGTGTGATAGGAGATTAGATTGTGAGCCTCTGGGGTCAGGGATGATGGGAGTAGTGATACACAGTGTGATAGGGGGATTAGATTGTGAGCTCTGGGGTCAGGGATGATGGGAGTAGTGATACATTGTGTGATAGGAGATTAGATTGTGAGCTCTGGGGTCAGGGCTGATGGGAGTAGTGATACATTGTGTGATAGGAGATTAGATTGTGAGCTCTGGGGTCAGGGATGATGGGAGTAGTGATACACTGTGTGATAGGAGATTAGATTGTGAGCTCTGGGTCAGGGATGATGGGAGTAGTGATACACTGTGTGATAGGAGATTAGATTGTGAGCTCCTGGGGTCAGGGATGATGGGAGTAGTGATACACTGTGTGATAGGAGATTAGATTGTGAGCTCTGGGGTCAGGGATGATGGGAGTAGTGGATACACAGTGTGATAGGGGATTAGATTGTGAGCTCTGGGGTCAGGGATGATGGAGTAGTGATACACTGTGTGATAGGAGATTAGATTTGTGAGCTCTGGGGT